>NC_080439.1:3885000-4205178 GCF_028018845.1 Melospiza georgiana | reverse complement strand
CCTGAAGTTTTTAGAAATCTCATTTTGTCCAGTCCCTGAATCGCAGCTAAATGGAAAATTACACCTCCAGAAAACATCAGATTCATGGAAGAGAATGACTCCATGCAAGGTGACTATTTTGATGGCTTTTTTGATGCAAAGTAGGCGGGTTCTGGAAATTGCCTCACAGGCAGGCTTTGTACAGAAATCAGTTTGATTTCTTGCTCTGTCACCCACTTGAGCTTTTCAGCAGCCCACACCAGTATTTCAGCACCGCTTTTCCAAAGTCCAGAGTACTCAATCCTAGAATACCTGGGAAAGTCAGATCTGTAGTCTATATCTCCTTTTAGCTCAACCTCTTAACTTCTGGGTAGGGGCATCTTAGGACTCACAGACTCTGTTGTGGATCCTTTTTTTCCCAAATTTAGGCTTTCTGACACATAACCAGGAGTCCAGCATATCCATAGTGCTTTACTTTGCAACTCACTTAGTCCACAAACCCAAGAGAATAAAGCAGATCTCATATCTCCTCCAAGCTGAGCCATTGGGCAGGGGCTGTCATCTGCATTTTTGGGCAGACATACTCAGTGCTGTTTTGGGCCTTTAGGTCAATAGGTGAAACTGCAAATCCAGAGAAAGTCCTTCCATCTGGAAGAAAAGATGACTCCAAAGCATCAATTTAATCTGGTGTGATTAAGCACTTTCCTCTGTGGGTACAACTAACACCTCTTGAGCCGCCAGCAATGAGTAAATTAAACCACTGCATTAGGTGTGATGAACTCCACCAGCCCATCCATGGCTGTTGGGGGTGGGACATCCCATTGGTTTTTCTGGCACAGATGTGAGGTCCTGATGTAACCTCACATCAGTCCTCCGTGGCTAATCCATGTCATGTGGAGTCTGGATTACTTGGTGAGGATGTCTGGGGTAGGTTAATCCCATGATCCACCAGAAATCAGACCTCTGGCTGTATTTCCTGCCAGTGAAAGCATTTGTGCATGAAGGTGAAATCAGATAGGGGTAGAAGGGCTAGTGAGTAGCTGGGGTCCAACCCTCTCTCTCTTGCCCACCCAGGTCTGCTCATCTACTTTGGTTATGGGATGTGGAACAGCACGCTGGAGATCAGCGCCCGGGAGGAGGCCCTGCACCAGAGCACCTACCAGCGCTACGATGTGGACGTCGACCCCTTCTCCGTGGATGACGGCTTCTCCTTCGCCCCCGAGGGCGAGAGCTACCCGGCCTGGGGTCCTTCTGAGGACAAGAGCTTCTCGTACCAGCAAATGGCGGGCACCAAGGAGAGCCATCGGACAAGTGGCAGGTCGAAAAGCAAAGGCCGGCACAAACCGCCGTCAGATGCTCTGATCGCCAACGATGAGCTGGACTACTCACCCGAGTAGCGGGACAGGCGATGAGGAAGGGTCCCCGTGGCTCCCCCATCCTGCCCCATCCTCCCTGGGTCCTCCACCACCGCCCTGCTCACCTCTGGTACTCGGGACACGCCCTGCGATTGCCGCTGACCCCGAACCAAACCCGCCCAGCTCCGTGGCCTGTCCCAGCTCCACCAGTGGGGCCTGCTCTGGTGAACGCTGGCTGATCCCCCAGCACCGGCTGATCTCCCAGCACCAGCTGCACCAGCGAGGCAGCGGAGTGGGAGATGTGCCAAACCAGGAGGGTGTTGAGAGGTGGAAGGAGCCACAAGGGGACAGTCAAATTGTCCCTGGGGAATGTTCACCCGATGGCCACAGGGGTGGAATGCCACTCTAAAATTTTTTGGCACTTTGGCAACAAAAAAACTTTGGTTTTTTTCCTTTGATCCACCTAGAAATGATAGCTGAGCCGGAGGCACAGAGAGGTGGGTAGGTACAAAATGGAGATGGACACACTCTTCCCTGGGAGTAGCTCAGAGATGCATAGTTGGTTCCATCACACAGAGTTTCCATGGCCCGTTCTGGTGCACTGCACAGAGCAGTGTCCCCATGTCCATCCCCACACTCCAAACCCCAATACTGTTATTCAAAATTAGTCCATGTCTTAGTCCAACCTTTAAGTCCCAGCACGGTCCAACACCCCAAATCTGAGGCGGGGAGCCTGATCCCATTCCTGGTCACAGTGAGGGCTGTGACCCACTCCTGGCTCAACCCTCTTTGTACAAATGGTCAATGAGGACCACACATTCCTCTGAGCATCACCAGTCTGAAGTTGGGCGCTGCTTCCACCACCTTGTGTCTTTTACTAAAATGACTGCTTTCATTCCCTCACCGTGCTGGGCACCTTCCAGTGCCCACACTGCCCTCAGTGCTCCAGACACCCATCCATGCCCTCACAAAACAGCAGCATCCATGGGTCAGCCATGTCTTGGCAGGGCTGGGCCATGGGTAGCAAGCAGAGAGGACTTGGCAACTGCAATCTGACTCCCTACTGCCGTCTGCACCTTGTACAATATTCTCTGGTTTTGACCTTGGCTTGGTGGGTGCTGTATGAAAAACACTGAAATGCTGCTCATTCCGTAAGTGTCCATATTTCAGTCTGAAACCAAACAGAGCTGGTGGATTGCGGGGCAGAGGTGGTCAGAGGTGGATGTTAAAGCCCCTGAACATGGCCATGGCCCCTAGAAGTGCCATCAGGCTCCCTGCTGCCTGTGTCCCCACAGAATTGTCGGTCAGCAGTGATGGGGTTTGGTCAGTGATTATCAGCAGGTCCAGTTGTGGAGCCCATCATGCTTCATGTAAAACACTGTGGTGGAGGAACATCTTTTGAATAAACAGTAACCAAAACCCATCAGACAGCAACTCCTATCCTCCCTCCAGCTGCTGATGGCTGCAGATGGATCCATCCCAGGGGCTCCAGTGCAGCCCAGACCAACCCCCAGTACCATGGGCTGCTGCTGGCATCCCAGGGGGCAATTTAACATCAACAGGGGCAGGATTTCCAATACGGAAATATCCTTGTGGATATTGAGAATCTTTAATGCTTTGGTGCACTGGATGAGGCTCAGGCTCCCAAAACACCTGCCTGGCACCCTCTGTGGGCAAGGAGGTGCAAAGCGTGCCTGGACCTGTGCCCATCCCCATCACTCCTGGGATGCAAGAGCTTGATGGAGACACTCTGTCTGGGGCTGCAAAAGTATCCCTCCAGCTCCTGTCCCAAACAGTGGCAAACTACAGTCCTTTTCCCAATGGAGAAGAACGTCCAGTTCTGCAGATCTGAACCTGGAGTGCTCCGGGCTAGCCAAGGGAAGTTTGGCTTCTGAAGCAGCTTCAGGGTGGGAGTGAGGATTTGGCTAAAGGACCTGTAAGCTTTGCTCTGGCATTGACTCCTGCTGCCCACCCCTACCACGCTTCTACAAGGAGAAATCCTGAGTGGGTCCCACTGAAAAGCTGCTCACGGGCCAGCTCAGGAAAACTCTGCTGCAGCACTGAGCTCCTCTTGTGATGGTCACTGCCCACCCATGCTTGGCTGCTCTCGTCCTTGATGCCTTAGAAGTACCCAAGAGAGATGGCACCTCGCAGGTCTGGCTGTGTGTTTTCAGGGAGAAAGACTGATGCTATTTTCCTACCAGCTCTTGTACTATACCATATCCAAGGCAGTCGTTTTCGTCCTGCTCCCACACGGTATTTGGGCATCTGCTGAGCCACAAACTCATGCCCAAGCACCCTGTTGGGTCAGAGCCTGTTCTTCTTGCAGCCTTAATCTCTTGCTATGGAGCAGTTCCCAGTACCAGTGTCTGTCGTCACGTCCGCTCAAGTCACGCCGTATAATTTGACAAGGGCTTGACCCCTTGTTCTTTGGTGTCTGTAGGAACTTCTCCATTGGGTCTGAGCAGCCTTTTGGCTGCCCCCATTCCCAGCCACCCATCCCCCTTCCCCTTCCTGGGGAAGATGGCTGTGCCCCATCCTGGGACCACCAGGGAACAGCATTTGATGCCGCCATGGCACGGTCAGATGTGGATGGGCTGCTGTCAGCCCTCGCCGTGCTGGAGGTGGGAGCTGCACCACATCCCACCCAACAGAGGTGTTTAAGGAGAAGGGGACCAAGCCACAGGTGTTGGGGGTTTGCCAGTGGCCAAAGGCTGGGTTTACAGGATCCCTGCTCCCAGTTCTGGGTGGCAGCTCCTGGGAAATGTGCGGGTTCAGCCTCTGGCAACTCACGTGCTGTCTCTTGCAGCAGCATTGGGCTCTTCAGTGGGCACGAGCAAAGGCTGAGAAGGCAAAATGTCCAGGTGTGCCCATCACCTCTGGGCACTGCTGGCCAGGGGCTGGGAAGAGGTGCAAGTGCTGATTTTGCTGTAACCCCAACTCCAGCCTTTCCCTGGGGTGCCCTGAGGGAGGTTCTCAATCCCTGAGCCCTCAGGAGGATGTGGCAGAGCGGGACCATCCTGCTCCAACCTCTGGTGAGAGGCACAAAGCCCCTCCGTGCCTGCCTGCCCTCCCTGAGGGGCCAAATGCATGGTACAGATGGAGCATAAATACCTCAAACCTTCCAGGCCGGCTCTGTAAGATCTCAGCCCCTCCACAAATTCACTCCACATGGTCACGACCCCTCGGTCCAGCACTCCAGCATCCTCCACATGGCAGCAAAATCACACCCCAGCAACATGGGATGTTGTAAATCCAGCTTGTAAATGATCTTCATTTCGTTTTGTTCAGTCTTTCTGATGTATATCTTGCTTTTATTTTTTTTGCAGGTGGTACTTTCTGGTGTAACAATTCTCTGCAGTTCTGGTATGAAGTTGGTGTATTTGTTAAAAGCAGTTTGTTCTATCCATTTTTATTTTTTTTGTGGTTTCCAGAAGCCCATTGGTGCATTGTACAATGGGGTCTTGTAGTGTGTCATGAGAAAGAAAAAAAATATGCAGATATGTTATGGAGTGATTTTTATTTTCAAATGACTGTGTTGTTGACAACTATACATATAATACATATATATAATCGAGATACTAAGAAAAAAAGTCTAAATTTACCAAAATCTGTATATTTTAATAAATGCATAAAGCTTTACTGTGTGCCTTTACATTTAAAAATCAAAGAGGAACTAAGGGATTTGTAAAGAAAGCCAGAGACAAATGTGTCTTAGAATTAGTTTCCATAGTAATGTAAATCTTTTAAATGAAAGACTAAACCAAAAAGTAATAATAAAAAAAAATTCCCATGTAAATTTTGTTTAGCCAATCAGTACCTGAAGTTCTGATATTTTTTCAGTGCTAAATTGAAGCTAGAAATTAACAAAATCTTGCTTTGAGTAATTCAAAAATTCCATTTTAAAAGATCCATTTCAGCTGGCTTTGTCATTTACTTGTAGTGTTGTGAGAGAAAATGGTTATCTGTTTACACAATAAAAAAAAGGGAAAAAAAAGAAGAAAAAAAAAAAAAAAGCCAATGACCACAGGTTGACTACTGCAGTGCAAAGGCCTGGGGTGCACCAATGTCTTCCCATCTGCTGGCACTCACCTTTCCTTGGGGGAGCTGGACTGTCACAGCACTGTCCCCTGGACAGCAGGACAGTGTGGAGAGGCAGACACAGCTGCCTGTCCCCTTTGGGGTGCTCAGGGCTCCTTCCTGCTGTCCCTGTTATGTGGGGAATGGGGAGCTCGCCAGGTGCCCTCCCCATCATGGGCATGGGATGAAGAGCTCCAGCTGGTCCTGGTGGAGCTGCAGAGAGCTCTGCTGGGCATCAGGGACCTCCACACTGGGGTATCCACCACAGCCACCACTCCACACTTGGTGTTAGGAATGGTGTGGAGCAGTTTTTCGATTCAGGACAATTATATTTGGTCCTATTTTGAGTATTTGTGTCAGCAAATGAGCACTAAAAGTCTTAATGAGCCAACAGTGCTGTGGCCAATCCAGACCAAGAGAGCCCCACAGGGGAGCGGGGTGTTTTGGGCAGGTACAAAACAGGTGTTTCAGCTCTGATCCTTTAAAAACTAGAAAAGTTTAATGTTCTTTGTGCTTCCTCAGAACCCTTCCCCTCTGTGGTGCCAGCACTAATACCCCATCACATTCTTGTACCCATCTCCTTGCACCGCATGATTGCAGGTGTGCATTTCCCGTGCAGCCGCTGCGGGGTTGATTTGCTTTGTTTGGTTTTTAATTCTCTTCCCTGACATAAAACTTCTTCCTTGCTCTGAGCAGCACTCCCAGGGCCTTTCAAGAGTTGGTTTTGGGGTTGGATGCTGGTAACCTGTGGCTGTGGGCAGAGCACACAGAGCCCCAGCACCACACCCTGCCAAGGGTCCCCAGCACCACGAGAATGAGGATCATGGAATGGGTGAGCCTGGCAGGGCTCGTTCCCAATCACCTCATGCACCTCCCGCAGCACCAAAACCCTCCCCAGGCATCCGACCCGGGTGTTCCTGTGCTTTTCCCTCCCAGTTTGCCCCAGGGCTGTCTGCAGGCAGCATTCCATTCCATCGGATCCCTGCTCCGAGGTGTTCCCCGCCGCAGCCGGTGCCGGGGTTAGGAGGGTGAACCCGCGGGCACAATCCACAATCCCCGGGCAGCCTGCACAAGCTGGCACGTCTGTGCCCCCCTCCGCCCGGGGCACCCGCACATCAATGGCAGCACTGACAGCGTCCCCGGGCTGTACAAGAACCGCCTGTGCCCTGCCTGTGATGTCATGGGCACAAGTGTCCTGCCACCGCCCGCCGCCCGCCCGGGGGACATTGCACAGCGATGCGCGGCTGGCACAACAGAGCCGCCTTCAAGGCTGCTCGGGGTGAGAGGCAGATGCTCGGGCTGCTGCCCGTCCCCGGGCCAGGCAGGCAGAGGGTCCCCGTGGAGCACAGCCAGCCTCCCTCTGGCTCCTGTTAAATGCTCCAGCTTCCCACGTGGGGCAGGGGAGGTGGGAGCTGCAGCATCCTTGCCTGTGGCTGCATCACTCAGTTTGGTTTCTCCAGGTGAAGCAGACCAAGGAGAGTCCAGAATGCATTGACAGCCCTGTTTTCCCATTATTCATCATCCCAAAAAACTTGGTTGCTCAGACCCTTCTCCTCCTCCTGCTGCCTCTCCACTGGGGCTCTCCTCTTGCCCGTGTCTGAGCAGCAGCTATTCCTCTTTTCCTTCTCTCGGCTTACACAAATTGTTTGAACTGAGTTAACATCTCTGGGAACAGATGGGATTTTGTACCAGTGTAATTAAATTGCTACAGCCTCTGGTAAGGACAGAGTTAGATCTTGATCTTACACAGTTTTGATCAGAGCAATGACCCCAGATCAGACCCCTACTTTAGTTGAGAGCACTTTCAGCAGCATGAGGTCTCAACTTCGTGGTGCTCAGGGTCACCTCCACCACTTCAGGGGCTTTCTAATTCTTCCCAATATAAAGAAACCCACTAGTGGGTACAACTGGTACAAGCTGTTACTGGGAGCATTGAAAGAACCAAAGGATAAGATAACAGACAGTCCCATAGAGGAAGATTACTCATATTTTAAATATTCTTCATTTAATGCCACAGCAGAGCAGTTTTTCATCTCGAACTGCTGTAAAAAAAAGAAAATCTTCAAAATCATTGGCAATCCCTGTCATGGAAAAACTGGCTGTGGAAACACACAGGAAGGAAGGAACAAAAAGTAGTCAGGGGTTGCAGGTACTCTGTTATTTATTGTACAGTATTTCACTGAAAATACAAAGGCATCATCAGTACTCACCAGAATTGTATTGTAACAGGTACATTATACTGCATGTTAAAATGTGCTGCTTTAACAAGGCAAGACAGAACACAAATTTAGAGGAAGGAAGAAAGAAAGAGTTTAAAAAAATGTAAAAATACATTTTTTTTTTAGTAACTGATCTGTACAAAAGAAAAAAAAAAAAAGAAACTGAACCAGAGGGCAGGGATTAGAGCCCCCAAAGTCATTTATAACTATTTAAAAAGGCACTGTTATCTACCATGTCATTAGGACCTTTGGGTTCTGTTTCCTTCATACTGATGACTGTGGGGGTGGGGGAAACACTGTTACTAAAATGATCAGATTCATATAAAAGTATTTACAGAGAAAGGCAGAAAAATCCCCTCCTCTTGTTCCAAAAGAGAAACATTTGCCCGGTGGGAGAGGACAGCCTTTCTCCCTATCCTCTCTCCCCAGCCGTGCCAGACCCGTGACCTTGAGTGGGGGAAATCAAACAGTGAGGATGGGGGAGAAGCTGTCAGAGTCCTCCTAACAATGGGAAAGTGTCTCTCTCTTTCTGTTTTATTGCTTTAAACTCTCCTTCAATCAGGGGAGCTAGAAGATAAACTAAAATCTGTAAACCCCACGCCACACCCCCAAACCATCCTGGCTGCAAGAAGAAGATGGGGCAGGCGGTTGGGACAAAATGGTGAGGACCAAGAGGTAGGGCTGGCTGGAGCTGTCTTTCTAGAGAAAGGGGCGGAAGAGACGGGGACAATAATGCTTCAAACTACCAGACATTTGTGCTGCTTTTCTAAATCTCCCCCTGGGAGCCTGACAGCGCGTCAGCAGAAGCAAACCCAGGGCGCACGAACCCACCAGCCAAAGCATCCGACGGCAGCCGTGGGGCGTCCCCGCGGTGTCTACACGTGAGCGCTCTTGGCGTGGGTGGGCGAGCTGGAGCCCGAGCCGTAGTAGAAGCGGTTCTCGCCGAAGGTCTGCGCGTCCCCCGAGCAGCAGACGATGACACAGCCGCCGAAGAGGCAGAGGGCAGAGCCGATCCAGCCCGTGTAGAGCGAGTAGCCGAAGCTCATGATGGTGGTCTCGCGGTGCGCGCACACCGGGAACCAGATGGTGGCCACCACGCCGCACATGGCTGGGGACAGGGGGGAAGGACAGCGTTAGGGTGCTGAGCTGGAGTGGGGGACGGGGGATAGAGAGGAAACCCATCCCTGCTCCCTTCCAGTCCCACAACAGGATCCAGAAGCAGCAGCATCAGGGCTAGGTGTAGGAGATCTCCAAGCAGGAGGCAACATGGGAGCTTCAGGAGTGAGAGATGGAGAGAGAACAGCCATCGCTCTCAGGCACCAGCAAGAAGGAAAAACAACTGCTGCCTGACACAATATAATGTATTTATTAGAAGGGAAACAGATTTGTTCCCTAGAAATATCTTTAGAGGGAAAAATGAGAGTTATCCTTTAAATGGATGTGCTGGAGAACTGCAGAATCAGGAATAGATTAGAAATTAGGAGGCCATGAAAACCATATGGATCAGCAAGAGAATAAAATCTGTGGATCAGTGTGAACTGGTTTAAATCCCTATCTCCACATGACTCACATGCTGTGTCCTCAGCCCATGTCCCTCCTCATCATTGCAGTGGCTCTACTGAGTGGTCACATAAACTTCACCAAAATCTCCCAGAACTCTAACACAGATTAGGGTTTATAAAATACAAGCAGAAAATGAGCAGGAACAAAATAAACAGCAGTTAGGCATTGATGGGGTTTTTTCATGGAAAGGGAAATGTCTCACAGCTCTGGAAAACAGATTCAACTTCCCTGTGGAAAATTTCTATCAAGCAATGGGGACAAACCCAGCAAGACTCTCCTGACATTTACTGAACTGAATAAAAATGGGACCTAAGGAGTCTGCAGAAGCAAAAATGGGATCCCACCTAGGGACTACAGCAGGTCAAAAAATTACTGCAGGCGTCACCTTTTACTTGATATTCCATAGGGGGTTTTCCCACAAAAAGCCAGAGGCAGCTGCAGTGGTGCTGTGAGGTGGCATGTCAGGGAGACAGTCCCCACAGAGTCCCCACATGCACCGAGGGCAACAGGAGTTGATGGTGTTAATCACCTCCCAGGAGCAGGTCCTAAAACAATACTCCTTGATGGCCTGTACATCTGAGAAGAATTAATCTGTCAATATTTACTTGCCTCCGGGACAAGCTGTGCAGGACTCCATCCTTGTGGCTATCAGAGAATCAGAGCAAAACAATAACAGGACCATGGCAGCATTACAGATTTCCACCGACCGTGTTAAAAGGTATCTGGAGGCAGTGTCAGAAAGTTAAAGTTGCAAGAGGGAAAAAGAAAGGGCTGAGAGTAAAAATAAAATTGTTTAGTCAAAGCAGAGAACAAACCGTAGCTCCTGGCCAGTACAGCAAAAAACCCATCCCCAAAGCTGCAGTTATTGTGAGAGAAAATATTTTCTTATGGGAAAGAGAAGAACATTTGAAGGATGCTTATAAAGCCAGAAATAATTTTGGGCCTCCTCAAAGGAAGGGCCCCGCAGCTTTGGAAGTAATTTTGGACAAGGCAGGGAGGGGAGAAGAGCATTTCTCCTGCGTGTGGAGTGGTCCTGCAAACAGCTCATGAACCTCCAAGGCTTTAAAACAAAAATGCATCAGTTGGGAATCCACAAAGCATTCTAATGGGCTCTGGGAACAAAGCTGCTTTGTTGTCCGAAAAAACACAATCATCTTTTCTTTCTCTGTCAGCAGTAAATATATATATATATATTTGTCTATAGACTGTAAGAGCCTTATCTCTCCAGACCCTCCCCCACAAGACAGCACCAAGGAAAACACTTGCACTGGGGTGAGAAGAGCTCTCAGGGATGCTCACACAATGGCATCTCTTGTGCATGTGGCCCCACTACATGTAAAACCACCTTATTTTAATGCTGACAATAGCAGAAAGCTGTGAAACACAAGCCAAGGACTTTGTATGGATTCACTTGACCTCTCTGTCCTCAGAGGCTGCCAGCTGCCAGTGACCCTGCTGCTGAGCAAGAGGAATGCCCTGGAACAGGACTGGGCTTCATGGCCCTGCATAGATTAGGTTGGGCTGTAAATCCTCTGAGGAGATGGGAAAAGGACAGTCAGCAATTGCAGTGTCTCTCTGTGGGCTCAGATTTTATTCTGGTTGTACCACAGGGGAAGGCTGAAAAAAAAATGGTGATTTGACAAGAAACCCAAAGAGATTGGAAAAGGAGTTTTAGGGCAAGTTTCAAGTTCTAAAATGGCTGTCCACGTGGAAAAGACAGAAGTTGTTATCCATTCTCTTGTGCTAATGTTGGGACACCCTCTGCCTCTCTCCAAACAAGAAATCCTCAGACTCTAGAGCTGCTGTAGCCAATATAATCCAGCAGAAAAATAAAAGAAGATCTGCAAAGAGAAGGAATATTTTATATTAGAGCAACCAATTTAGCTGGGAAAACAGGCCTGTTTTGGTGTGGAAATCCTGCCTGCATTTTGCAGCTGGAGTAGGCAATCTTGTAAAAGCCGCTGCCTCTACCTAAAAAATCCTCTCAGCACTGCATGGCATGAATGTCCTTGCTCCATCAGATTGCTGTGAATCCACAGAGATACATCCCAGCTCCCAGTGTTTCCACGTGTTTTTTAACTGTGGATTTGCAGTAGCTCAGTCTGCTGAGCTGAAACCCTCAATACTCAACATCAGAGATGTGTTGGAGTCAGAAGGACGTGCACAGAGACAAGAAGCACAGAAGGTGCTTGGGGAGCTGGGAGAGAGGGAACAGGATTGTTCTAACTCAAGGGACAGTGAGTCCCTGCCAAATTCCTTAACAGTAAGTTAAAGGCTTTTTGCAGAGGAAAGAATAATTTTATTTCACATCTAAATTTAACTATTCCGATTTGCTGACTCAAAGTCACACGGATTTCTCTTTCAAAGCATTTAGTTGAAAAAAATAGATACTATACTTTTTCTGTGTTCAAGGCAATCTTTTTATCTATGGTTTCACAAGTAAGCCTCATGCAGTGTTCAGAAACTCATTAACATCCTTTATTTAGTACACAATGGCTTCTTTTGTAGTAGCAATTCCCACTAACATATATTTAATCTATTTTCCAATGTCTGACTCCTTCTCCTCCATTGGGAAAAGCCCCCTTGGTTACCAGCAAGGGGTGCTCCAAATTAGTATCAACAACATGGGCTGGGCCAGGGTTTTTCCATCAACACCAACGTGTGAAATGTTTTCATAGCAGCTCAGAGCAAGCCTCTGCTGACGGTTGTTTTCAGCCATAAATCAATTCTCTCAGTCAGATAGGATCAAACAAAGCCATAAACACATCAGCAGCAGGATAGCAGGGCGTGCACACAGGTTGCACTCTGGCAGCCTGTGATTATCAGTGGACAGAAAAATCAATGGAATATCTGAGCCCATTGTTTTCCTGGCAGCTTTTCAGCTTTTTATATATATATATATTTTTTTTTTTTTTCTTTTTGGCTTTGAGCTTTGTTTCCATCCCTGTTTTCCCTTATACCAAATCTCAGTGACAAACTGCCATCCCTTCCCTGAGCAGCAAGTAAATTTTTCTTTGGGGCCAACTCCCCTGTTTGCATCCCCACTCTCTATTTCTGCTGCATTAGGGAGTGTTTTGGGGACCATTTTCTTTTAACCAGAGCTCTGGGTGTTGCTCTCCCCTAAGAGGAAAAGTCTGGAGCCTGTGAGTTTGTGGAAACCATGAGTGAGAGTTCAGTGGCTGGAGGGTGAATAAAAACAGTCCCGGGCATGTTACTTCTAGAATATAATGGATTTTAACTCAACATTGTATCTTTCAGAGCCTGATCCATGCTTGTTAAATGCTCTGGAATGGTGACACCTCATCTTGCAGCAAACAGATCATTAATCAGCTTAAATAATGTCAAAGTCCTAAGCTCTGTACATTATTCTTCTTCCAAAGGGACTGTCTTGCTGATGAGCCTGGAAAAAAATGGGCTTTGTAAATATAAATGTGGGTTGGTTTGCTCTTTCTTTTTTTTAGAAAAAGTAACCTAGAAGCAAAAGAAGCTTATTTATTCTTCATTTGTGATCTGACAAAAAGAGCATTATTGTAATTGTGACTAAAACATTGTGACCAGGCTGCTGATCCCAGCCCAGACCATTCAGGGCATCAGTGACACCAGTAAATCATTCACCTGTAGGTGCTTCAGAGCTCACAGGGATGAAAATCAATAAGATGTGGTCCAAATCTGACCCAAAGATCATTTGTCTGCCAATGTCTCTATGACACAAATGCGAGAGATGTGACCTCTCACACTTCCTTTCCTCACACGATCTACCTAGTTGGAAAACTGCGTTCTGAGGCAAAGGGCAGCCTGGTTTATGGAGCACCACAACTCTCCATCACCCCCTCACATCTGCTCTCCTCCCTGGTGTCCCACTGCAGCACGACTGGGGTGGGATCGTGGCACACCAGACACCAGACCCTGGTGGGACACTGCAGCATAAAGGATTTCACTTGTTCTAACACAATGATACCCAACACTGGCACTGCAATTTGTCATCTGTGAGCTGATCCTGTCATCCTTCTGCCCTTTGGGATTTTCAGGGACAGTCCTCCTGCCTCCACACCGGCAGCCACGCAAGCAGGGCTGACCTGCAGCACAGCTCTCCTCGACTGGAACCAAAATCTTGTGGCTTTTGTGGCAAAGTGCAGCTCTGCTGGGCAGGGCAAATCCACCAGAGAAGACTACTCTGGCACTAAAATTTCATTCACGGGCAGAAAACCTCCACCTTCTCCTTCCCTTCCCCAAGTCCAAATAAATGACTCAAGGTTCCAGGGCAGGGATGAAGATCACATTCCAACATGGCTGTTCATGATTGGGATGTCCTAGACCCACCCTATAAAGCTGATGTTAGGACTTCTAGATGTGCTCTTAAACTCCACAGGCACCTATAGGGCCTCTTGGACTCAATCCCTCAGATTTGGGATGTATGAATTTGTGCTAACCCCAAGGTGATTGAGGAGGGCTGACCTGCATGGAAGGAGCATCCAGAGGACAGCCCTTCTGAGTGCACAGCTATATTCAGTGCCCACTTGAAAAAAAAGAAGGAGAAGAAGAAAGAAGACGGGCATGATGTCAGTGCTGGCTGCCAGCGAGCAGCAGAGCCACACAAAGAGGTCACTTTGCCTCTCCCCTCCTCCTCTGCCACAGACGGGTGAAAACAAGGCCCCGCAGGCTGGTGCTGAGATGACGAGGCCTCAAGAACATGCAGGTGCTGCATGGGGGACAATGAGCTCCACAGTCTGTGCTGCTCAAAACAATCTCCTCCACAAGCACCAAGGACGGGAAGAAATTCCCAGGGGAGCTTGGAAGCCAAGGGGGAGGCTGGCCAGAGGGGGCTGGGAGGAACAGAGGGAATGCCAGTCCTCTCCCCGTGCCAGTGCCATCCCTCCTCCCATGTCTGTGCCACCTCCATGCTCTGTGCCACCGCAGAGGGCATGCCAGTCCCATCTTCCCATGTCTGTGCCACCTCCACTTTCTGTGCCACCACAGAGGGAATGCCAGTCCTCTCCCCATGCCAGTGCCATCCCTCTTCCCATGTCTGTGCCACCTCCACGCTCCTTCCCCTGTGGAGGCCACAGCACCAGCACCATTCAGTAAGCAATTCCCACATGCCTCAGCTTACTGTCCGTGGATTTCCAGGGAAAATTTGGAGGCTCTGCCTTCCCTATAAGTAGCTTGGAAGTTCAGATCTTTTCCCAAAAAATCACTTCCACAGTGAACCAGGATGATCCATTGCCTGCAGGCACTGCCAATGTGCAATGGTCCTCAGGAGAAGTCGTGCCTGAGGACTCCATGAGGGAAGGACAGAGAGATCCACAGAGGCAAAGACAGAGGGATTCACAGAGGCAAAGACAGAGGGATTCCTTCTAACCCTCCTTCATCCCTGCCTCCTCTCCTTGTCCTCCCACTCCTGTCCCTGCCTTTTGCCCACCCACAGGCTGCAGCCATGCTGGAGAGCTCCAGGCCCAGCCCAGCACAAACCCTCCCAGGAGAACACACCCCACCAGCCCACAGGGGACGGGCTGCAGCCCCTCAGCTTGGCAGGTGCCTTACCCAGGAGGATGATGAGGATCCCTCCCAGCTGGGAGCGCCGGTACTTGGCCGCCCCGGGCTCGTGGCCCATGCGGATGCAGGGCAGCACCGTGATCAGCAGGAAGATGGCAGGCAGGCCCAGGACGGAGGCCGCGATCATCAGCGCTCGACATGCTTGGACGTACCCTGCAGCAGGGCAAGGAGGAGGATTTTGTTATTTGGCACTAGAAAAGGAGACTTTGGAGGAAAGCTCCTGTTTGGTTAGAGCCCAAGACGTGCACGGAGTATGGGAAATGGGTTCGTGCCTGAGTAAAGAGTAAATGTTCACCAGGCACAGGGCAGTGAGGCTGCAGTGCAATGGGGAGTGCGTGGACATGGGATGTGCAGGCTCACAGTTTCCCAACAAACAAACAGCACTGCCTGGAAAACACAAGCTCTTCCCAGAGAGACACTGAGAAACCATGGAGCTGGAAAATACAGGAAGGGAAAGTAGTAGAAATTTCCTCTAGGAGGGAGTTTCCCTATATCTTTCCATGGTGACAGTTTGATTAAAGAACAAGATTTTAAAATCTTCCAAATAAAACAACAGTATTTTAAAGCCTCAAAGACTCTTCCGTCATTCAGAGGGCTGAATAGTTGTAGACCCACTACGGACACTGAAGGTCCGTGGGATGCTGCCAGCAGCTGGCCCAAGGCAATGAGCACTGTTGACCTGGGAGGAGGAGGAAGAGGAAGAGGAGGGACACTCCTCACCCACAGTCATACCTCAGCATGGCACCCCAAGAGCTCCCATTCCTCCCTTCCCTGTCCCTGTGCACAAGGCAACTGAAAACAACAAGGACCAGGGGCTGTGGGGGTGCTGGGCAGGACCATGACCTTTCTGCCTCTGGGAGGGTCTATGTATCATAATATGTGATTTAAAAATATTTATATACTATCTGTATATATAAATTTAAATATATATAATTTATATGTAATGCATATATACTATACAAAAATTGCATATGAGTAAATTATACCAGGTCATAATTAGCATGCAAAATGAAAAAGGACAAATGCCAGATTTGCCCCAGTGCTTGGTGACCTCCCCCAGTTTTCAGGACAGTCTCAGCAAGTGAGTGTGCTGGGTCTCTGTCCTTTCTTACTAGCAAAAAGAAGCTGTCAGATGCAGACACGGAATTCCAAGATGCTTCAACCAACACCAGCAGAGAGGGGCCTTGAGCACATCCCACTGACTCACAGGTACAACCCCAGGAAAGAGGATTTTCCTGTTTCTGGAAATGCAGAACTTTTGTATTGAACTGTGTGTATTGAAGATCTCCTTATTTTTTTTCAAGAGGAAACTTTAAAAAATTGTTACCTGAGGCATTTGGGGCATAAAAGCAGACCCTAAACAAAGGAGATGGCTGTACCCAGTGTAGATTCTGTGCAATCAATCCCAAGTAAATGAGAATAAAACCAATTCATTTTAAAGACTTGACTCAGACAAAGAAAGGCTCTAAATATATTTCAGCTATTGGGCACACCAGGATAAATTTCCCTCTCATGTCAAGCCATGGGTCTCAAATAGGCTACAAGCAGAAACATCTTGGTTTGTGATTTGCTTCTGCTTGAGGGAAGATTTGCTCTCTGCTACTGCAAGACCCATTCACTTATTTATTCAGTTGTATTCACTTATGTTTCTTTGGGGCAAAACCTTCCTCTGTATTCTCTGCTGGATCAGATTTAACAACAGTAGCAGTAAGGAAGGCAAACTTACTAAAATAAAAGTACAGACAGAGAAGGAGAGAATGAGAGACTCAACATTCCTAAGCACTGTGCGCCACAGACCAAGCTCTGTACCAGAGAAATTCAGGAATTATCTTTTTTAACCTCTTATAAAATTGTCTTCACAACAATTTAAACCAGTAAACAAGGAAACATGAAAGAAAATGACAAGGAATGGTCATTTCTGCCCTGTCAGCTTTGAGAGGCACCTTTGACATGATAGAGGAGTTGCAATCTAAAACACAGCGGAACGAAGTGCTACAGAGTGAACAGTGGTTGAAACTGGCAAGGCCACAAACCAAACTTACAAGGACCAGACCTCACAAGACTTTGGCAGGTTTAATTAGCCCAAAAGATGGATTAATGCTGATTAAACACCTTGCTTAATTTTTGCTTTTCATTAATCTAGATGAAAGTTACTATATCATTAAAAAATATCACGTTAAATGTAGTTACATCCATTTGCTGTATGAAAGTTCTGTCTTGCCTCAGAATCTGTGGGAAGCACAAGACCATCAAGACTAATGATGATCTTCTGAAAGATTAAAAGCCATAGCAGCATTAATAATAGATGCTGAAAGATTCATTACGCTCCAAACCACTTTAAGGAATCAAACCTTAACATTTGTAATAGTTCACCATCCCCTTGAAGTGCTCTATTACACCTCAGTGTGCTCTGTATGTTTTGCAGTGCAATCCAGAGACAAGATGTGAGAGGAGCAGTGAGATTTTACTAAGAGCAATGATTAAACAAACATTAACTGGATTTTAGCAGCCACAGAAAGCACGAGACCCGGCTACGATTAAAACCAGGTGTAAATCAATGAGAACCATGTTAAGAGCTATCATTTAACTTCTTTAGTATTTAATGGACCATCTCCTGTGCTGAGGAAGCTGGAGGAGGTTCCCCATCACCTGTGCTGCTCTGGGCAAGGCTTCAGCCCTCGCTCGGGGTGGGAAGGGGAGGATGGCACACACTCACCCGGCAGTATGAGGATGTCCACGAGGGGCTTGCAGTGGTAGAGACCTGTTGCCATGACACAGTCTGCCCACAGCCCCTTGGATCCCAGCTCATCCATTTTCCTGCAGGTGGTGATGGTGTAGCCGCAGGTCACCACCCAGTCGTTGGTGGCCGTGGCCACAACCACCCCGATCCACCCCACGAAGCTGCAGACAAATCCGGCCAGGTGCAGGCAGGTGGCCACCATCTCCGTGCCGTGCTGGGGACAGCGACAGCACAGAACGCACGGGGGTCAGCGGAGCTGCCCGGCGAGGTCGCGGCTGCTGCAGCGGCGGGATGGGACGGGATGGGCAGGAGCAGGTCCCTGGTCGGGCTCTGCCGCAAACACCCGGCTGCCTCTGCCCAGCTCCCTCCCTGGGAGGGGTCAGAGCTGCCTCCAGCCCCACGGCGCAGGGGAGGAGCCAGGGGGGAGCCCCAACTTCTGCCAGAGCATCCGGAGCGTCCGTCCGAGGGGAAGGAGAATGTGCGGAGGAGGAGATGCACGATCGCGCCCAAGCGTGCCTGAGAAACGAGCCGGAGGGGTTTGTTCAAATGCAAAATAACAGCCCGAATATTCGAAATTTAGCAGAGAGGGGAAAAAAATTAAGGTAGTGTTTGCCAGCAAACTTTAATAGTCGCACTAGTACATCCTCATGGAAAAGTAAGGGGAGAAATGTGGTGGACAGAGTTACTCAAGAGGTGGAATTGATCACCTCATCAAAGCCACCAGCACAGCTGCAGGAAAGGGACAAAACCAGCCCTGAGTCTTTCCTGATGTTTCCAGGAACTGTAAAAATATAAAAGACCCACCACCGCTTTCTCTGCTGTGCCTGGGCTTTCAGAACTATTAGCTAACTCTCACTGAGTATTAAATACATGTTTACCAGCACCACAGTTCCTTTTTGAATCCCCAAATTAAAACGAGCAGCTTTTAACTCAGACTTTTAGTCTGAGTAAATTGACTATACGAATTTTAGTACATTTGATAAAACAGGAGCAGCCCGCTTAAAATGTCAGAGGAGGAGAAACTTCACATCTTCCTGTTCTGCATCAGGGAAAACAGGGGGGCAGAACACTTTCCTAGTTATTCGCTCTGTATTTTCACAGCACATATGAATGTTCTCCCGTGCCAACACATCCCTGAGGATATTTCCTGGCTGTGTGTCCTCCTCCAGCGCGGCTGGTTTTGGGAAGGGAAGGTTGGGACCAGGCGGATGCTGCATGCCTGGAGAGACCACTAGTGGAGAGCTGTCTGCGGTGCACGGGCAGGAACGGGGACGGGAAAGTGACACAACAATGAATTCCATTCACTCCCAGAGCTGTCAGCGAGACAGAAATACGGGAAGCGCCACTCCGAGTTTAAAGAGCTAGGAATGAAATATATCCTGCTCCTCACCCGAGGGTGTTTTTTGCCATTCTTTTACAACTAAGAAGAAAAGCACAAGAGCATCCTAACTGTCATTTGTCACCTGCTCCTTAGATCCAAAATTCAAGGACATGAGGTCACAGTTTTCTGTCAAAGCTTCATCTGAACACTGGAGCACTACCAGTATAGTTGAAAATTCTTTTTCAAGAGAAGCTTTTCTAATAAATATAAATTTAATTGTTGTTGTCACATTTGTTTCATATTGTTGATTACTCCTTGGGTTTCTATACCTGGTTTATGGTATCTCTGTGAAGCCAAGCTGCCAGCTGGCCTTCCATGAAATTTCCTGATGTGATTCCACCTTCCTGCATGGCTTATCCTTCTACTGCACCCACCTCAGGGGGAGTGTGCTGTTACTGATATCCAAACACAAATTTATGTTGTCTAGGGCTCCATTCTAGATGGATTTAATCTTCCCCTAAAAAATATTCCTTCTTATTTATTATTCAGGAGATAAACTTATAATCTCTTGGTTGTAAGTGGTGCTGTTCCACTTCTTGGGCTGAGCAATTGCATTGGACAGACCATGTGTCACCTCCTGAATTCAAAGGGAGATGAGAGATTTCACCCCAAAGCTGAGGTTTGGAATCATTTACACAGTGATAGTGCAGGCACATCCATCCTAATGCACAATGTAAGTATTTTTAAAATGCTGCAAGGTATTCATTGACATATACACCCTTCTGTAATTCAGTCTCCTACATTTTTGGTTTCCTTAACCACAAAACTTCTTAACTCCATGTTTTCCTTCACAAATGTATTTATCAAGAAGTGTGCAGGAGCAAGGAGTAAATCTGACACTTTGGTAACCAGCACTGCTCAACAGAACTCAAGCTGGTGCCCACAGGGCATGGTGTGAATTATTTCATTAATGTCAATAAAGACAGGAGCCATTTACCATTTTGTCAGTGTTATAAATCACATCACCAACAGTTAAGTGAATTTAAGTTCATACAAGGCAAGTGGACAATGATTTACAAGATCAATAAAAGAAGGAACAAGAATGACTTGCCAGCTATATGCCAAATAAACTTATACACTTTGGGCAATAGTTTCAAAAGATGCCTTTTTAAAAGCAAGTGTTAAACAGGCATTTATTCCAGCAACAGTGTGAGCTCCCTAAAAATCAATCTTCATACCCTTCACTCCCAGAGCTTTTCCTTGATCTGCATTGTTCTCTCTGACAAATGACAGGCGTTGCAATTAGTCACAGCTACCCAAGCTATCAACACCCAGGGCTTTCTCATCCAAATGACTCACCTTGAACTTTTCTTTACATTTTCAGCCTCATTGTTTCTTCCCTGTTTGGAAATACAGCGGTATACAAAAGCAATATGGGATGCAGAAATAAAGAAGTTTAAGTGGTACAGTCAGTTCTTAATTTTGTCCTATACTGAAGGCTGAGCTCATCATTGTAATTTTCATCTTTATCCTGGTTCATACTGCCCTTTTCTCTCTTTATCTGTAAAATACAGGTTTGCAGTTATCTGAAACATCACCAGGATTTCCTATATGGGAGAGCAGTTCCTTAATACAAGGATAAAGTAATTTTACACTGATTTGAGGGGAAGAAAAAATACCAAAAGGTGTGTGAATGTGCCTTCTTATTCTTCAAGAAAATCTTCTCAGTATGAATAAAATCCCCCAGAAAATCTCCAAAATATTTGTAGCAAAAGTTAAGGTAATATAATCACATGGTTTACAGAAATTAAGAACTCCTGAGAGTCACTCACCATCAGCAGAAACTATTTTTTCAGCAAATAGAGTAAAATTCTCATTTCTGATTTTAACTTTGGATAATCTCAGCATTTGATCTGGCAATGTGTGTTTTTAATCTCATTTATTATTGAGCTATGGAAGAGAGTTGTGAACAACTCACACATTGCTTGAGCAGTCAAGCAGCAACAAAGCTGGGCACCAGAGAACTTGCCAAGTATGCAAGGAGTTCTATTTTCAGGTATAAACACCAAATTTATGCCAAGATACATAAAAAGCTTGGTGCCTATACTTTTACAGAATCTTAAGAGCTTTAGATAGTGGATCCATGGGGAGGGATGGCTTTGATCTTGTAGATTTTGTTTAAAATACATTTTAGAGAACTGGGGACCTGCTGCAGGCTGTGGGAGCTCTAACAAGTTTTGGTGTAATCTGATTTTAATTTACTGTAATCAAAGCAAGGAAGGCTCTGTCCTTAGAAAAGCAGAGAGTTAAACACCTCAAAAGATCCAAGTTTAGAAGTCAATGCTCAAAAATACAACAGAGACAAGTGTTCTGACATTACAGTTATTTATTTGTTTTTGAGTCCACGATCTATACAGGTATTTACAAGGCATGGAAATGGATAACAGCACAAAATACAATTGAGGTATAAGCTAAGAGCACAGTATGTCATGTTTCAATAAATATAATTCAAAATTTGTAAACTAAGTGACCAGATAGATGCATCTTGTCTACTAAAACCATATAAAATATCTGTTCAATCTCACGTGAGGTAGAGGACAGTTTTGTGTGTCATGTGATGCAACCACAGCAACGCTGACAATAAGACTGTACATCATTGGCAAATATTAAAAATTGTTGAATGCACTGATCATTTTTCACAGGCTTTTCTATGGTTCCAGAATTGTCACTCAACCTGTTGCCTTGAGCTAACATGGACTAAGCTGTTTTGCAGCTACTTTCTGTCATTTGAGAGAATTATACTGGCATGTCAACAGCAATAAATACTTTAGAGAGTGAGGATGAAAACACAAAAAACATTCTGTCAATCACAGAAAGCAACGTGATGGCAACGAAATATTTCAGACCAACTTTTTATTATTTCCTAGAATTCGTTTAAATACAGTACAGCTGTGCTTTCCTTTAAGTGAGGTATCTCTTAGAAGAAAAAAAAAATCAATCGATATTGTTACACTTAATTAATTTTCAAATAGCAAAATTTTATACCATGTTTGCTGTGCTTGATGAAGTGCTTAAAACTCATTTTTCAAGCATTTTCCAACTGAACCACTAACCCTGAAAAAACCAATTTGCTAAGTAATGGAGACACACTATAAAATCATCGTGCAATTCGTAAGCAATAACTGCTTTCACAAAAGCTAAAAAACAACTGCATTTTTAAAATAGATATATGCAGCAAATAGAAAATTCTACAAGCTTTCTGTAAAGAAAACCAATGAACACTCACACTACAAATGCAATGAGCAAAAAGAAAATTGAAATTTGCAGCTTTCTGCTGCTTACTATCAATGGCTTAAATAAAATTACCGAAATATTGCAAGCACAGGTTAATAGGTAGGAGAAATTATGTCTTTTGTAGACTTCACCATGTTATAGAAAACTCTGTTGTGTGGATTAATTACACGAATTAAGTGCAGAAAAAATACAAAGTTGTTATCTTTACTGACAATCAAAATATATACTCTACAAACAAGTGAATTCTAGGAAGCTGACCACGACAGCAATTCGAGGCCAACTTCCCAACTAATGCTAGGAAAGGTTTCCAAAAATTTCATAACACATTCTAGCTATCCCCTCCCCCAGTACAAAACAAGAATGTATGAATAAAACATTGTGACTTCTAAAATTCAGGCCAAGACTTCTTTCTTTTCAGGCCACCAGTAGCTTTATGCTCCCACCCAACTTTTCCTACATCACTAATTGCATTATGCCTTTACTATGTACAGATGGTTTTACATCTAAGCTATCAATATATTAAATATAGAATAAAATTAGTTTAAGAATGTGAAACATAACTACATTCATCTAAATACTCCAACTGAACGATATGCTTTACAAAAACTAAAACACAGACTTAACTAAGTTTGGAGATTTAGATAAAAATCTCTTTCATTGAGGGACACCTGGTTACACTGTAAGTGAGGTGTTTCCAGACTGCCAAAATTACAAGAGTTTTATGCTCTAAGCTCTCATATTTTATTTATTAAAGTATACAAAGCATGTTAAATTTCTTTGTTATAAAATATAGGAGCAAATTAGTTATTCACCCTCAATCCTACTTATTCCAAAAGGTGCACTAGGCAACTTCCATCTCGGTGTAGGTGTTTAAGAAAGCAACTTTCAAATTATAGACAATTTTAGGGCTTTGTTCTACAGGTTTCATGTCACAGCTACCTGGTAAAATTACTTCTTGCCTGAAAAGGTGAGCAAGCAATGACTGAAGGCAAACCAAACAATACATAAAATGAGCATGCTGTGACTAAAATTAAAGATCTAATGACTGATTTAGTCTCTACCATTAAGTGTGCACTTAAGTGAGGGCCCTCAAGTGTGCATTCCAAGTTCCTATGTCAGGCTGTAAAATGAACCATTCAACAGAATTAGGATAAGGTAGCAAAAAAAGTCAACATATATTTTTTTCTAAAACTTAAGAGCATTATTTACAATTTACTAGAAAACTATCTTTCAGAGACTGTGAGCACACAAAGGTCTATGGCACATTCATGTATACATTATTACTTAAAATCAGTATAAAATTAAGTCTACACATATGAAAATTGTTTATGTTACGTCAAGAGCCTGAAAGTAGTATTGAAGAATTTTAAGAGGATTACAATAATTTAAAATGCATTCTAACCTTAGATTAACTAAGTGGAATATTTACAAAGCTACTTTTAAGGTCATTTTAATAAATGTTCCATTTGCTTTACCAGCCAAATGTTCAAAAATAATTAGGAGGGCCTTATCTGCAATTGGAATTGGTGAAACTTCCTATAGCTGCTGGAGCTCTTGCAACAGTGAAAATTTTGGTACAAAGGATGGCTCCCTTTTTATTGGTACCAAGGATGGCCACAGCATTTCCAGAGCCTCCAGCAGTGACCCAAGTGCTGGCTGAGGCACAGGAACCTGAGCTGCACCAGCCCTCCCTGGCCAAGGGGAACCTCTGAGCAGGACAAGAACACAGACAAGACCTGAATGGAAATGGAATATTCACTATCCTACTACTAGAATAATCCCAGCAGGGTTCCAAACATCCAACAGCTCAGCTATAAATGCTGAGGTGCATCAGCTGTGAGAAGGAGCTGAGGTTTCACCCACACCCACCACCCCAGAAGCAGCACAAAGGGACTCTGTCCATCCTTCAGCAGCACCCAGGTGGGATTCCCCAATTCCCAGCCCATCCCACAGGGCAGCCTCAAGCTCTGCTCCCCAGCCATCAAACTCCAGCAATGCTCCTGCCTGCTCTCCCTGTGCCCACTGGTCTGGTGGCTGGACAACAAAACATTCCTGGTGTTTTTAAAGCAATGGTGCACACACAACCAGAACCACTGAGTCAGCTCCTTTCCCTCCAAACCAAGCTGCAAAGACAGGCCTGTTCCTTTTTAATTTGTTTTTTTTTCTCTTTTTTTCTTTCTTTTTTTTTTTTTTTTTTTTTGTTGGTTTTCTTTCCAAAGGAAAAATTTGGAGATGGGAGCTGAAGAAGAGAAAAATATAATCCTGGTATTCTTTTCCAGCAGGGGGTGGAACTAGATGATCTTTAAGATCCCTTCCAACCCAAACCATTCTGTGATTCTCAACACTGACAAAGAAAATTTTTTTTTTTTTCATCTAACTTGCTTTACTTGTCAGTGTAAATATGACACAGAGCTCATAAACAAAATTGTACAGTTATTAAAAAAATCATCCTAATACTCCATGTCATTTAATTTACCACCTCATTTCTCATTCAATTTAAACATATGTGCAATTTCATCTTTCTCTGTGATATTCAGTCTTGTTATATCACTAACAGAGAAACAAAAAAGGAGTTTTCAGTTTTACTAGTTGAGGGAAAAAAAAAATCAGTATAGGCTTTTACTAGTGGTTTCATCCAAAATTAACTGAATTATTAAGAGAATATTAAACTTAAGTACCTCAAACCAGAAACTAAAAGTTAAAACTATATAGTGAAACACTAGAATTACTAAAATATTCCTATCACTGACATGACCAGCTGACATCTGCCAGCTGTATCCACTTTTTTGGAGAGAAGTGCAAAAAAGTTTTTCTTCATCCAACTTTAGCCATGCATTTAACCCACTAGGAACCAGACTTCAGAAGTACTCAGACATTATATATATACATAAAACAGTAATTCTGTACAATTACACATTTCCCATTGTTATAGCTTAACAAACATGCTGTATTTTCTTAATTCATGGTAACCCTACCATGCCATTCAAATACAGAGACTATCAAAATGATTTTTCAAAGTGCCATACCTCAGAATTTTATATTTTAAGCTATGATCACAATGTCAGTTAAGGCCTGTTCTATGTGATGAAAGAAAAATCCGCAAGTTGGCAAGAAGCTCAAAGTGTGAAGGCTTAGGGTACTGAAGAAATTAATACACATTCCTTTATAATAAATATTCTTTTTCTTGAAAGCATTAATATCTGAAAAACAGCGAAGTCAAGCTTTCTCAGTTTCTAAATGGAAAAGCCCCACCTTTAAGCCTTTTATTAATGTTTCTTTCATATGTCCTAGACAGAAAAAAACAGATGAAAACTTGTGAATTTTTAACTTCCCAAGATACCACTGTAACTGCAATTTTTTTTAAATTCACAAACCCAAAACCAAACAAAAAAACAACCCCTAATGTTTTCCAGCAGAGCAAGCAAGTGCTGGCTCTAACACTCCTTAGACTGATAATGAGCTGTTAAATAGACAATACTGAAAAGATCAGCTGACTTCACACAATGAAATTATGGGAAAAACTCATGCTGGTAAATCACTTTTGATACTCAATCATCAATCAGTTGTGGCAATTTTGAGCTCTGTCTTACAGACAAAAAGCTGCCTTTACTTTCCTCAGTTCAAGAATATTTAATTCTCACTGAAACCCAAACTATTTAAGACCTTGAAGAATGGAGGATATTTTTAATGTACTTTTATAACTGGATGTGCAATTGATAGCAAAATAAAGATACCCACATATGTTTTAACAGACAATGTTAAAAGGTGTAGAGTCCTTAAGACTGCATTAGAAACAGACAGAAACTGGTCACTCTAAATCAAGAGTTTAGTATTTTTCATCATTTGAGAAAAACACCAGTACAAATCAATGCAGATTTTCATTGGCTAGGAAAATCTAAAAATGTCTATCTCTACTTATTTATATCTATGTATATGTTCATCTGGACCTGTCTGGGAAATACAAATCCAGAGAGAACACTTTTTCTCAGCACAAAAAAATTGTTCACAATCATTAAAACCAAAACACCCTGTTTGAAGGACACAGTCATGCTTCCTCTTCCAATTTCTATTTTCCTTTGCCATTTTTGGAAGATTTCAGGATCTGCAGCTTCAACTCCTTTATCATCATCTCCAGCTTTTCCCGGGCCTCTCGTTCCTGTCTCAGCTCATCCTGGAGCTCTTGTCTGTCTGCCTCTGCATGATCCAACCTCTGCCTCAGCTCTGCCAGCTGGGAAACACAAGAGACACAGAGTAAATTTTAGCAATCATCAAAGAGTCACAGGTGGTCACTCAATGATCCAAGTATTTCAGCCCACCAGAATTACGCGGTTGTCAAGTTATCATTTACCTGCTACACCATTATCAAACAATGTCAATGTGCAAAGTTGCATAAACCTCATACTATAATTAAAAAATGAGAAAATCTAATTTTTAAATGCAGATAAGTTGTAGCTATATGAACTGTCACACCAGACTGTCAATAACACACAGAATCTGTTGGGAAAAATTGTGATGATGTTTGCATTGGATGTGACACAAATTCCAGAACAAACTGCATTTTTTCATTTCCCAGGTCCATTTCCCTTACCTTATTTCAAAGCCTGAATGTATTTCTAGAAGAAACAAAACGACCAACACTGTTTTCTGATATTCCTTAGTATAAATGAAATATTTAGAAAATCTTGAACATAACCAAACCATCTGTGTGTGTATGTGCTCAAATATAAACCTGAGTCCACACAAATGTTTTTGTGATATATTTTGTGTTTAGACACAGAAGTTAAATATTCTTTCCCACTTTGTAATACAACAAGGCTCAAACTTGCTAGAACTCACCAAAATTATTTACAGTGACATCTGGAAACATCTTTTCAAGTGTGGGAAAGTTCCTTATTGCTTATAGTATACTGCCTGGAAAGCAGCATTGATTCATGGGGCTAAAAGACCATTCAATTTATTTATAACTTATTATCATTTAATTCCATCTAAATTTATTACAATTTAATTCCCTCTAAAAAACCCATTTGCCTTTATAATGATAGGTGTGCATCAGTACCTGATGCACATTATCACTAAGCATCCATCTCACTGAGAATTAGGAAGACAACTCATTTGAAGGAAAGACCAGGAACATACAGGGTATTAATGGTGCTCACAGAATGTACTGGGTGAAGGGATGCCTGTGCTGGCTTTAGAGAAACATCACATTTCATCCCCACTTCAATAATCAGAAATATTTCAGCAGTTTTTGGCCAACAACAGGCTGTTAATGCTCTAAGTGCTGACTGCACAAGTGCTGCAGTGCAACAGTGCCCACTGCCTGCATGCTGCAACACGTCTGGCTTTGATTTCCAGCTCCAAGGAAAGGCTCCAGGACTGGTTATTCTGCCTTACCATGACTGACAGGGTGAAGCAAGTGTTTCAATAAAGAAGTCAAAAAAGGGGACAAGACAGTGCGTATTCAGACAGGTCCACAAAGGAGAAGAGACTTTTAAGCAAGCTGCAAATACCAAATTCATAATTCTGTTTAATGTACAAGGATTCCTCCTAGTCCACAGTTCTCAGACAGGAAAGGCAGCCTGGGCAACTGCTTCAAGAACACATCAGATTAAGGCTTTTTAAAATGCTGTATCCACAGCTTGGGGAAGTTCTCTGTTCCCAAGACCTCTGTTTAACTCTGGTGCTTCTTGGAACCAGAATCTACAGCAAGATGTGATAAATGGAAAAAAAAGGTTGAAATTATATGTCATGAATAGATCCACCACAGAGGTAATAATAACAGAGTAAACTTTTACACAAGGAATGTATGCAGTTTTCAGAGTCTAACTTCAAAAGGAACACACAACCAACCTCCTTGGGGAACAATCCACATTTTCACCCTCCAAAGGGAGTGAGCTGCACAAGCCCTATAAAACATGCTGTACATGATGATCTCCATAAATTAGAACACGTTGTTACTTGCACTAACAGGGCTTGTACCAGATGTTTAGTAAATCAGGCCTTAGTCAGAGAGGATTATTTCTGGCAGCAAAGGCCAGGAATCAGTGGAGTGGGATGTCATGAAATTAAATTCATGAGAAGGATTTACGATCAGAGTCTCTGCCCTACTCACCAAAAATACCAAAACCTGTCTCTCAAGTAGTGCCTGTTTCTCAGTTTGAGTCAGTCTGAACAGGAAATATACACAGCTGTGAACAAAGGACCACAGAGCTTTACTGAGCTCAAGTTTTAGATTTTGCTCACTTTAAAAATGAGCTTGTTAAGATTAGTTTGCTGTGATACAGTGCAAAATTAAAAAAATTAATCATAACTACAGCTGATTTTTAAAAGGGGCATTCCAAGGTTCCCTTTGTCATTAACTATATTTTTACCCATTGGAATAACCTCCAACATAAAAAAGCTATAGTAAAAGCCAAAAGGAAAGTGAGAGGAAGAAATAGCTCCATAGGTTTTGACATATGAATCCAAAGGCTAGAATGAGAGACACCAATATGATTTTCATTTCCAAGAAAACTCTTGGCCAAATGTTTTGGCAGAGCCCAGAAGGGAATCATCAGGTACTGCAGGAAGTTCTACCACCAAGTAACATGAGGAGCAGCAAGGTAGGCTGCAAATCTGACAAAAAGAAGGTTCAGAGGTTTGGATTTTTTTTTTTTAATATAAAATAATAATAATAATGTTTAAGTCTGTGTCACGGGCAAGCCCACATACATTAAAAACAGAATTTGCTTTAAATGAGGATGTAAGAGACCTCATGTTTAAGTTTAATGTTTCATCAATAATGTCATACGTTTCTGTAAATCACCTTCTGCCTTGGTTTCAATCAAGGAACAGGAAAATAAATATTGCTGTCACTGACCTATTTTGGTATCTGTCTGTGGTGTCAGAACAAACAGAGAAAACGAAACCCTAAGGTGGCTGAACAACACCTTCACAATTTCCTGATACACCAAACATGTTTTGTTTGAAACAAACCTTCCCTTCTCACCTGTGCTGCATATTCAGCTTCTTTATCTTTTTCCAAATTGGAGTCACAGCTACATTTTTGCTTCATCACTTGGTCCAGTTTCTTCTCCAAGTCTCTCTGCTCAAAATAAAATTCTTCCATTCTTTGTGCATGCTCTGCTTGCAAACATTCCAGTTCTTTTTGTAAATTCTGCTGCTCTTCAGTCAGTTCCTTCATAGCTTTAGAGTTGCTTAACATTTCCACTTCCTGTAAAGAAAGATCAAGATCACATACTCCTTCCTTCAAACACCAGAAAAGTAAACAAAATCAATTTAAAAGTGTTTCTGGAACCAATGAGGCCAAAAAGACCATTTGTAACTACCAAGAACAACAGCCTGATAATGGTATTTATCTACTTATCAATGACAGCATGGAATTCTGTAACATGCATTCTAATTTTTAAGAAATTACTTTTATGTCCAAGTACATGGAGCTTTCAGAAACAAATTTACATTTCCAGCAGTGAACCTCAGGAAGCAGAAGCACTGATTCACTAGAATATACTTTGAAGATGCAAGAAGCGTAGCACCAGAAAACAAAATCAAGTGTTTGATTTCTTTGTCCACTGACATTTTAATATTTTTAAACTTGCATTTTTTTTAAACTTATCTACAAGCTTTACCTCCAACAGCAGAACAACTTTGAAGTAGCAGCTCTAGGGCCCTACCTGAGCTCCTAGATTCTGAGATTAACGTTTAAATTAAAATAAAATAAATTAAAATATTAGGTCTGTTCCATGGATGCAAGAAGCAAAGACAGTATTTCACTGAATTCAGAAAACAGAAATGTCACAAATGAACACCAGCTTTTAAAATAATCCATTATTAAAGAAAATACTAAAAATAAAATCCCTAAAAGCATGGCTTAGCAAATGGGAATAGGAAAGTGGTATTCTTTTTTGTACAGGGCAGTGATAAGACCATTCCTAGAATACTGATATCTGCATCTTTAAAAACCTGAAAACTGAGAAATTTTAGAAGATACAGCAAAAGCAGGAGCTGCTTGGACCCAGCAGCTGCAAACTGAAGAGGCACCACTTCTTAGTGGGCTCAAAACTCATGAGCATAAGGGACATTGAAGATTTGGTGTCTGGATTTAAGCTGAGGGAAAGATGATCAGTGTGCTCTAAATGATGCAATGTGTGATGCTGACAGAGGAGCCAGCCAGCCCACAGCAGCTCCCTGCTGCCCAGGGGGAAATGCAGCCAGACTGCCACGGTACCATTTGGAGCTGCTGCTTCCTCCGCAAAATCGTGTTCAGCTTCTCCTGCTGCTTGATGTAGGTCTTCATGACTTCTTCCATGATCCTGCCCTTGTCATCCTCACAGCTGATGTCCTTCATGAGCGTGGGGGACAAGGTTCGTGCATCAGCAGCTCCCTCAGCACGGCCAGGGTCCCTGGGGGGTCTGGAAGAAACGCGCTCGGGCTTTGCACCTCTCGCAGGACGAGCTGACACGGGAGGATCTACACAGGAGAAAACAGAGAACAGTGAGCACAGGAAGTTCAAATGCCAGAGTGAAACAAATGCAAAGAAAACTTAAGATTACAAAAAGGTGGAGGGAATTTTTGGAAACCTGGAGTGACATCACAAAGTTCTAGTTCGGCGTAAAGCTTTCCAAAATTCCGTGGTATAAAAATCAAAGCCCTCAATATAATTCTCACTACTCACCTAAACGTTTATTTGGCTGCTCCACCCCAGTTTTCAAGTCAATTTTCTCCTGTTCTTCAAGAGAAACCTCTGGATAGGAGGCAGCTTTTTTGTGCTTTCCACTACTGAGCTTCTTCTCTGAGTGCCCAGGTGAGGATTTATTAACTTCTGAAGCTTTGACTGATGTTTTTGCAACATCCTTATATTGAGATGCAAGAGACACATTCGGGGCAACCACTTTGTCACACATATAAAGGTAGTAACTGAAAAAACAGCAGAAGAGTAAAATTCAGAGGTAAGACAATAAAAGATGGCTGGTTGAGAGCAGGAAGTTTAATTTAACATGAGTTCAAACTGTGAAAGCATCAATGAAAAATAAGCATGTCCTTTTAAAATTCTTCCTATGCAAAAGGAAAGGCTAATGACCCACTTAATCTTTACTGAGTAGATTATCTAGATAAGGTTTTGAGGCTATCAAAAAGTAGATTTTTCAAAATGGCTTATTTTTAAAAAATTACAGTAAATCATATGAAGGCTTCATTTAAATGCAAAGAGTGAAATTAGGATGCCACTGAATCCAGACTCTCCAGCATTTTCATAATCCTTATATTATGAGGATGGGAGGTGGGAATGAGAACCTCACTTAAGTAACAAAGCTGTGTTCTGACAGTCCTGGGGCACATCTGAGACCAATGCTGGAGCTTCCTCCCCAGGTACACTGAGCTGCCCATTTGGATTTTCACAGCTCCTGGACTCCTGGGAGCAGCCCTGTGTCCCACCTTCACCTCAGCCTAGTGCAGAGGGAAGGGAGCCCCAGGAGTGCTCAGGGCAGGGCCAAGATCACCAGTGTCACTGGAGTTCCAGTTGATGTCTTCAACACTTCCCTTTCTCCTGGCTCTGGAGGAAGGCACTGGCAGAAACAGAACATGAGGGCCCAGCACAGAATCTCGAATCTCCCCCACTCCCCTCTGCATGGGAACCAGTGTGATGTGTGTGCACCAAAGAGGGTCTGCCCTGACCCAAATTCAGGACCTGTGCAAGCACAGGGTGAGGGCAAGAGGAGCATCAACAAAAACCATTTCCCTCACTGCTGCAGGTCACAAATTGGGTAAGGAGTCAAGGAAATGCACTTGGTTTCTAAAACCAGGAAACCATCCCACAAACAATTCAGCTGCAGCCCTTGTTCCACTGTGGGAGAAAGCCTTCAAACACCTCTTGGAAGTCTCTTCTGGAAGGAAATTAAGTAGTCCTCATGGTAAATAGGCCCTGTGCAGCTTTCCACATGCATGCATTGTATTACCACATGAAAGATCAAAAGTTACCTCTCTCATTTCTAGTAAGAAAGGGGAAATTTTAATTACATTTCAATTGTATTGCCTGCTGAAGAACACCCACAGGTCACAGCTTGAGTCTTATACCTAAAACCACTCATAAGCAGTTCATTAGTATTTATATTAAGAAGTGCATAAAAATTTAGGGTTAAATTATTCCTGTGTGATACCTGAAGAGTTTTCCTCATAGTTCAGATTGCAAATACATTTTTTTCAGTTTGAATTATACCTAAATAGCCAAAAGTATTTGAACACTTGACAGTGCTTACAGCTCTACATAGAAACTCAGTTACCTGGGGTGGAAAAAGGAAGGTGGTTGAGGATCAGTTTCTGCTTCTTGCTTTATAACTGGATACCACTGTGATAATTCCAGGTTCTGCTGTGGCTCTGCCTAAAGGAATTAAAATAAACTGGTAATTGAAACATGGATACAAGTTATTTACATGTTCATAAGCACTCCTCAGAGAAATGGCATTTACACCATTAATACAGGTACACCAGAGAAAGTGGGGCACTGGGAAATGGGGTGTCTTTGGCAAAGGTGCAGGGTGATGCAAGCCACAGAATTCTTTGATCTCCAATTTACCACTGTGGGCAAAAGAGCAATGAAATTAAAGAAAAACATCTTTATCTAAAAGCTCTGCTGAGTTTCCAAAACTCTTCTAAACAAGCCTCGGAGAAACAGAAAGCAGAAACTAGGATTCCCAAAAGGTTGTAGGAGCCTTTTGTAATAATGTGTCTATATAAAGTAAGCAACTGCCAGATACTTTATTTCAAAATTAAATGGAACAGTGTGCTGGTGTACCAGGGACAGAACTTTCTTCAGTCATCACAAATTTTTATTACACAAGTAGGCAAAGCTGCTCCCAGTAGCATGAAAATGCCATTCCCTTTGCAGTAGCAAACAAAATTTACTCAGGTGCATCAGAATACATAATCTTAAAAACTTCTGTGTATTTTGCATTTGGAAAGCAATTCTTGTTCTGTGTGTCTTGAGAAATGTTTTTGGAACTACTCTTCACTTAAAATTCCTGGTGATACTGGTGCTCCCCTGCAAAGTTGCTCTTAATTTCAGGTGAAAGGTGTCTCACCATATATTTACAATATTCTCAGAGCCAAGAAATGGATTGACAATTTCACTGTACTAGAACAGCCTTGGGCCATGGGGTTTTGGGTAGGGTGTGGTTGGCTGAGCCCAGGCAGCTGCCAGGCACCCACAGAGCTGCTCCCTCAGCACCATCCCCAGGGCATGGAAGGGAAAAGAGCAAGAAAGCTCCTGGATGAAGATAAAGCTGGTTTAAGAGGTGAAGGAAAGAGAAAAACACAAGTGAAGCAAAGGGCATGGCTCAGCCCAGCCACCCTCCAACAGCCTCCACCCTGGATGCCAAACTCTCTTTCTCCTCCTTTTATTGCAGTAGCCAGAACATTGGCATGTTAGCCACAGTTTTAGCCACAAATCCAAAGCCCAGCACCACACAGGCTGCTACAAAATAAGTCAACACCATTCCAGCCAGACCCAGTACCTTCCACAAGCTGCTCAATTATAAAACAGCTCACAAAGTTAAATAATCCTGTATTGACACCTTTATGTAGCATTCTAATATCTCCACAACTTCTTACGTGCTACACAATCAGAGAAGTTTGTATTTTCACACCCTGGAATAAACCTTTAGAGAACTTCATCCCTGGCAGTGCCACAGGTGTGAGCTGAGCCACGCTCTGCACAATCCCACAGCCCCAGCCCTGGCAGGGACCAAACCCCACCTGCCCCATCCTGGCCAGGAAACTCAGCTCCCACAACGAAACTGAAATTCAACCCCTGCAGCTCCTCAAATCACTTCCACAGACAGAAAGGAGGGAGGGAACAAGGAAGAGAAGCTCTGGAGTTGTAAAGTCATAAAAAGGCTTTAAATAAAAAAGATTTGAATAATCTCTAGAAAAACGGCCTCACCCTGACACTTGCCAAGTTTTTTCTACTTACTCAGATCATTCCAATAATTTAAATAATCACATCTAATCTACTTATACTGCAGCTAGTATGCAGTGATCTGATTTTAGCTTCAGATCACATTTGTCCATATTTCAGGACTCACATTTTAACATGCTTATATATTTACATCTGAAATTATCAGGTCATCTCTATTTCAAATTACTAGGTCAGATTTTTTTTTACCTATTTCAAGTGGGAACTGAATTTACTGCCTACCCGTTAGGTGAATCTTGCAAATGAATTTCATAGCATGCAATCAAATTCTTTACTTAGGAAAGAAAATGAAATGTTACCATAAATAAATGAAGTCTTCTTCTAACAGGATTCTTCCCCTCACCATTCAGGTAAACGAAATAAGGCATCTATTTATATATATATATATATATATATATATGTGTGTGTGTGTGTGTCTATTTTATTACCCAACAATTTGTTTATTTTAGATGCTCTTAAATAATTCTATAAACACAATAAGTTGAATTGAATTTCTTCTACTCCAACTGTTAAAAAGGGTTACATGAAAAATTACTTCTTTTTCTTAAAGGTTAGTTGGACAATGCCATTCTTTAAGGAAAAAAAAATATATAAGTAAGTAATTATTTCAGTGTAATCATTAAGCCAGTAGTTTTAGCAGAGACTGGATTTATAAAACTGTGACCAGCTCAAGGAATCAGCCTGAGAAGGAAAGCAAAGTTTTAGTGCAGAGATGATGAGAAACTGTCGCAAAGTCAAAGGGAACAAGGATCTGTCAGAGCAGGAATCAGCAGAGACTCGGTGACAGCTGTTCCATGAAGAGCAGGTGGATGTTGCACTGCAGCCTAGAACTCCACAGAAAATTGTGACAATCAAGCACACAGCTTACAGCTCCACAAAGAACAGAAAGGAATTAATCTCAAGAGTACTTTGCTCTTAAAATATTGAAACAAAAGCGTATTTGCACTGTGAGGTGAATAAACTCAGAGTGAAATGCTAAGGAGAAAGGCAAAGCATGGCATCCAGGATGCTCCAAGGACTATGGGATTTAATTAATTCATTATTACTAGATGGGCAAAGACCTAGCCAAGGGCAACTGCTCTTCCTGGGTCCTCCAAGACAAGCACAAAGGATGTGTCAGCACTTCTGAGGACTGACTCAGCAAAGGTGGTGAGGAGGTGACAGAGCAGCAAACACAACAGCCTGCAATAAACTCCCCTAGGAGTGCAAGGAAAGGGAACGTCTACGTGTTGTACCTGATACCTGGAATGAGGAAAAGAAGTGGTGGCTGCTCCATCCCTGGAGCTGCTCAAGGCCAGGCTGGATGGAGCTGTGAGCAATGTGGAAGGTGTCCCTGTGCAGGCCAGGGGCGTGGGATGAGATGAACTTTAAGGTCCCTTCTAACCTAAACCACTCTGTGAAGCAGCCTAAGCTCTCCCAGGACAAGGAAAGGCAAACTGTACTCCAGCACTGCCTTCTTAAACGTTTTTACTCTTTTCTACTTCCCAGATGAATATCCACAGGACGAAAAAACCCCCAAACCTCCCTCACCATTGTACTGTGCTCAGGTTTTCACAGCTTCTGACTCTGTTTTCACACGTCTGCAACAGAAGACTGCAGAAAGTTTTACAATTTAATTTGTACCAGTCGAGTCCAAATTACTGCCACTGCTCATTTCAGCTGGTTTTTTTTTTTTTTCATCTTTGCAGATGAAACTGAAAGATCTCATTGTCTGAAATCTGCAGCTGTGGGAAGGAAAGCAGCATTTACAGGTGTGAACATGGAAGAGTATTTCCACTGCTGCATCCACCATGCTGTAGTTTCTTTCTTACACTGGCACTGCAAGAATAAAGACTGACATGTCTTTATCAGTTGAAAAGCAAAGTCTCTTTGCTAGGAGACTGCATCTTCAAATAATTCAGCATGTGGAAGCCTGCCATACTGCAGACTTCCATGGGAATCTGCTGGTAAAATCTCTTCCTGCAGACTGGCACCACTGTAACAATACCTGTTACTACAGTCAGCCTTCCTGCAACACCAACTTTTCAGAGATTTGTGCAGAAAGGTGTCAGCTCATAGCACCCCTTTTTGGGCTCAACCATCTGTGCTGCTCCTGCTGCTATTTTGAAATCCACCACAAAACATCCAACAGGCAACATGGAATTATCAAACCAGCAGCCATCAAACAGACATAGACACACTGAATACACTGCAAAGAACTGTCATGGGGCAGAAACCATTAAAAGCCTATTAAAGTTTATACCCCAAAACTGTGTTTTCCATGAATGAGGACATCTATGATATTAATGTTTCTCTGCTGCTTGTCCTATTATTTAAAGTAGAAGCTCTCCAAGGGACAAATAAGCTCTGTATTTTGGAACCACAGCACAGACTTGCAGCAGTATTTTAGGAAAAAATAAGATGTCTATTATTAACTATTGTCAAGATACCGGCCCACAGCTCATTACTTGGGCTGCTTAAAACCCCCTCTTTTTGGCATATTTCACTGCACAAGTGGTTTAAACAGAAAGCTCTTGCTGAACAAGCAGGCTTTGGGCTTCTAAATAGCCATTTAGCAAAGCACCAATACCCTGCACACAAGTCATGAGATGGGTGGCCAGCAAGCCAGGTTGCCATCCAACCCACGTGTGCATGCTGGAGTACAAATAACAAATGAGGAATTCCTTTGTAACACTTGATTTTCAAGCTCCTTTCTGCTTTGCTCAGCTGCTGCAGCACACACTGCATAAAACCTACTCAAAGGTCAAATGGGAGAACAAGAATTTTCACAACAGCCTGAATTTTCCAGAGTCTGTACACCTTAGGACAGAACAAGAACCAACCAAGCCAATCCAGCTCGAATGGTTACTTGCAGCCCAAAGAGGAAAGAAATTACCACCCCTCTTATTGAGAAATGTTATTTCCATGGTGAAGCTCTCACAAATTTAACTTAGGCTTGATGTGACAAGTATTCCCACTTAGAAAAGCCAAGTAATGCGCTTCTAAAACAAGTACTTATGTGTGAGCAGAGAGAGATCTGGGAGTTTTACACCAGGTGAACTTACTTTGGACCGAGTCCTTTTCTGATTTTTCTCGCTGAATTTCTCCTTCATTTCCTCCAGGAGATGCTTCAGCTCCCTCTCCTCCGACGTGCCCAGGTATTTTTGGTTAATGTGCAGGTAGCAGTGCCACTTGGCCGACTCAAAGCCCCAGTGGCAGGTCCTCTTGTCCGGGGATCTGTGTGAATGCATCACGAAGGTCTGGGGCGAGAACATCCCGTAGCATTCCAAGCACTGGATACACGGGTCATCGGGGGCAAGGTAGAACTGAGGTGCAAACAGCCCCTGGCACTTGCCCAGGCATTCGTGCTCCACCTCGAAGGCACTGCCAGTCTCCTTCAGCTGGGCCAAGGTGTTCTTGCCAGGGAGGAAGCTGCCACTTTGGGGGAAAGTGCGAGGGCGCAGTAAAGCGTTGCATAGTCTCTGGGCGTCCGTCAGCGTGATGAGCCCGCAGGACGGAGCGTTGAACGGAAGAATTCCCAAAACCTTCAGGATGTGAAGCTGGTCAGAAGTGCACCTGGAGCAGTAGATGTAGAGCTCGTCACACACCGTGTTGATCTGCTGCAAGGAGAAGTCTCGGAGAACCGAATTCAACACTTGAGGCAAGCAAAGTCTTTTTTCTCCTCCGACTTTGAAGCAAGAGATGGATTCCCCCTCCAGCAGGGTCTGTGTGAGTTCTGTGGAGCTGTCTGGAGGGATGAGCAGCGGCCCAGAGAGGACTTGTGGTGATGGGAGAGGCAGGAAGACAGTGGGTGACATACTTTCCTGGGAATACCGAGCTGAAAAAGCTGCAGGTCCACCCAGCGAGCTCTGGCTGCTTAGGTGGAACTGTGCCAACGTGTGCTTCAAACCTGGATTTAAACTCAAAGGCTCAGATAGTGAAGCACTGCTTGGCTTGGTGCTTTCCCCATCAGCCTCCACCGGAGTTTCATCATAGTCATCCAGGTTTTCCTTCTTTATTGTTGGCAATTTATTTATTACTACCTGTACTTTGTTATTTACATGCCTTTCTGTCATTGCTTTTTTCAGTGGAGGACTCCCATCCTCTTGGATCCTGCTCCTTTTTTGGTCTGAGACCAGACCTAGAGGGAAGTTTATCTGTGGGCTTTCCATTGCTTAACACTGGGCTTTAATTAAGCCAGTCCTGAATGTGCATTTTCTTGCTTTTTCATATAAAAAATAGTTTCATGTGATCTTGGATTACGTCAGGTACACCAAGCTGCACGTTCCTTTCATTAAAACATTACTTCTTCAGCATCCAACAGTAAAAACTGTAACCCATTTTGCATGTAATACCATAAAATTACTAATGGAGAGGTTACACTATATTCTTAGTTATTTGTTCAATTTTATAATATAAAAACCCCAATGTAATATGTATACAAAAGGTTTTCTTCATAGCCCAGCCACTACTTTACACAGTAGTCTTGTCCAGCAATTTAGTAAAAAACGATGCACTGATGCGTGCTCATCCTCAATCGTTTTTTTTCCTTTAAAAAATATACTGTCTTTTCAAATAAGTCTCTATTTAAATATTAAAATAGAAAAATGGGCTCAGTTAGAAGAATGTCAATCTTAACGAAACTGATCCAAAACGTAGTTTAAGTTGTGTGAAAATTTTATTCAGCACTTTCAGCTCCCAGAGATCAAACACAATCTTGAGGGCTTGCTTTATTGTGCTGCCAGCTTTATGATTTCACCACCACCACCGTGACAGCTACTATGGCAGTTCACAAATAAATCCTGAAATTAAAGGCTGATCCAGAGCGACGGCAAAAAACGAAACGTCCCTAGAGAGTCACCTTTCGCACAGATGTCACTGGCGTGTGTCAGAATTTTCCCAGCCCAAGTTATTAGTAATAGAGGTGAGATCCAGGCCATGGGCTGAATGCATGCCGTGTGCTAGCACAGAGTTCTGCCCGTCCTTCCTGATAACCTGTGAAAGAGAGAGAGGCCATCACAAGCAATCCCAGAGTCTGCTCTGTACCTAAAGGGGCTTCAAGACAGCTGGAGAGGGACTTTTGACAAGGGCAGAAGTGTGACAGGAGTCACAGGACAAGGGAGAATGGCTTTAAAGGGAGAGAGGGAAGGTTTTGATTTGATACAAGGAAGAAATTATTCTCTGTGACAGCAGTGAGGCACTGGCACAGGTAGCCCAGGGAAGCTGCGGCTGCCCCATCCCTGGAAGGGTCCAAGGCCAGGCTGGACAGGGCTGGGAGCAGCCTGGGACAGTGGAAGGCGTCCCTGCCCATGGCGGGGGCGGTCGGAAGCAGGTGAGCTTTAAAGGCCCCCCTGCACCCATCGGGGATTCCCTGCCAGAGGCAGGGTGCGCTCCCCGGTAACTCGCGGAACACCGGGACGAGCCCCGACCGACGGGCGACACCGGCGGGGGAGGGGGCGGTCCTGGAGCGGCTCTCCCGGCGTGCACGCCCCAAAGGACGAGCGCTCCGGCGAGCCGCGGGCCGGGCACCGGCCCCCGCATCCCGGGCACCGACCCCTGCCCCCGCAGCCCTTCCCGGGACGCCGCACGCCGCCGCTCCCTCCCGCGCCGTGACTCACCCCGGCCCCGCCGGCACCGCTCCGGGCACGGCTCAGCCCTTCCCCCTCCCGCCGCCGGGCTCGCCCCTCCGCCCTGCCCGGCTCCCCGCTGGCCCCGGCCGTACCGCGCCGCTCCGCCGCCCCCGTGTCCCTGCCCCCCTCCCATCCCCGGTACCCCGCTCCCCCTCTGCCCGCCGCCCCCGCGCCGCCTCTCCGCAGCCGCCGCTCCCTCCCATCCCATCCCATCCCAACCCATCCCCCGGCGGGCGCTCCCGCCCTTCCCCCCCGGCTCCGCCGCCCCGCTCCCCGCCGTTCGCAGTAAGTTCCCCGGCTGCTCACCCGGCGCCGCGGGGGCTCCGGCGGCCGCGGGGAGCGGAACAGGCGCCGCGCTCGCGCCGCCCACCCGTGACCTCACTGCGGAGACCGAGACGGCGGCGGCGGCGGCGCGCGGGCACGAACCCGCCGGCGGCGCGCGCCGGCCCCGCCCACTGTCTGGGGCAGCGGCGGGAGCGCCCGCCCGCCCCTCCCCCGCCCGCCGCCGCCTCAGCGCCGGGAAACCCGGCCCGGCCTCCCCCCCCCGCCACTCCGCCGCCCGCGGGGAAAGAGCAGGAAGATAAATTAAAAATAAAATAAATAAATAGATATGTGTAATATACATTAAAAAGTGAATGTATATGGAAAAGTGTTGTTTCTGCCCGGGTTCCCCTCAGCCCGCCCGGTCAGAGCCTGCCCCGCGCCGCCCTGTCGCCGCTCCCCCGTCGGCGGCCGAGAGGGGCCGGCTGAGGGACGGGGACGGAGCGGCAGCTGGGGCGGGGGAGGGAGAGCGGCCATGGCAGAAGGGGAAAAGCCGGGCTGGAGGAGGGCCAGGCGCTGTCGGGGAGCTGTCGGGCGTGTCGCTCGCCTGAGGCGCAACGGCGGCGGCGGGCAGAGGCCGCCAGCCAGGGGCTCTCCGTGACTGTCCCTCAGTGACTGTCCCGCAGCGGGGCTCCCTCAAAGAGGATCCCTCGCTGACTGTCCCTCAAAGAAGGTCCCTCAGTGAGAGTCCTTGAGGGACTGTCCCTCAAAGAGCGTTCCTCGGCAAGGGTCTCACGGTGACTGTCCCCACGAGGGTGGTCTGTGCTCTGGCACCCCACTGCTGGGTACAGGGAGACGCGGGGAAGGCGGGACAGTGTGAGGGCGCCTGTCCCCGCAGCACTGTCACAGACTGCTCCCTCCAGCCACGGAGATGCTGAAGCGCAGGAGATGTTTTGGGAAGCGAAGTGATCAAACCGCGGAGAGGCGGGGAAGATGCTCTTCAGGGACAGCTTAGTCGCTGTACAACTCGTTCATGTATTACAAGTTTCTTCTGCCTGCAAGAAGCCCAAAGCTTTTCAGTTTACATCTTCGTGAAGACAGCGCTTCAGCTGGGATTACGGCGCAATCCAATTTGCCGTTTCCTTTCATCCCACACAGTTACATATTTTGATGGGAGCACAAAAGCACAGCGCATGAAAATGGGGCGGTTGTACAAGCACCAGGCACCGCTTAGCACCGGCCAGCGCTGCCCTAAAGCCGTCCCAGGAGGATTATGGCACAGCCACAGAACCCGCCTCGCTGCTGAGCTGCTGAGAGGCGTTTGGTGCTCTTTAATCCTTGATTTCGCACCTTTGATATGCTCAGGTTTCCTCTGGGCTGCCTCGCTGATGGAGAGGCCCTTGAGCATCACTGCAAAGCTGCTTCACGAGTCACCTCTTAACTCGTCACATCAGTTGCACTATCTGCAGCAATATCTACAATTTCTTTGGATCTGAGTGATCTTTAAGGCCTCTGCCAACCTCTTCCAAACCACCAAGGTTTTATAGAAAAGCAAACATTTTTGCAAAGAATACTAACACCCACTGCTTATTTATTAAGCAGATATAAGGGCTGCTTAAAAGCCACAATAATATGGCAGAATTAAACAAGAATTCTGAATCCACCAGCTTTTGGAGCAAATTGTGAAAGATATGAACCTATGAGGGAATCGTCTAGACATTACAGACATTCCTGTCTGCTTCACCCTCTTGGACTTTATGACCTGATCAAAAAAAAAAAAAAAAAAAGACTTCAAATACCAATCAATGAAATGCACTATGTCATAATCCCTTTTAAATTTACTGAAGAAAATGTAACATCTAACATTGGAGCTGGACTGATGAATGTCTGTGAGGAAGGCAACATATGTAGGCAGATATTCCATCTTTTATTAGACCTCCTGGTGTCATGGAAGCTTAGGATTCAGTGGCATTGTTTAATTTGTTGGGGTTTTTTTTTCAGGTTCTGCAGCAGAAATGTTCCATTTCAGGTTACAGATCCTGGTAACTATTGTGCTGTAATGATAGTGTTGCTATAGAGCTACAATAATCAGGCGATAGAAGTTTGTAGGTAGAGAATTGTCTAAAAAAAGGTGTTAGCTCTGCCTACAACTTCTACTGTGGACTGTGAAAAGCAGTTCTGAAGACACTGCACAATTAAAACCTGAGTTACAGACCTTTGCAAGAGGTAATAAAGTGCACTAATAGCACAAGAGGAATATTGCTTTGATTAATAAAGTGTCGGAATTTTCAAGAAGTGCTGAGGCTCTGGGGAAGCTCACAAACTTCCCTGATATACAGTCCCTGAAGATACACAATTTAACTATAAACTATGCCCTGGAGAGCACAATTTAACTGTGAACAAAGATGTGCATTTTCTTCTCTGATGAGATTATATTATGCTTTTTAAAGGAAAAAAAAATCACTTTGGAAGTCATGTTTAATAGTAAGTTGTAACAGTTCAGACTCTTAGCTAATCTGTCACTCTTGTAAAATAGATATCCTATTACAGGTTGTGTTTTAAGCACAAAAAGTTGATAGATTTTGGCAGACACCACATCCTGCAGGACAAATCACAGTGGGGACAGTGCACAAAACACTTCAGCTCCTAAAGGACTTGAACTATTCCTCTGGTGTAAGGGGAGTATAAGCCCAGACACTTTACTCATCCTTAGAAGTCCAATGTGGACACAAGAAATTCCTGGTTTTATGCCTGAAAAAAAACCACCTCTCACAAAAGCTGCACAGATCTGGGATGTATATGCTGCTTTGCCTTCAATTATTGGTGATTAAATGGTAAGAGTCCACCTTTCAAGTATTCAGTCCAGATCCCTTTATTATAAGCAGAAAAAAAAATTAAAATAAACCCATGGGGAATCTCTCTGCGAAAAAAATGCAAGATATGGTAAAATCTGTTTTTCCTCCAAGGGGCTCCAATGCCTACCTTCTCTCTTCCCAGGAAAACATCATTATTCTGTGGTCAGTTGCAGATCCCTCTGTTGCTACAACGCCTCACACCATCCCTGCTGAAGCGAGGACGCCTGCTCAGCACTTACCAAGTGTATGTATAGATTACCCAAGCTATTAGCTTCCTCCATAGAGTGCCTCAGCACAAACAATTGCTCAGACTGAGGCAGGAGCAGCTGGGCACCCAAGTGAACAGAAGCAGGGAGCGTGCGTGGGGGGAGGTTAGCATGTAAGATGTGCAGCCATCTGCAGCGCTCGCCAGCACTGCCGACGCACAGCCGCGCTAACTGGCAGGACAAAATCTCTTTGAAAAGAGACTCAAATACAGAAATTAAACCACTGCATCTGTGGCAGGGTATGAGCTAAGTGCCGTCACCCTCTGTGTCAGAAATGTGAGAATGCAGGGGAGGAGTTGAAGAAACAAAGAAATAAATCATGCAGAAGTAAGTGCAGCAGACGAGAGCGTTGCTCTGAACTCCAAATCCCAGCTCTGGCAGCTGAGATGACATTGCACAAGTTCTAGCTGAAAGAGCCCTTGGATGAGCAGGCTAGAGTAGCATTTTGTGTTTTTCTTTAAGATTTCTGTCTCTGTGCAGAGGACTGATGCCTCCCTGCTTTTGTCTCATCACTGGTGTTGGAAGGAAAGACAGAACCTACAAGGATGGTATTTTTCCAAAGGACAAGATGAGCATGAGGCTGGAGAATGATGCTGGAGCAGAACTTGCATTCTCAGACATGTTTGGTAAATGCAGGGTGAGAAAGGCATTTCTTGGGTTGCTGTGCCTCATCCCAGTGCAATTTTCTACAAGAAATGAAGAGATTAGAACAAGGCTCCCATGGGATATGGATAGTTTAAAAGGGTCAGATGATGATCCCAAGAAAAGACCAGCATTTCACATTATTTCTCTGAGATTTTAAACACACAGAGGTCTAATATAAATGTTTTATTTAAAGTAAAAAGTGTGCACAAATAAAGGGAATGATTACACAACAACGTTCAAGACCATATTCCACATAAAACAGGAAAATAGTAGTGACAATATTAACTAGCAGAGCACCCATAGGAATCCAACTCGTGTACAAAAAAGAGGTTACTCCACATAAATACATCATGCTTCTGATGCAGACACGTTCTCCAAAAAACAAAACCTACTGCACTGGAATGTTTACACCCAATGTCCCTTCTGAATGTTTATGATAGTTGCTGTATGCTTAACAATGAAAAATAACAGTTAATATCATGGCACTTTGGAGAAAATTAAAGTGTAAAAATGGATTTACTGTAATTTAAGATATTTGTCACTTTGCAACGTTCTTAATGGTTAGATATGTAAATAGAAAAAGGTTTTTTTTCTGTGACATTTCATAAAAAGTTAACTTTTGCTTTACTCTTCTGTGATGAATGGCAGAAATGTCCTTCCTTACATGAAGCCATTTCCCTTAATACCTTGTAGGAAATTATGCCACTGTAGAGACAAGGCTTTTCTTGTTTGCCTTAAATGATTCCCAGGTTTAATAACAGTTATGCCCTGATGTCTAACTGATCATGTGGGTACAGGAGTCAGAGGCTAAACAATCATCATTTTCAAACTGCATGTAGAGCAGTTCACTTGACCCCATTGGCTGCTCTTTAAAGGAAGGTTCACTCTGATATTTTACATTTGAAAAGATGCAACTTGAATTGAAGGAAACCTGATTTTTGCAGTGAGGCGGTTCAATGCTTCCCTGAAACTGAAGCCCCTCAAATCATTTCTCAGTTTTGGAAACTCAGCCCAATACTAAAGAGTTTCCTATTCACATTGCAAATAAAAACATGAACTAAATCTCATACCATGACACCAGTGTGGATTTGTGCAATCTCTCTGCTTGCAGTTGACATGGAAGTGAACAGACATACACCAGAAAACTTGTGCTATGAAATTAGTGTTGCCATACAAGGATTTTCACAGAAAGAAACTGGCCAAGCAAAAGTCTACTAAAAGCTTCAGGTAATGTTTGCCAACTTGTGCTTACAGATTCTCAGATCTGCTTTCAGTGACACTTATCTTCTCTTACAGCTCTTACAGAACACAGATTCCTTCTCTCAGTGTCTCTTAATCCCTTTTCCCCAAAATAATAATAATAAAAAAAAGTGATGCATTTGGCATTTCTTCAGCCCAACACATTCATAACTATTGCTTTAGCATTAAAAATAAGAATTATCTGTGCTGTATATTACACTGCTTACTAACATGAAATGTAAGAAACACACCTCTTAGTCTTAGTTCCACCCATTCTTTCAACTGCTTTCCTTGAGCCTGCCAAACATTTCAGCTTTGATTGTGAGTACAGATCACCATCTCTAAGGGCAGAAGTAAGGGAGTCATTGTGGACAGCACCTATTTTATTCTAGATATGCTTTTTCCACTGGCAAAGTGGAGCTCATTCTCAGCAGTGTGGCAGTAAGATAAAAAAGGAACCAATGCCTTTTCCAGGCTGTGGCTGTACCGTGTGCACTTCTGATGCAGTTAAGACAGCAAGTATAAAAGCAATAAATAGGATGAGGTTCAGTATTAGCTGCCCATTACTGCTGAATTACTCTGTACAGATTTTAACTTCTCAAAGAGTTTAACAGAATTCTTTCATTAAACTGACACTTGATGCCATGTCCAACCCTTGCTGGAAGGGCCAGGCTAGGAAGGCACTCTCTGTATCAGTGTACAATTCCTAGTGTGAGTGCTGGAGCAAAGTCTGCCAATTCTGATATGGAGTTAATAGTCTCCTTCAGGGTAGGATCAATATTCCCCACGAAAGCAGCCAGTCTTGACCTATTCAGTGTAAATATCTGCTCTCCTTGCTGTCATTTCAGTCTGAAGGGCACAACTAAAGCTCTAATTTCTATGTCTAGAACAGGGAAATCAGATGTTCAGAGAGAAGAGATTTGGAACTACAGAAGTGATAACTTCTTACTCATCTTGCTGAAAAATCTGAAATCCTTGAGGGATAATTTATTACATCACCTGATGCAATTTGTTTTCATTAAGCACTGAAAACTTTTCCTTGCACAGAACACTGTACTGGCAAATTATACAGTCAGACCCTTATGTTCAGTCAGGAGCCCCAGAGACCAACTCCTGTATTACAATTCAAATTTGGCAAAATTGTTAGAAAGTTCTAACATTTTAAATCTGGCAGCTGAAGGTTCAGCCTAACAACTGTCCTGGACAATAATCAATACAAAAAGAAAATTCACACTAGGTGGTGGCAAGGGCAGGATGTTGAGTTACTCATTTTATGCAAGTGCATCCAAATGGAGAGATGTTTATCCATGCAGAAACAAACGGAGTAACAATTGGCACAGTTCAGAAATGGAGAATTCAGACACATTCCTCAGCTGACATCAAAAGAGGATTTATGTATTCAAAGCCTTCAAATTCAGACTGGTCAATCTTCTTCACAATATCACTATTAGGATTAAAAAACAATCATTAGTTGAGCAAAATTAAAGAGACAACATTAACTGATAGTTTGACTTTAAATTTAAACTGTTCAGTGGACTGCAATTGAGAAAATTTCCCTTCCATCTTTTGTCCCTCTCTACCTTTACAGTTACCACTGGATTCTTTTAACCCCAATAATGGTACCAAAACACAAAACCCCTCAAAAGCAGTGACTGGGCTTCACTCATTAACTCACAAAGCAGTCTGCAAGGTTTGCAGTTTCAAAACTTGCCCTAAACAGTCAGTTTTGTAAGGACCTGAAAACATTAGGATGTGATTGATACTGCACCTGCATCAGCAACTTTTCTAAACATAATTTGTACAGTCTGCATTTAGAAAGGGATGAGGAAGGAAGTTGGATTGCATTTAACATACACTATTTATGTTTATTAACATAAATGTTGGTAACATTTAATATACACTGTTTATATTTACATACTATGCGAATGTTATATAAAACCCTATAAAAATTCCTAAAATCTGAACAGGAGCAGCTCAATCTAATTACAAAGGTCCTTTCCTCCCCATCCCAAATCAGGGCCTCTCAAGAGTAAGGAACCACAAATCCACTACCAAAATCAAGCACATTATCATGCATTTTATAAAGGCTTTTCAGCCAGGATAATCTCACCTGACTACTATCAATATAAAACACCCAAACAAGTTTTTAAAAAAAGCTTCTTCTCTTCTCTGAACTTCTTAAATTCCACATTACTTACTCATCATCTGGAGTGAGCTGCACAGGTTCATTGGTGAATTGGGAATCAAAGTTATCCAGACCAAATTCTCCAGATATATTTGGTTTAAATGGAGGCACCACTTGCTTTTGCTCCATCTAAGAATAAATGCACTTAGTCACACTGAGTTACAACATATTGAATTATTTTTAAACAAGGCTGGAAATTATATTAAGTTTATTCATTATACTTTCTACAATCATTCTAATAATCTACTGCATTTACTGTGTGTAAAAGGGAAAAAAGATTGTGTATGGTAATTTTGGTACAATATAAATTAAGAGCTTAATGTTTTTGAGCTTAAGGTCCTCTCTTAGGCTCAGAACAACTTTGTCACTGTATGCAGAGATCCTCAGGCAAGGAGGGGCATTCACTTACCAGATCCCAGTCCACGTTGCGGAAGAAGGGATGGCCCTGGATGTCTGCAAACCCTGTCTGAGGATGGCAGCCCAAGCGTTCCTTTGGATCCTGTGCAAGGAGAAAATAGTTCTAAATGAATGCCACAGCCTACACATGAATAAAATGCCAATGTTACAAATCTCATGAGAAATGAAACACCAGAGTTACAAGAAATGCTGAAGAACTAAATTAGCATCATTTATTTTGGAAACTGCTCAAATTTACCCTTTGAAATAGGGAGGAATATATGGAAGCCTTTAACTGAATTTTATATAACTGACTATGCTGATTTTCTTCATTTTAATTCAGACATGTTAAACATTCCACAGGTTTTAGATTACTATTGAATTTCATTCTTTCCCCCCACCTTCCCTTGCTCTTCCCTGAAGAGATTATGCCAGGAGATCACACTGGGGCAGTAACTGCAGCTCCTGGTAAATACTGTGGAAATAAGTTTATTTTAACAAGACAATTCCATTTCCAGGTACAAACATGCACACGCTACCACGGAACTGTAACAGTGTGCAGTGAATGGTGTGACTTCCTTAGAATAATTTATCCAAAACTGGTTTCTCCTGTATCTCTTTCTTCCCACACATGTAACACTCACTAAAAGCCAGCAAGTGCTCAGACTCATCATCCACTACCACACGTGCACCTTCTGGCTCTCAGAGAGCCCTCAGCAAGCAGTGAGCACATCCTGCCTCTGCATTTCCCTCCAGGAAGTCATCAGAAGCTGTCCAAGTGATTTGCTAAGCTGCTTCTCTCAGAACCAAACTAAATCTGGTAAATTTGTTCAATCCTCCAGGTTAAAAAAATCACTTGGAGCATTTCTATGCCTTTCACTTTGGCATTTACTCATAATCCCAGCTTGAGAACCAGGAGCTTCAGATTTTAAAAGAAGTTTCTAGAATAGGGCTCCCAGCCCCACTGAAATTCTGCTTTAGGCTCTCACCTGTTCTACCCTGTTTCTGTATAAGGCAGATAAAGTACATCAGCTCTTACCTTGTTAAGGAAACTCTTTAAAACACCCGCTGCTTTCACAGAGAGGGATCGCGGAATTCGGATCTGTTTTTCCAAAATTACTGCAAGAAAACAAGATTCCATCAGCCTTTGCATCTCTGAAGTTAGTTTAAAGACTAAGCAGAAGCAAAGCACTGAAGTGTCAGAACACTGATGGTACTTACCTTGGAAGAGATAATCCTCTGTGTTCTGGTCAGGGTTGTCAGAACTCCCGACGATGTCGAACGGCGACCGGCCCGCCATCATCTCAAACATCAGCACACCAAGGGCCCACCAGTCCACGCTGAAGCCTGGAATTCAAGAGAGAAAACACCACTGGAGATATTGCACAACAAAAATACCAATACCTTTGGGGGTAAAAACAGAGAAAAAAAAGTTAAAAATGTAAGTATTTCCAGTCTTTCCAATTAGCTGAATAAAGGAGAGATAAGGACTACAGCAGACATTACGTGGATCATTATGTACACAACAGGAGGAGATGCTCTGCAGAGGAAATGGAAAGAGGTTAAAGGTTGGTATTAAGCCCTTAACCAAGGTTTAGATAATATTTAAGCCTAGTCATTACTAACCAACAGTGCATTATCCATAGTGAGAGATAAGGCCAAGGAAGAACTGTGTGAGTCTTAATAGCAGCAAGTCAGTCATTGATGGAGCAAAGCATATCTCCCCTACTATTCACTGCTAAAGAAATCCCAGTAGCCAGGCTGGAGCTGATACAGTCTGGCTGGCCTAGAAAGCTTGTGATAAGCATGAGTATCTGAAGCCAGCATGAAAGAAGTATTTGATTGAAATAAGATGGTAAATAAAAAAAAATACATAAAGAGACATCTACTATCTAGCCCTTTTTGCAATGAATTTGTATCTAATCTATCATTGCTGCCAAATGTAAAGCTCCAAAACCAAATACAATTCCAGACTGCAAGTATATCATTAGCAGAATCTAAAATAGTTATAAACAATAATAAATTTGGAAGACTCAAGTTATTCTTCAAGACTGTTCAAAAGAATTTAAAATGTGCAATTCAGAGTATCTCATTTGCTTTATGTGATGTTTTGAAGGCTTTGTTTACTTTTTCAGACAGGATGTGGAAACAAGACTGATCATGTGTCTAATGGAGATTTTTACTTTCTACTGCTTAAACAACTCCAATAAGAAGAGATAAGGTGAAAGTTAGAGAGTAGCAACAAGAAATTCTATTTACCGTAATCCTCTCCCCGGAGAATTTCAGGTGCAATATAGTTTGGAGTCCCACAGAACGTGCTGGTTGTGTCACCAGGCCTCAGACCCTCCTTTAGGAAAAGATGGGGAGAAAATACTTTACAGTTAACTGAAGATCCAACATTCCTCTGCTAAGATCTTCACTTTGAATTAATAAAGTCTTGAATAATCAACATTATGGCAATTCCATGGCAAAGTCAAAGCTGTGCTCCAGTGTCTTTGCAGTGACAGAAGTTTTCCCAGGGAACATGGGCAGTGCCACAGAATCCAAACAGGAGCAAGTGACTGATCATTTCAACCTCTTTTGAAATCACCTTATCCTGACTATTTCAGCCAACCCCTCCCAGACAAGTTGATCCAGAAGCTTTATGTAAGTGCAGCCTGTGCACTCTGGCATTTGCCTTTTCTCCACATGTGGAAGTGAAATGAATATACAGCCTGTGTGCACTGTGTACAAAGAGAGACCTTGACATTTCACTTTTAAAGGCTCCACATCTTTTAATTTATCACAATTCCTTAATTGTTGATTTTTCTGGTTAGCAAGAAACTAGATCTTACCTTGCACATGCCATAATCTGTGAGTTTAATATGCCCTTCAGAATCTAGGAGCACATTATCCAGTTTTAAATCCCTGTAGATTATCCCTCGCTCATGTAAATAGTTCAGTGCTAGACTGATTTCAGCAGAATAAAACCTAGTGTAGAAAAAAGTACTGATTAAGTAATCAAAACCCAAAACCACAATAACAGTCTTGGTAGTATGATATTTTTATATATAATCTCAATTTTTACACAGAGAAGTGGAAAATTGTTTGTAATCATACAAATGTTTCTATGCACTCCAAAAGTTGTCTTTAGTTAATAGTAATGTCTCCTGCAATCATCCCTTTTATCTCACCATCTGAGATTAAGCATATGCACCAAGAACTCAGCATTTGCCTGGACAGCTGGTAGTGGTTGTTGTACAAGAAACACATTGATATCATTAGATATGAAAAAAAACCCCCACAAAACTGTTCTTCTAGAAAAAAAATAGCAGACTGAAGTCATACAGAATAATGCCAATGCAAACAGCATCTAAATGCTTCCTATTACAGTTCCTTCTTGAAACAAAAACATGGTGGCTTGCAGCAGCAAAAGGAGGATGCAGTTTCACATTTCTTAAATCCTTAACATCTGGAGAGGATTTGCTGGCTCATCCCTTATAATCTCTGCACTGCTGCACTGTGTCAGAAAACCACTGTTTTGATGCAAGAAATCTGGAATGAGACACACCTGGCATGTTCCTCTGGCAGCTTCCTCTGCCTCTGCATATGGAACATCAGATCTCCTCCATTGACATACTCTATAACAAAGAATAACCTGGAACACACAGGATTGTTACCAATGATTGTGTGCACAGCTGAAAGAGGTGGGAGATGTTACAGCTCTGCTACAGAACAATGCCCATTCCACTCCTCCCATCTCTGGCACCACAGCTGGTTTTACCATTTCCCCCTCCTCTGAATAAATTCCCAAAGTTAAAAATCAAGTATACAAAGTTTCTCTAGATAATTCCTTCATTGCTAAAGGAATGTAATGTTCCCATATTCCTCATCCATTACAGGTACTGCTTGTCATTACTACACATGTGACTGACTGTATGGAGCCACATCAGTTTCTATTACTGTACAGAATAGAAAAATAATAATTTTCATCTCTATTAGCTGGTTTTTCTTTTGAAAACTCACATTCTATTTTCTGAGTCTTGCTCACAGATTTGTCTTCAAAGAATCCAGGCAAGTTTGAGTCAATTATTCCTTGGTTTTGGTACTTTTGATTTTCATCTCCTCAAGCCTTTTTTTCCTTCCATTCTACATTCTCTTCTATCACATATTCTCAATCCCTTTTTTCCTACTAGGTGCACTTCTCTTCCTGCCCAGAATCCTTCCCAGCACATCTACCAGTACTTTACATTTTCCCCATCTGAAAACCTCAGATGCATATGGCTTTAGATCACAAAATACTACAAAGATTTACAAAACATTGACTTTCCTACCTAACACTTTATGTTGTAAATTTAGGCCTTTGAGGTGCCTGATAGAATGAAATGTTTTTAATAAGACTAATTTATTATTAATTTATGACCTTTACCTGCTTTCTGTCTGGAAGCAAGAGTGCAGTCCGACCAGAAAGGGATGATTTGAGGCCTGTTCAAAGACGTGTTTCTCCGTCTGAACCCAATCAATATCCTATTTTTTGAAGAAAAGTGACATTCAGAAAAGGATTATTATACTTCTTAGGTCAAGTATTAATGACAATTAGCACAAAGACATTCAAGGGCTTTGCTGTCCTTGTTTTACTTGCAAGAAATGAAATATTCTATAGTTCTGAAATGTGAAGCAATAGCTGATAACATACTTTTTATTTCCTGGATGTCCTCTACTCTTAGCCTCACTGTGTAAGCATCTTGGGAGTGAAAACACACTGACCTATAAAAAATAAACTGGTGCAGGGAAATGTAAAGTAGCACCAAGAAATGCAGAAGGAATCAATGGTAGACTGAGAAATAAATGCAGAAGCTCTTGGACAGCAAGCCACAGTCACTCCAATGTTTTCAGAGTAGACTAAAGAAACCCAAGGCAAATCCTCAGCAACAAGAACTTTTTAGCAGTTTAACAGTGCAATTTCTGACATGTTTGCACTGATCACTGTGCAAAAATTGCTAGGATGGAGGTCTGATTTAACAAGTAATAAAATAACATGGTGAGATTTCTTTGTGCCAAAAACCCAGACTTGAACATATGAAAATCAGACTCCACCTGGTGACCTGCCTTGTGAACCTCCTACAGAACAGTACAAGAAGCCACATGCAGAATTCTCAGTGAGTGCTGCAGCCCAGACCTGGCTCCCTCCTCCTGAGGGACACTGGAGCTGTCTGGAAGAGTTGCCCAGCTGACTGAGAACACCTTGCCCACCTCATCATCGTTGACGAGCTCTTTCTTCACCACCTTCATGGCGTAAATGCGCTCGGTTTTCTTCAGCCGCACCAGCAGCACTTTGGCGTAGCTGCCCCTTCCAATGACCCGCAGCAAATCAAAATCCTGCAGGCCCAGACTGGAGGAAGCTTTGCCACTTTCCCTAATGCTCATTGCCTGTGGATAAAGATGCATTGAAATGAGGAAGCAGCCTTGCCAGCGTCAGCAACTGCAAAAGTCAGCATTTCAAGCAACATTTCAAAATTAAAATAAACAAGTAATTCAATTAACACTTGTTATCTTAAGACTGTACTGTCCTGGAAAGGAATGTGCTGGGAAACAAAGGAGGCAAAGGAGTCTTGGCAGATAAGAAACAAACCAAAATGGGAGAATTTAGAATACTTTCTCAATCAAAACACATCTCAACTCAACCTTATTTTATTTCAAAATAAAGCAGCATGCAAGCCACAGATGCACACATCACAAAAGCAACCCAAATGTGCCCTCTGTGCTAATTTTCAGCTTGTGGCAAATTAAACTACTAAAATGTTGAAACTGAGACACACAGGCTTTAAGATCCCGGAAGATCCTCATGGGTTCCTTCCAACTTCAGATACTCTGCGATTCTATGAACAGAGCTGGCTTGGATAAGATTTCTTACCTCTTTTTCTTCACCAACATGGTCCAGGCTCTCATGACTCGAAGGATTGTATGGTATCACTGGAGGGGCAAGAAAAATTTATTAGACTGATGCAACACAACAAGATTTTCTTCTTCCTTAAAATTTCCACAGTCAGAGAAAGAGTTTAAAAGCTTCCATTAGTCACAGAAACACAGTTTAAATGCTTCACTGCAAGTATTCAAAACGGATGGGTTGGCATTAGGACCATCACTCTGATTGCCACAAGAATAAACATGTTTGGTTTTGAGGTTTTTTGCCTGATCATGGCATTTGAAGTACTCAGCTTACTAAATGTAACTGACAGCATAAATTTTTCTTTGTTTAGTCAAGTTTCTGAAACTGGTAAGATAAGGAAAACTGAAATTATTATATTTCTATCCTCCTTAGCATTAAGAAACAGTCTTATTTTTCTTATTCTATTAAAAAGTAAAGAAGGGTTTTAAAAATAATTTTACTTCTAAGTTTACTTTTCAGCAACTTATAGTAATTTAAAGAAAAATTATTGATCTTACCTGTTTCTACACTATCTGAATGCACTGATGATGGATCCATAGGCATTATTGGCTCCTGCAAACATAAACAGGATTTTTGTAATACACTGTCCAAGCATCAGACACATTATTTTAGAATCAATAAACGAAATTAATGAGCCCTGAGGAATATAATCTAGCTACTTTTTAACTTGACTAGTCAAAATAGTAACTGAAACAATAACAATGAAATAAAAAACTGCATTCTTTATTTCCCTTCTTTCCTGGAGGTCATGACATAGAAAAACTCAAGTCTTTCAGCAGCATATATATGAAAGAAGAATTATATCAAAAGAATTCCCAAAATATAGACTTTAAACTGTCTGCTTCGTTAAACCAGGAGCAGTAATAACCTCAGTTTTTCTTGGGACTTAAGAACTGAAATGATTGAATTTCTTAGGAGAAAAGTCAAAATTTCTGCTCTTCATATTCCTTTGCTGTAAATGAGAAATAATCCAATAACTTATCAGATATTTAGAGAATCTACTCCACCTATCCATTCTGAAGATGTAAAACATTGTGTACATATATACATGCTATGCAACATCCCTGTGAAGGATGGGATAATTGTCCCTTATATGGGACAAGGGAAATAATGTCAGACTTGCAGACTAGACTCCTGTCTTGCTAGAAGTTGCAATTTTGCTCGATGAACTCCAAACTTCCTTGCAAAAGTCATGGTAACCATAAAAATTACGTTTCAACTACTGTGATTATTTACAGGCTGCAGTTTGAAAACCAACAGTATAAAATGAGGGGAGGGGGGTTATTTGCTTGATTGGCTGGTTGCTGTTTTTTCAGACAATTGATCAGGTCAGTTTTACTTACTGGCTGTAGTGTGTGACGGCCACATTCAATGTTGACAAGTTTGTGACACTTCTTGTGCACAAGGAGTTTGCAGTTGATGCACTTGTAGCCCTGGCGCCCCAGGCCCCATATCCGGTCAGTGCAGATGGCACAGTGAGCTCTCTGCAAGCAGAAACCAACCAAGCTCAGAGCAAAACTGAACAATACAACTGGCCAGCCACACGTGCATTAACCAAGCTCATCTCCTGTTTTCTCTGTAGTGAGTCCTTACAGAGGAAGGCAGGAGAGCAGAAGCTTCAACACCTTAAACAACCAGACAATGCGAATGGGAAGGTCACCACTCGCTGAAGGACATTCACAAAACAACTCCAAAGGTCCATGAAAACAGGGTGCCTATGGAGGCAAGAGTGGATTTAACTGATTTAACTGCGGTGCCTTGACAGCCTTTAACCCAGATGAGGTCAAAAAACAACAACAAAAAAGCTGAAGTTAGACATGAGGATGCTCAAGATGAAGTTTAGTGGAGACGATCTCAAGCTTTAAGCACACAATACACTAAGCTTAGAGAAGAAGGAAAGATTATTGAAGCTGTCAAGGGACCTGACTTCCTCAAATATTTTGGGTTTGGTTTTTGCTGTTGATGTTTTTAAACACAGCAGAGCCTTCTTGGTCCTCAGCTAATTATATTTGACCCTTGCTTCCTGAAAACATTCTGAATGGTTTGTTATTTTCAGTTGATTACATGGCACCAAAAACAGGCTGCCTGGAGAAACATCTCAGCTTTCTCCTTTAAAAGTCATGAAAGACAAGTCTGTGCATCATAAGCAAGCTCAGACTATTTCCTCCCAGAAGCTGAAACACTGAATATCTACTTTTAGCCATCTAATACATTCCAGTTTGCCCTCTGGGAAGGTCTTAATGGAACACAGGAGCTTTGACATCATGCTTTCAGAGTATGTGTAAAGTTAATTGCAACCAATTTGTTTCATTTTTTTCTATTTCAATCCTGATGATTTAATATTGCTTAAGTTTCCTAAAGATACAGGATTACCAGAAGTGTATAGACAAACAACAAAAATGAGAATAAAGCTACCTGATAACTTTTCAAGGCAGTGGCATCACCATTATGAAAATAAGACATCCCTGTATCATGGCTTTAAGTACCCAGCAAGAGTCTCACCCTGTTAAATCGTTTGGCTTGGAAAGTGTGACCATTTGCACAATAGAGCTTTCGCCACCGGCGGGCGCCTCGGCGATAAATGGACTCTAAGAGGAAAAACACAGGATTATATCCAGACAAATACAAACACAGAGCTACAGCATCTTCTCCTGGAGGTTTCTGTGCACAGGAACTCGCAGAGTAAAGCTTCACTCCTGCTCCTTACAGAAACAGAGGAATGCTCCAAGTATCTTTTTCCTTTTTTTTTTTTTAAGATTTGGAGAATGTTTGAAGTAAAACATCCTGATCTACTCAAAATTAACTCTGATTTTTCTGAAGTTAAAAGGAACAGTGAGTCAAAAGAAGGTAAATTATCCAACAATACAAGCACTTGTGTGCAAAGAATACACATACCTCAGCTCAACCTGGGGAGAAGCTGTGGGGAAGGGAAAGGAGGAAGGGAGGTGAATTGGGAGCATGCCCTGATTTATAAGATTGCTTGACAAATCCTCCAGTGTTTTAAATCCGCAGCTGCCACTAATAATTTTTATTTTTCTTTTTTTTAACTATTACTTTATTTTTCATTTCTTGAGGCATGTCAGAAACCAAAACTGAAAAACTGCACTGAGCTGTAAGTATCTTTCTGATTTAGTCTGCAACCTCATTTTTCAGACAACCAGCATTACCCATTCTGATCAAGTTTACTTTTAATGATGCACATGTACATTGGATTGGTCAGAGATTTGGACACCAAGCTGACAGATGCTTGTGTGCATAACAGATAACAGACACACCCTTTTTTATCAAACTTTAAGACTGAAAATAACCTCTTTAATGTCTAGAACAGTTAACTCACTAGAGGTTTTTGGAGAATCCTCCTAATAGCACCCAAACATCAAATTGAAATTAATTAACCACAGATGTGTAAATAGTGACATGACAAGTGATTATCATTGATTGCAAGCCTCTGCTCACAATTGTCAGCCAGCAATCTGGCAAATTCCCAAGACAGGAATAGGATAAAAAACTGTCATGAATGAAGAGGCAAAAGCAAGGAAAGCAGAGTGACGTGGATAGTTAACAGGAATGTGAAATGCTTATTAACAATGATTCAGAAGTGAAAAACATTAAGTTTAGCAAGATTTCCTATTCCTTTTAAATATTTGACTTTTACAGATTTACATTATTAATATTCATAAGTGCAGGATGCCAAACCAAAGAATGTCAAAATCTGCTAAGACAGGAAATCTGAACTGATTTTCTGTATTTCTTAGCTGAAATGTCTACTTACTATCTTCTCCTGGACAAGGCATGCCAGGCCTCTCTGGGACACAAGGAAACACTGCAAGAAAGGCAATAACTTCTGATTAACTTTCGATTAGCTTTCATTTCAGACAGAAAACAAATCTTTCTGGATGTTGTATTCTGTTCAATACAACACTCCTGAAATGCATTCAACCATCTAGAGAATAAAACTGACTGCACTTCAACAAAACCTTCTTTAAGAACAGGTGAGCTGCAAACCACCACAAACCCCTTTTGCTGGGCATAGCAGTGACATACATGAGAAATACTCAAAAAGCAGAATAAATGAAGCTATTTCTTAATGACAGTAACTAGAAAAATAATGATTTTGGTTTTTCATGTGGCCAATCTTCACAGTTAGTCAAGATTTCTAAATACTATCAATGTTTTATATGACAGTGTCCTAACAGTTTCAGAAGATGCTAAATATGTAAGCATTTTTTTCCTCCACTATTTATTTAGCTTCAGTAACACTACCCATCTTCTACAATTTATTCAGCTTCAGTAGCCATCAGAGAGAAGCAAAAATGTGGACAGACAGCCCTGGTGCCAGTTTAATCAGAAGCTTATCAAACACAAAAATTAATGGGGAAAGGGCAGATGAAAAATTTGATCTGCACAGAAGCAGTTAAATCTATCTACAAATTGATTATATTCTTCCCCTTTTAAAAACTCTCTGTGGGAAGCTGGAAAACTGTCTTTTCCTTTCAAATGGGCTGATGATAAACTAGATATTTGGTATCTTTTTAAGAAAAGGAGCCAGTTGAGACCCTGTAGTAACACACCAACATTTCATAATGATGACTTTTCTGCTCTCATTTCTGATAAACCAAGATCGACCTTCTACTGATAAAAAGTTGCAAATAGCTAGAAAAATATTCTGGAGAAGCTGCCAAAATAGGCATATAACCCTGAACAACAAAAATTGAGCAACTACACATTAAACAGGGGCATGATATTATTAAGTTTAAAGCTGAAGTACTTAATTTTTGAAAAGCTGAACTTTTCATTAATCTGCCATCACAAATTGAGCTCATTAATTTTCTTCCCTAATAGAGATGCTGCTCTAAAGCACTTATTCATAATCAACTTCAGGATAATGTATAACTCTAATAAATAAATAAATTGTACTTTATCACTGCTACCATTTGCTGCCAATAAGGCTGAATGAATGAAGAAACAGAGGCTGGATTTCATGAATAAACTAACAGCAAAATACTTTTTTCTTCCTTAATTAAAAAAAAAAAGAAGAGCTAAAAGCACAGTGAATGGTCATCAGCATCCCTTGCCAGGATGGCCACAGGCCTGAGGGGAGAAGGGTGTGAAAGGCACAGGAATGGAAGGTAAGAATTCCACTCATTCACAGGTACAAACACGAGCAGGAGGAAATTTCAGTAAATTTCACCTACCATGGATCAGAAGCTCTGAATCCTTGTTTAGTTCATACAACCTAAAGGCCTCTTCTAACTCCAGCTGAGAGGAAACAGTGCATGGATCTCCTGTGGAAAGAAAATAGCACAAAACTCAACCCAGGCAGTTCCATACCATTCAATAGTTCATTCACAGTTGGTTCCAGGATAATCATGGTAGAAAAAATTCAATATTCTCAAATGTGGTAGTATTTATTCCTAACATTGTTCAAAGAGTATATCTGAAAACAGAGTCATATTGGGTTCTTTCAGGGAAAATAAAAACATGGGATATTCCCAAGAGGCAAGCAGATCATAACAACAAAACATCATTGCTACAAGCATGGTTACACAATACTTCAGTACAGGAGGTGCAGGCTGTATTCCAGCACCTAAGATTACCTTTTATTTCATGGATTTTTAATTAAAACTGAGTCAATTCTATTTTCACAGCTGCTTCAGCACTGCCAAGCCTTGCACCAGGAGCTGCAAAAGCAGCTCAAGTCTCACCTCAAACCTCAATGGAAACTTCTGACAAATAACATGATCTAAGTGCAACACCCCGTTTTTCTGATTTGTAACTACTACTTTCACACTCACACAACTATTTGAAATAAAATTCCTTAAAGAAAGGACTCCAAGGCAAAAGAAAGGTGGGAGTTGGCTGGTTTTGTTTCTTATTTTTTTAATAAAACAACTGCAGTTTTGTTGACCATTTGTGATGGTGCAGACTAAATTAGATACCAAATCCTTGATGATAAAGTTTCTCAAACTTTTCTGTTTTCTTTGGTGCCAGATGCAGATTAGTAACATTATTAAAAAATTAGCCCCCTAAAAGAATAAGCCTTTTTCAAAATAATACTGTAACTGAAACATTTTAAAAACAATGTTGAGTCTCAATCACCACTGCCCCAAAGAAAGAAAATACTTCTAGTTATTAGCTCAACTTTTCCCCCCCCTCTTCATCTACACAAGATGTTCTGTGCAAGAGCAAGAGATTTATCTCTGCTTGTCCTCCAGCATGAGCAGAAATTTATTTTTAGCCCAAATCCCATACAGCAAATCTGCCCTTCCATATTCCTAATTTTAAACAGAAATACTACTTTCCATGTCTTTAAATGGCAAACTGGCTATGGGTAACCAAACTGGAGGAAGGCAGAGTCATTTCCATCCTGGCTAAACTGGATCCAGTCTGGAAGTTTTACTGCTTTGAGTCCTCAGTCAATACCACAGTCAGAAAGTTCACAAGCAACAGACCATTAACTATTCTCTTTGTGTTTTATACTGCAAGGCATCCAAATTAATACAGCCACTGCTAAAGCTTTTCAGTGCAACCACACACCCAGCAGCAGGAGGTATTTCCACTCACCCCACAGAAGCTTTTCCAGAGAATTTGTTTTGTTTCTAATGTATCACAATGCATTTGTCCCAATGTGTCTTCCCCCAGAATAGGAAGGACACGGACCTGCTGGAGCCAGCCCAGAGGAGGTCACCCCGTTGATTACAGGGATGGAGGACTCAGCTATGAGGAATAGCTGGGACAGCAGGGACTGTTCAGCCTGGAGCAGCTTTGGGGTGACCTAATTGTGGCCTTCCAGGACCTGAAGGAGCCAACAAGGAATGTGAAGAGAGAGACTGTCTACAAGGGATGGACTGACAGGACGGGGGAATGGCTTCACGCCGACAGAGAGTGGGTTTAGATCCAATATTGGGAAAAAATTGTTCCCTGTGAGGGTGGGGAGGCCTCAAATGCCACAGGGTGCCCACCAAAGCTGTGGCTGTCCCATCTCTGAAGTGTCCAAGGCCAGACAGGATGGGGCTCTGGGCAGCCTGGGATTGTGGAAGGGGTCCCTGCTCATGGCAGGGAGTGGAACGAGATGATCTGTAACATCCTTCCAACCCAAACCATTCTGTGGTTCTGTGCATTCTATGCTATTGCAAAAAATATAAATAAGAAATGTAAATGGTCCATTTTCAGAGTTCTGTCTTTATTGTTTCCTACACATCAAAATCCTCCAGATGAGTCTTTGAAGCCACCAGTCATTTTCCACCAAAGCACTTTCCCCTACAGCTGGACACCTGGACACCACAGTGCCCACCCACAGCACAAACTGACACTGTGCAGTGGGAGGAGAAGGAACAATTGCATTTACTCAGACTCACTATGAGAATCAACAAACCAGTTTTTCTTCATTTGTTTCCGACACCTGTGCAAACAGTTCTGTGTTTCCTTTTGGCAGAAGCAAAAGAGGGTCTCAAGAACAAGCAAACTCAGAACAGAAGGTTTACAGACATCTCTCTCAACAGGCTTGAGTAGTACAAATTTTGCAGCTAAAGACAGCTGGGATATATAGGAAAATATTTACTTTTGAGTTATATAGCGATAAACAGACTGAAGACACACAAGGCCAACCCACAGGATGTTTCAGAAGGCAGAGTGAAGCTGAACTGACCATATATGGAAAAAATAGAAATTTGCCTAAAATTAAATCAAGTTTATTTTATTTTCCAGTTGTATCTGAAGATTTTGGAAATTACTCCACTCAAATTAAATCTTTGTGTGCCATTGCCTCTATGAAATCAGAGTAGCTACATGTGAAGCCCTCATCTTGCAAAGACTTTTACTATATGACAAATCAAAACTTCAGTGTCCAGGTAAATCCAGTTTGGTCAGGAAGGAGTGATGCCCCAGACCCCTTATCTTCTCTCAGACTATAAAAACCATGAGTAACAGTGTAACAAGTACCAGCCCACAGCACACATTTCCTCATGCTAACAGTGAACCTCAGGTTGGTGGAGAGGATGTGCTACAGGCATTTTCCAGTAAAGCAAAACAGGTTTCTAGAAAGAATATCAACTGAAAACACTACAGAGTGGTGCTGAGAGAAGAGGCAGGGAGCTTGGCTAGAAGCCATGTATTGTCCATGCAGGAATTATTCACAATAAAGACAGGAGGATTTGCTTTAAACACATTCCTCATTGGCAGATTAACTTTTTCTCCACTGACATTAAACTTTAAGTCAATGATTAAGCAAACATGGATTGCTTGTGAAAATCAAATCCTACACATGAAAATAGTTCAGGCAAACCACAACCTTCCTTTTTTAAGTAAATCTATCTCTAATTAAGGAGCTGAAATTGAGACAGAACAAACTTTGGCTTCAAGTAAATTATTGAATCAGTACAAAATTTTTCTTAAAATATATATATATATATATATATATTTCCTGCTATGACTGACACTGCAGATTCCTCCACTGCAGTGAGGAGTCCATTATCTTCCTGATGATAAAACAACACAGTCAGTATATTATAAAGTAAATGTTCAACTCCCAGTAGCTCTGCTGCACAGTTCAGTCATAAACACTGTTATTTTACTGTACTGCATCTGCCTGGCATAAATAACTTTGGAATGACGAGGAGAAGAAAAAACCCCACCTGCTCAGACTCCCAAGACCACATAATCTTCAGCACACCTGCCTATATGGCACCTCCAAAAATCAACTTTGCTCCACGTTCAGCTTTAGGCTGAATAAACTGGCAGCAGCCCAGTTTGAAACGGGAGGAAACAGTTCCATAAGCACCATTTATGCTGATGGCTGCATGCAAACACCAACCACAGCCAACAAATCACTGCACACTGCAGCCTTTTATGTACTGCATCAGCTAAAATAACTCCACAGCAATCTCAGCATTCAGAGGGCTCTTCCTTGTAGCTGTAGCTCAAAACCTGTGTGTGGGATGAACTAATTCCACTGAGAAAACAGAACCTACAAATAACCTTAAAAAAATTACTACTGTACACAGACAGCTCAATGGATGACATCTGTTAACAGGGAGAATAGACTCTGGACTTTTTTCATCCAAGGTAAACTTTAAGATCCATTATGTAAGCACTAAAGATGAGTTCTCAGTCAACTGCACTTTGATGAAAAGTTACCACACATCATTAGTAGTTGGAAGAAGTTTTATTATTAGCTATATGTTAAGAGACTTTAGGTTGCTAAAGTAACAGGTGATAAAAACACTTGAGATATAATGGTTTTGGTTACACATACAACTCAACTATACATTAAATGATATCAATATTTTAGAAAAGGACTGCAATTTGTATAACTTAATGTCTGTTTAACTCTTTCAAAAATATAAGATATAAAGGGAATGCTCATCATTATAAAGGAGTCCTTTCTGTTGCCTTCATAAGAAATCCTAACATTGAATTAACACTTTTGTAGTCACTGAGGTCTTGTTTGGTTTATAAAGACAGAGAGCAAGCTACACACTAAGTAGTGTGAAACAAATACCTCTTCATTAAGCTCTACTTTAGAAGACATTAGATAACTTATTTTTGGAGTCAGATTCTATGTTTTATTAGCTTATCCTATGAAGGCAGAGGGAAAGGAAAAGATGAATGGGACAGAAAAGCTGGGAGGCTGAGCAATGCACTGATGAGCACTGACTTACCCTCCTCATCAATCCACTTCATGGTGAAAAGCTGCTCGTTGTCAAAGGAGCACATGTCCCGAACTTCACTGCACAGGCCCTCAAAGGAGATGGAAGGCTCAAAATAGGTTATCATGATGTCCCTGGGAAAGAGAAAAATGAACTTCAGAAACTATTCCACAAAACATAACACTGATCATCATCTCTAACACCTTCCATACACCACGAATATTAACTTAGAGCTGCATCCCTGATGAAGTTTCCTCCAAAAAATAAAGTACCTAAGTTCCCTTCTTATAGTAAAGTCAGGCTTCAAGTGATTTTTATTACTTGACATTTAATCCTCCAGGTATCTGCTTCAAAAAAACTCAGATTTTATGCCCACAAGTAACCATGAAGTGAGTTGCAGCAGACATTAACCACACAGAGAAATCAGATCTCTTACACCAGCGGAAGCTCAAGAATTAAATGCTGCAAAAGTTTGAATAATGTTAAAAAGATATTTCTGGTTTTACTTCCTCTTTAACAGTTATTTAGTTATTAGTAGCAAAATGTAAAACCACATATATCAACTCCAACTAAATTTTGATTGTACACACAGTGTAGATGTTATGAAAAATAAATGACAAATACTAAACAGATTTCCTAGCAGATCTGGGGGCATGTGCAAACATTCAAAGTGCCTTTAAAAAAAGAAGAGTGCGTCACACAATGAAGGGGAAGGCTGACAGAGAGCCATATGCTTAGAATTGAAATGTGCTGCTTTACTGCTATGCAGAATGGGTATTTCTGTGATAAATAAAAGTGAGTTAACCTGGTTTTAGTATGTTAGCAAAAATTGCTGGCCCACTGCATTGGCTGGGCCTTAAAGGGGTACAGGTGACAGGGCTCAGACCCTTAACCAAAGGGGCTGGGACACAGTTAGAGGAGGGAGGAAGGCTGTTTACAACACACTCTTCAAACATAGCATTAAAGCTTCATGTTTGAACTACTAGATTAATCTTCCCATAAAAACCTCCCCCAGCTGGATTTGCTCTGATGGGTGCCAGTGCCCAGGACTGCTTTGGGGAGCTAAAAAAAAATAATGAAACAACAGAGTTTTTACCAGGTCAGAAATGCCATCAAGGTTCCTACCAGACTGAAGTGTAGTATGCAGCAAGTTAAATATCTTTAAATCATCATGTGCATGGGCAGATTGAGATCAAGAAGGTGACTTAACATAAAATGCTGTGGTTATGGAACCGGAACAGTGCTCAGGAGGGGCAGAGAGCACACAAAAACCAAACTGCTTGCCTGAGGCTCCTCTGAGAGCAGCAGCAGGAATAAAATCAACTGGCAATTTCTAAGCACTGTGGAAGAACAGAGAGGCAGCTTCTGGATTTATGAGCATCATCAGTTGGGTTAGGTTTAGTTAGGGGACAGGCTCCAGGATATACAGCAGATGTGTGCCCAGGATAAACACAACATCTCTTCAATAATCTGAATAAAGCAGTCAAAAAGCTGCTACGTGATTTGGGAGAGGAATCCCTCCTGCTCTTTCCACGTGAGACGAAATGCAAAACAACAACTGGACCCTGGTATTTAGACACAGCACAGTCATTTACAGCAAATGGGGCTTTATTTGAAAGCCCCAGTCACATTCATCCAACCCAGCAAACTCTTTTCCAGACCCAAAGGTCTCCCTTTACATCTTTTACCAAAACACCAGCTGGGAGCCCAGTGCCAACCAGGTGGATCTGACAGGATCTGACAGTGTGTCACTGTCACAGACACAGCAGCCACCACACAGCAAGCCTGGATTAGCAGGCAAAGCCTTAACCTGTATTTCCTGTTTTTCTGGGAAGGAAATCAGGCACTGCTTAGTTAGCAGCTCCACTAAGTTTACCATCCCTTCCTTGATTCGTATTTTAGCACAGATATATTCACTGTGGAATATGTTCTTAAACAAAAAAATTCGTTCTGAAGAGTGCTGAGAAGCCAAAGTGTTTATATTTATATTAATATATATTTACATTTCGGGGCTTTCTGGTATTGAACTAGCCAGTAGAGTTTATTAATTGACTACTACTGTCAGAAAAGCACAAAGTTACAGACCACACGTTTTGAGATTAATCACTGATGGTTCAGCAAAAACTGAAGATTAAATTATATATATATTAGGAAAATCTGTTCAGCACATTTTCAAATATGATGATTCAAGCTCACTTAAAATAGACTTGTTTGTACGGCAGCAAAAAGGAAAAATCACAATGTTAAGATGTACTGAACAGCCTTGGAATCTCTTCATATCTCTAAAGTAAAAGCTAGTACCAAATAAAAAAAAAAAAAACCAAACTCTTACTCCTTGTTGGCACCTTTAAGTAGCACACCAGTTTTCCTTTAGAAAAAAAGAAGAGTTTAATTATTTCAGAATTTAAGCATGTTCTCTAAATTACTACTCTAATACCTCTAGCAGGATATATATCAAAGAGTTACCAAATAATTTGGAATATCTCTTCTGCTACAGCAGACAGTAACCAGTCTTTCAGAGAACTCTAGCCAACAGCAACATTAAAAGAGAAAGATGATGTCAAGCACAAACAAGGTTCCACAAGCAATATCTACATAACACAGGAACTGAAAGGTTACAGGTCTCTCACTGCTTTACTTTGCCATTTGAACTCCCCTGGTGACCCTGACACTGCTGCTGGCACAGCTCTCACTCCCACAATGGTTCTGCTCTCACACCTTGGTGTCCCCAGCACAGCACTGGTGATGCCTTCCTTAGAAAAAAGCTGCATGCACTCAAGCCAAGAAGAAGCTATACTGTACTGAGAAAAAATTTTGCATTTTAAATTAAAGTTAGTTGGCCAAATGAAGGGACAAAGGAAAGTGAATGTGGGCTATAGCCTGCTGACCTAAATTAAAGATACAAAATGTTTTCTTTTACTGAGATGTGGGGAAAATGTTCTTATCAATAGGTCTTTCCTTGTGATGAAGATAAGGTTATACACTGTTTGGAATAAGCATGTTTGTCACAAAGCTATTCCAAGGTGAAATAAAATTTTTGTTTGTCCCCTCTTGGCACACATAGGAAATCAGAAGAAAATCTGATTCAAGCACACCTTTTGCACCACCACATCTGGAGGTGCCAATTAACTCTTACTATGGAAGCACCAGACTTTTTACAATTTGTTTTAGCACTACTGTAATTGGTCCTAATCAGGGACCTGTGAGTAGGAAACATGCAAATATACAAGACAGAACTTGTCCTGAATTACTTTCACTGAATATGCTATCACTTCTATCTTTCATAAATATTATAAAGATTATTTATTCATACCACTGGAAGACCTGTCTGAGTCAATATCCTGCAAATATCAGAATCAGTAAAACATAAATCTTAAATTTCATAAAACATAGGAAGACTGAGAAAAGGCAAATGGTAAATCTAAACACACTAGAGAACATATTTTAAATACATATAGAAGACCATATTTTCCACCTTTCCTGAGATCAAACAGCTTTCCTCAGTTTCTTTTACAAATCATCCAAGAGTTGTAATGTCATGTAACAAAAAAAAAAGAACCATCCCAAACCAGAACCAACAAAAACCCCCAAACCAATGGCAACAATTAAACACAATTCAATATCTGTACCTCATTTTTCACTCTGATCTTGAACTCCCCTGAGAGAACAACCCTGTAAGAACAGACACTACTACTTTAGACTTTTCCACCTGCAGCCTCATATATCCCATATTATGTTTGGGGAAATGTACAGACACATTATACCTGTTACCTACATATCCACACATGCATCACACACCTGGGCCAGTCATTAAGGCTTTGGAAAGGTCTAATTAGAGCTTCCCACAGGATTCCTGGGGAATTCTGCTGTGTCAGGGTCATTTCTGTACAGTGAGGGGCAGCCGCTGCCATTCACAGCCATTTAAAGTATTGCTTTCCCCTGTGCAAGTCTGTTTTTCTGGAAAAAAATATATTGTCAGAAGGCTAAATAAATAAATATTGAAACAGCAAGAGGGGAAAATGAATTCACAGGCTTAATTCAAAGTTTTCTTAAAATGAATGCTCTTCTAAAAAGAACTTTATCATCAACAGACAACATAAGATGCTGTACTGAAGAACTGACCAAAAAAAGTGCCCAAGATAAAGAAAAATAAAAAGAAATTATGCAAGAATTCAAGTATCCTTAAGAAAGTAATACCCCTGGAAATCTTCATGGAGGTGCATTTTGATTTTACAATTAAAATGTATTTTTTCCTCACACTTTTTCCACTCATGTAACAAAAGTAATTAAGTAATTAAAATTAAGAAAATAAGCAGGTTTACCATGTATCATGAGAGGACTGTCAGGTGTGTTCTTCATTTGACCCAAATCAAGCTGAAGGCGAACAAAGCATTGGTATCTACCCCTTTTTATTAAAAATCTAACCTACATTACAGCCTACACAGCTAGAACCAGCATAAAATCTATGGCAGGCACTGAAAGAATGCATGCTAGCAGATCTAATCATGACAGAAAAATGGTTATTACAGCTGTTGGGTTTTTTAAATCAGCATGAATTCTACAGGATTCCTTGAGCACGAGCAGTGAATTATTCCTACCTGTTCCCTACTCCTACAAATAAGTATGAATGATGTAACAACTTCTTGTACTGACCTGACAAAAAGCATCTCCAGCAAACGAGGTAAGACAAAAGGCAAACTTTGAATATCATCAGAGTGCTGAAATGGTTGTAATTACAGATGCTGATTAGTGCCACACACTCGGAGCTGCTATATTTTGGTATTGTATCAACAAAAATCACCTCTGGAGTAACAAAGTGAATTCCTAAAACCCCCCTCAGGAATCTCTATTACACACACTGCACAGATCACAGTAACTCTCTAAAATATGTAGCAGTATTTTAAGAATTTTAAACAACCAATCCTATGTGGAAGATAAGCACAGTTTAACTGAGAGAAGGAAATACCTGGAAAAGCTCAGCTTAATGCCCTAATTCCCAAGTCTCTGGGAATTCCCCATCCCCTTATTCTCATGATCTGTGTTCATTTTTAGGAAAATTTCCCATCCTATTTTAACATATTTCATGAATTTAAGATAAAGAATTAGCACTGCAAGGTTCAATGAAACAAAGGCTCTTCAAAGGGTCCTGTGTGAAGTCTTTGTCTTGGCTGAGCAAAGCAATTGGGCTCCTGGCCAGACCCAGCCGAGTTTTGGGGCCAGGCAAGTATCCCGACTATCAGATTCCCAAACGCTTCAAGAACAAATCTGTGCTTCTAAGTGGCTGGGTTGGCTAGGCTTGGTGGTTCTTTGTTTCTTTTTCTTTTTAAGCAGAAACTCTTTTTGGAAGATGAAAAGACCTTCCCAGCCAGACTTTCCCAATAACTTCTACAACCCACTTAAATGCTTCCATTAAAAGGAAATTAGGAGAGATTAACGCTTCCTGATTAACACTGTTTCCCATTAATTCCTCGATCCAGCTCTGAGACAGTTTATTTGAAGAACGGGGGGAAAGCTGCCTTTGGTATGAGCATTCAGTTCTCAGTCTCAGAGTCATTTCAGGGTAAATGCAGGTAGAATGTTTGGCTTTGATATCAACTAGATAGTGCAAGTCTGAGAAGGGGCTTGAGACTTTCTGTTGTAAGAAAGTGGAGAGAATAATTTGCCTGCATCTCAAAATAAATCATGACTAAGGCATTCAGCTTGTTAGTTTGTTGGTATTCACAATGGTTAACCAACACCCTCTATGACTCAATGCCATTATTAAACTGATAACTGCATTAACAGATAAAAAGTCAATGGACAGACTCAAAAGAAACATTCCAGTGCCTGTGAAATTATTACCAGTGTCATGAGCCAGCATTCCTGCCCAACAGAGCAGATTCTTTTCCTCACTCGCACAACCCTGGGCTGCTTCCTCCCTGTGCTAAAGCAAGAATCCATGTGATTGCATGTGGAAATGATCAAGATTAAAACTGACCCAGCAGAAGAAAAATAAATGGTTTCCACCCAGAGGAGTTCCCGTTTTAGTTCACTGTCTGACCAAATGAACACCTCTACCAGCTAATAGCCAGGGGCATCTTTGCTTCCTTAAGAAAAAGTGGATTAAAGGGACTGTGAAACAAAGAGCTCCGAATTTCACATACTTTGACAGTGTCTCACATGTCCTTTAAAGCCACAGACTGGGCCAGTCTCTACACACTTCTGTCAAGAAAAGCCCCAAAGCAGACACAAGCCAGAAACCAAACACAGCAGCAAATACCAAATGCTCAGCATAGTTTCTATACCTCTCCTTAAAGTTACACAGCTAGAGATAGCACAGAGTAAATACTGAAAATTATTACACCTCTTCTTGTGCTTAACACACATAACTGGGAGGAAGCTATCAAGAGCGTCCTGTTCACACTTAATCCAAAAATGCAACCTACATTGTTTTCCGCTTAGATCACCTCCCCTCAAACTTAATGGCCCAATGAACTACTGGCAACCCTTGCACTGAAACTTATTAAGTCCCGTAACTGTTACTATTTAATAGCAGGCTGTGAATCCAAGCCAGAACGTTTCTTTAGCTCTGTACGTTATTGCTGGAGAACCACTGAATTAGGTACAAAAAATTCATATTTCCATTTCACAGCCATCTAGTATTTTGGGGGTTTTTTTAAGAGCAGAAGTATAATTGACAGTAGATGCATCTGACTACCATTCATAGACTCCCCTGGAAATCGCTCGGTCCCTGGCAAACAGCCTAACAACCCATGAAACAAGTTTTCATACAAACATCCTCTTCCTTTAGTCCTGAACATCACTTAACATAGAAAGACCAGGATGAAAGCTGGATCCCAAACATCCTGGCGTGGGTTATGAAGTGATTTGTACTTATCAGCAGGCAGCCAAGACCTGGGGGCGAAGGGAAGCAGGGTGAGCAGGGCAGAGGCTGCTCCAGCAGCACATCCTTGCCCACAGGGACGGCCACCCCAGAGAAGGGAGCTCCGACTTCCCCCCGAACCCCGACACCAGCCCTGCACTTGACACCCATTTCAGCACGGCCGGCTGCTCGTGGAGTGTTTTTCCTCCGCTCTTTCCCTCCTCCCCTACAAGTCAGGGCATAGCCAGGGCTTGAGCCGGGAGCACTCCCGGGTGCCCCGAACACCCGCGACGCCGCTTCGGACGCCGCTCTCCGCCCGGCCGTCCCCGGGGCTCAGCGCCCGCACTCACCCCTTGTAGTAGGCTTTCACCCGGACCTGGTGGGCGCTGTCCCCGCCGAGGCTGCCCCCGAGGCCGCCCGGAGCCGACATGGTGCTCCCGGCGCCGCCGTCCCGCTGTGTCGGCATCGCCGCCCAGGCGGGCCGGGGCAGCCGCAGGCTCGGAGCGGGGGAGCCGCAGGCTCGGAGCGGGCCGGGGCGGCGGCTGCGCGACCCCCGCGCCTCCAGCGCGCCCCGCCCGCGCCGGGCGGCACCACGCGCGGGGGCGGGAGGGGACCGCGCAGGAGCGACAGGGAGCGCGGAGCGGTGCGAGGCGGCGCGGGAGGGCAGCGCAGGATTTCCCCCGGCGGGGCGGAGCAGGCGCCCGGAGAGCGGCCGGGCGGCAGCTCCGCCGCCCCGGGATGCGGCTGTCAGTCCCGTGCGTGTCCCCCTGCGCTCTAGATGGGCTCTCTCCGACGGGACTCCACACCTGTGGAGCGGGATGCTCCACGCCGCAACAGAGGGGGGGCGGCGGCGGCGGCGGCACCCAGGTAACCGGCAGCCCCGTAGCGGAGCCGCCGCAGCGGCCGCTCCCGGTCAGGCGGGTGCGAGGGCGCACGCAGGTCCCTCCGCTCCCGCCGCCGCGTCCGGAACCGGGACAACGCCGCGGTGTGTGTCACTCCCCCACCCACAGTTGGTACGGCCCAGCGCGAAGCATGGCGGGGCTGCGGGCAGCCGCGGCGCCGGCGCGGCGGGAGCGGAGCGGGATGCGGGCTGTGCGGTGCCTCTGCCGCTGGTGGCTGCCGTGATAGGGAGCCAAGGAGGAAAACTTGTTCTACCCAAGTACCGATGGGGTTGATCCCCAGCAGCGTGGGCAGCAGGGGATTCTCCACCTCATACCGAGCACCTGCAGTGCTGGGGTCCTGCTTTGCGCTCTGTCTATCCACAGAAGAACGTGTTGCTGCTGGAGCGAGCCCAGAGGAGGCAAAGGAAAAGGTCCAAGAACCGGAGCTCCTCTGCTCTGGAGACAGGCTGAGAGGTTGTTCAGCCTAGAGACAGAAAGGCTCCAGGGAAACCTTGGAGCCCCCTCCAGTGCCTAAAGTTGTCTCCCAAGAGAGCCGGCGAGGGACTTGGACAAGGGCATGGAGTGACAGAACAAGAAAGTATGGCTTTAAATTTAAAGAGAGAACTGTTAGATTAGATATTAGGAACTAGGGGGTGAAGCAGGGTGGTTAACAAAAGGTGTTTTATTAAAGCTGCAAATCATAAGCCACCTTATCACTGCAAGCAATCCTGGAGGACTTCCAAGAGTAATTCAAAATGGGTCATCATTCTCCCCACACCTTTATTTTTAACCTATGAAAATTCTCATTTTCTCCTGCCGAATTCTAGAAAGAATATAGAAAGAAGACATCCTCATTAGACCTGTGGAGTTGTCACTACTTGTCATGGGCATCTCACCTGTGCTCAGAGCAACTGTTTCACCTGTCAATAGTTTAAGCTCATCTCTAATGCCTTGGCCGGTATTTGAGTTTTGTTAGACACTTGCTGAGTCTCTTTTCTTTGCAAAGAACTTACTATCCCAACTAGCTGTTAAGTATCTGTCAATTTTCCCCCCCTCCCTTCTTAGAACCAAAGAATCATTTAGGCTGGAAAAGACCTCCAAGATCATGGAGTTCCAACTTTGGATCAATCCCCACCTTGTCAACCAGAACGGAGCACTGAATGTCATGTCCAGTTGTTCCTTGAACACCTTCAGGGATGGGGACTCCACCACATCTCTGTGTAGTCTCCATCAAATGGACTTCCATTCCAAATGGAATTCCAAAACTCCATTCTGGGATCCCCCAGTGTGGCCCCCACATCCCTGACCCTTCCATGGGGATCCCTCAGCCTGGCTTCTGTGGTGATAGCCTAAGAAATATAAGGATCATCAGGTCCAGCTTTTAACCCTCCACAGAACATCTCCAAGAGCCACACCATGTGCATGCGTGCATTGTCCAGACACTTCTTAAACGCTCTCAGGCATGGCAGGCACAGAGGACTTAGCTTGAAGGCACCTCCCAAAGTCATCCAAATACAGGCTTTCTGTACTTACAGTACAGTAAAGACTTCTAGGTGTGTATGTATCAGGTGCTAAAACAACAAGGCATGATGCAAGAGAGACGAGAGATAATTAACTCATATTCATACAGTGCCTTGAGCTAGTGAGTGGCAGGAAGGATGGAAGGAAGCAAGCAAAGCCTCAGAAAGGAAAGAGATGCTCACACAGTGATTAGGATGGATGCACTGCTAATAGTGTCTGAGCAACAGCTGCTAAGTGTAGGAGACACTTGAAAGACGTTCCCTGTTTTGTTACGCAGGGAGGTCGATAGGTTATTTGGGCTGAAAACACCGCATATTTCAATTCCCCGGCCGCTCCGCGGGCGTCCCTCAGCGCCGGCCCCTCACGGGCGCCGCCAACATGGCGGCGGGTCCCGTCACGTGCGCGGCGGCGGCCGCGCCCCGCGCGCGCGCGGCACCTCCCCCGTGAGGGAGGCGAGAAAATGGCGGCGGCGGCGGCGGCGCCTTGAGCGGCGCGTCCCAGGCGAGTGTCCCGGCGGGGCGCGCGGAGCGCGGGCAGCGGCAGCCGCGGGGCCCCGGCCGGGCCGCGGGGGCGGGGAACCTGCGCCCTGACCGCGCCCCGGCGCCGGGCCGGGCCGGCCCCTCCCGCCCGCCTGCCTTTGCTGTCCTGAGGGGGCGGTGGCGGGGCCGGGCTGGGCGAGGCGGGGGCTGAGGGTGGGTCAGCCCGGCCTGGGCGGGGGGCGGCCGGCGGGGGGCACTGGGGCCCCTCAGCGCGGGGCCGCTGCTCCGCGTGCCGCGGGGTGTATTCCCACAGAGCGTACCTTCGTTATTATTACTGTTTTATTATTATTTCGGAGCTTTCTGTCAAATACCGGAATACCTGTAGGGGTTAGGCTTGGTGGAAATTTTTATTTAATTTGGGTTTTTTGTGGTTTGTTCTCTTGGAGTTGCAGGGAGAGGTTGTGAATTGAAAAAAAAAAAAAAAGAATAAACCATGTGGTTGTGGATGGTTGTGGTTGTGGATTTGGGTTGTCAGCGGGGTTTGTTATTACCATGGCATTTACCGAAACTTTCCAAAACACGAGTAATGACATTCATGTGTCCACTGTGAGGGTAGTTTGTTAATTGGTATAGGACAGCAGGTTTGGTTTTTTTACTTCAGGTGGTTTCTTTGACTAAGAAAAATATAAAGAAACAAAACTTTGGAGTATCTACCTTATGCACAATGTAACTTGAAGTCATGTGGTATCTTGTATTGTTACTGCTTGAATAAATAAATATTGTCAAGAGATTTTTCTGTTGTGCTTTGTATTTTGGACTCACTTAAATGTGTAGTGGTCGTTTCAAGTCAGTGTGTTTTCTAAAACTTACTTTGCATTATGGAGATTGTTTTAAGTTAACGTTGCTCAGGGAGCATCATTGCAAGATGTTCATCATTAAACAAAATTAATTTTCTTACAAGTTAGCATCTGATGCCTGCATGAGGTGAGGTGTCAGAGGAGAGATGGAAATGCTGAGCAAAAATTTAGGAGCTCCTTACTATACATCATTTTTCATTGTACATCCTTTGTGAGAACAACCTGAGCAATGACAATACTATTTTTCAAATAATTTTGAGCAAAAGGATTAACAGCTCTCGTGGAGTAAACTTGTGATGGAATAGTTATAAGTGAGATATGTTACATGTCTTGCTTATAAGACACCAAAAACGTGGCTGAGAATGAAGGAAATGAGACATCTAATGTTGTTTTAAGCTAATTTAACTGGTTGTATAACTCTGCAAAAACTAGCTAGACTAGTTGTAGGTTGTAAGTATTTTGAGGTGCTTTTAATGTCCACTGAAGGAGACAGGATTTTTTTTAAAGATACTTTTCATTATGTGCAATTAATGTAAAGTGATTTAAGAAATGATGCTGTGTTTTTTGCAGCTGGAGTGGGAACCCAAATGTGTTAACTTCTGCCCTGCTGTAGGTGCATCAGTAATGCACAACTGACCTGCATTTTTAACAACAAATCATACTTTTTCTTCAATTCTAATAGCAAGCATCTCTGTGTTTAAAGCATCCTTGATTGCCACAAATTTTCTTTCACGGAAAGTCCACGCAAGTGTCCAACACGGGGTAGCAGGAGGTGTTTCGGTGGCCGTGTGTGTGTTGCAGTTTAGGTGTTGCAGGTCCCCAGGAGCTGCAGCACCGTGTGCAGCCTCTGCCTGCAGAGCAGTTGTTGTGTTTTGGGAGGTGAGGGTGGCAGCCTGGCAGTGCCCTGTTCCTCTTCCAGCTGTGTGAGTTCAAACTCCTGATTATATTCCCATTTGATGCAGGGCCCAATGGGCGGTTTGTTAAGAACTTGGCAAAGCTGCTTTTTTTTTTTTTTTTTTTCTAGTACATTGCAGCTTTCTCTGGTTATTTCTCTGAGCCCCTCTTTATGGTAAGAAGGAAACATCTTCTCAACCCTCCCTTTTTTTGGCATCCTTTGGAAAGCAATAAACAGCTACTCTGTGATTTCCTGTTAATTGTAATACAAAGACTGAAAAAGAAACTGCAGTAAACACCCCCATAACATATATTGAGGTTTGTGATTCATTTCAGTTATAAAGATGACATTTTGTGCTCTGCAACAGAGGGAAGCTGCATAAGGCTGGGGAGGATCATTTGAGGTGTCTAAATAGGTGGTTTCTTCTTTGGTTCCTGCTATATTATGTGAGGTGTTGCTTTAAAAGGATTTTTTCCTGTGTCCTTTCCCTCTCTCCCCAAACAGAGCATTTCACTGGTGATTTTTGCCAAGAGCAGGTTTTGGTCAGTGTCCAGGGTCAGCCAGCACATCCATTCCCGGGCTGTGGGAGTGAGGGAGGTGCTACTGGTTCTGTGCAGCTGGCTGGAAATCTTGGATGTATTCCTAAATTGGTTCTTTATTGCTACTTTTGATGTATCTTAGATTATAACTGCATCTCTCAAGAGATTGCATCAAGTAATAGCAAATGCTACAAACTAAGATTAGTTATTAAGAAATTCTTTACTATAGGATTGGTGAGGCCCTATGGAGGTTGTGGCTGCCCCATCTCTGCAAGTGTTCAAGGCCAGGTTGGATGGGGCTCGAAGCAACCTGGTTTATTGAAAGGTGACCCTGCCGTGGCAGGGGGTGGGACGAGACGGTCTGTGATTCTGTGAAACTTACCTTTTGGAAATAGTCCATTTTTCTGTCTCAGCAAAACATGTTTTTGCACTAAAATCAGCACAATCAGCACGTTGTGGCCTTGCTTGTGAACCACTTGTGTGTCGCCCCTGGCAGGCTGGACAAACGCTGCTCAGCTATGGAGAATGAACCCAGCACAACGACGTGTTCTGCACCCACCGCGACCGTCACCAGCAGCGCCACCTCCCGCCCGCCGCTGCCGCAGATCTCCGTCTACAGCGGCTCCGACAGACATGCTGTGCAGGTACTGGGCCCGGGGCTGCCCCCTGTCCTGCGCGCAGCTCTGAGCACTTCACAGGGTTAACTTGGCCTTCCTTGTTGCTGCCGTCCTTCTCCATAGCTGGCTTGCTGCTTTGCAGGAGATGTTTACTAGATCACTTAGGGATAGTTCAGGGTAGGCCTGTCTCCCAGATAAGGGAAGGGGAAATGCTGTGATAGAAAGTTTGGTTTGTTCACCATTTGCTGAGGGTGCAAATTACATAAACCTTTGCAAAATAAAGGTTTTTGTTTGACCAGCTTTGATCCAAGGTATCTGTGTGGGTAAGTCCTGCTTGGGATCCAGCCCCCTCTTGCTGTTCTTTAAATCAGGTCTCCTTGAACTCTGTGCAGTCCATTCTGTTGTGTTTGATAATTGGGTTTCTCACACACTAGTCTGATCTCTCAGAAAGCAGAACATGATGTAGGATGTGTTGACAAGCAGCTGAGAGGCTGGGAGGATGTGTTGGGGATGATGCTGTATTGTCAGGCTGTCCTTGAGAATGTGACTATGTTGATGTTGACAATACTCTGTGACTTGGTCAAGGACAGTGAGGGAGCAAGTTCAGTATGACATAATTGGTGTGAAAAAATTATTGGCTTTATTTCCTTGTAAGGATAAAGTTAAATATCATGTCAGCATGGTGAGTGCTTTGTAATTGTAATTAATTACCTACTGATTCATCACAGGTTATTCAGCAGGCCTTGCATCGTCCTCCTAGCTCAGCTGCTCAGTACCTCCAGCAGATGTATGCAGCCCAGCAGCAGCACCTAATGCTGCAGACTGCTGCTCTGCAGCAGCAGCACTTAAGCAGTACCCAATTTCAGAGTCTGGCAACTGTTCCACAGGTGAGAGTGAAGATTGCTGAAAAAGAATTGGGAATTGTCTAGAGCAGGGCTACAGTCATTGTCAAATGTTATAACAGCTTAAGTGCCTGAGCTTAATGCCTCATGATAATTCACTGTTATATTTTAATGATGTTATTATTTTAAATTGTATCATCCTCCAAACTGTTTGGAGGATTTTGTCCAGTGGTATAGATGCTCCAGTAGGCAACCATTCCATGCTTTATTGCATACATTATAATGCATCATGTAAATCATCAAGCAGTAATAAAATAAATATTAAAAATAGACTACTTCAATCTTCATCCCATGATTTTCTCTAAAAGTTGGTGGGGGAAGCAATGAATGACATTATATCTTAGTGAAATAAAAAATAATGAACATCTGGCATCTTAGTGTGTTTTGCCTCACATCTGGCTGCATTAAATGTAATGGCAAAATTAAATTTCAACTCTGAGTGTGAAAATGTAGGAGGTAAATGACATTACATATCTGAAACACAGCTTTTTACATCAGTGATCACTGGAGGAGACCCATTTTGAATTAAATCAGATTTCCTTTGACCTCAGTTTGCCTTGGATTGAGAGTATGATCTTGCAGAGTGAGGTGGTTGTTAATGATTTTACACAGGGAAATGCTAAATGGAGTTATGGACCTCAGGGATGTGGCTGTTTGTGTCAGAGTTGGACTGACTCATTTTTGCTCCTGGCTTTTTCTTCTATACCTTTTTCATTCGATTGTGGTAATATGTTGATTTGTCTTTTTTTGTTGTGATGGATTTCTATGTGGATATACAGTTACTGAGACAGAGCAAAGAAAATCAGGTCGGGAAAGGCTGAGAAGTTTTGGTTCTGTTCATACAGAAACCTAAATCACTGTCCCTGTTACTCATCTGAAGGGCTGGAACAGCATCCTGTGACAGACACTTCATGTGCATACATAAGTTACCATTCCAGAATATGAGGCTGTTCTGTACAGCATTTATATATTATAGAAGATTCTAATCACAATAAAATTATGATGTGAGTTTTAATAATGATAGTTTTTTATTATATTGCATTTTAAGTTCTGAGCACCATAGGTTGTGAGGTGATCACTTAGCTCCATCATTAGCAGTTTGGCAGACTTTACCTCTGATCATTTTTCTTCAGGTCTTGATCTGAAAGAATTATATGCCTGAAATTTGGTAGGACTTCAAGGAACTTAGCACCTTGCAGGTAGCATTGCACAGTGCAGAGTGCACTCTATTCCCACTGAGTAAAGCAGCACTGTTAACTCAGAGAAAGGTAAAGGTAGAGAGGGCTGTTTCTGATGGTTTATGCAATAAAATGAACATCACTTAAGCACTTTCTGATTTCACTATTTGACACATATTCTTGCTATTTAGGCAAGCCTGTCAGGTGGGAGGCAATGTACTTCCCCCACTGGGAGTGTCACTCAGCAGTCAAGCGTGTCGCAGACCTCGGTACGTAACTGCACCAAGCCCTCCCTCTGTTCCCAACCCTGCTTGGTTGTTCTGTGGCTACAGGGAAAAGCAGAAAATCTGAATAGCATTTCAGTTTGTATTGTTAAAGTTAATACTACAGACACAGGGAGCAGGGTGATGACTGTAGTCAGTGCTGGGTGCTGTATGTGATTGTTGGCAGCCAGTGTTGGCTTCCCAAGTGCCAGACCCCTCTTGATGCTCTGAGGGGCAGCTGCTCACTCCACAAGCACCAGTGGTTGTTCAAACTCCTGCAGAAATCACACCCTGAGCTCTCATCTCTTACATGATTTCTTACTGGATTTTCTACATTAGTTTCTTTATTGAGGGCACTACTGTAGGTGAAAATCATAACTATATACCAGGTATTCAATAGCACTAAATCTAAAGAATCCAAGTCAATGCTCACATATATTTATGATACTGATTAAATGTTTATAGTATTCATTCTTTTATTGATTATCATCTTTTATCATTCATCTTTTTTGCAGTTTCACATCCCATATTCTAGGCATGTGCTCAGGTTTCAGTTGTGAGCAGCTCTGTGTTCAGGTCATGCTGTATTTCTTTAAGTTCCATTGTCAGACATGCACAGTATCTTCTGTACAGTTTTACAGCTGTCTGAAGTAGGATTTGTTAGTCCTGCAGACATCCTGCTTATTAATCACACCCTCAAGCTGTTCATGACTCCAGTGCATAGCTTCAGTGATTTAACTGTGTATTTTTTTAAGCTCTCATAGCTTGGCTTGGCTTACAGTTGTTAAAAGTAAAACCATTTATTCATTAAACTTTGGAGGTAAATTCTATTAAGATGTCTGATGTTAAACTAACAAAATAATTGGGCTGGGGTTTTTCAAGGAAATCTTTTAAGTAAGTGATGAAAAAGAGCTGGGCACTTAACTCTGTTAGACTGGTTAGAGAAAAAAAGAAAAAGCAAAGACACAAAAGCTTCTTTTTTAAGAAGATGCTAAGGAGTGGTTCTTGAGCATTTAATATGAAATTGGAGAAGGTTTTAGTCTTCAGTCATTTTTTAGTGTGCATATGTGAAATGAGGATTGAAAGTCCATAAGTGGTGGCACAAAGAAGTGCCCTGATCAGGTTGCATAATAGAAGATACCAGTCTAAGCAGTTAATATATACATTTAAAGATCTTAAATATTAAAGTTCAGGTGTTTTTCTTAAAATATTGAAATCTCATTCTGCATATTCAGTAAATGTGTATTTCTATGAAACATATTTTTCAGACTTGCTATCATTGTTTGTACTCATAACTGCTTATTATTAGTTACTGCAAAGTGGTTGCTTGCAGTTTAAGAATAAAAACATACAATCTTGCCAGAATCCAATTTTGTGATGATTAGCTCAATATATTTTTGTTATCTTCACAGTTCAGAGACTCCAACTGCCCCTGCCATTTTTATCAAGGGCTTTCTGGCTTTAGCCCATAGCATGATGGAATTTCCATGACAGCAGCAATATTTTTGTTTCCTTAGATTAACCTCTCCACCTCTCCTACACCTGCACAGATAATCAGCCGCTCTCAGACCTCCAACACCACCAGCAGCAGCATCACCCAACAGACGATGCTGCTGGGCAGCACCTCTCCCACCCTGAGTGCCAGCCAGGCCCAGATGTACCTACGAGCTCAGATGGTAAATTTTGATTACAGTCCTTGCAAAGTTTGCCTTTGCTCTGTCCCTATTGGAAGATCTAAGCTCTCTTTCTTAAATATGGGAGATATTGGGCTGCTCTTTTGTCCTTTTTTTCCCCCACTAATTTGTAGTATTGAAGGGAAAGTCCTCTTAAGTGCTTGTATGAAAGTTCATAGATGTGTTTATCTACCTCAAAGATTATTCTCAATATGAACAAGTATATTATTATATTTAGTTTATGTTATTCTCCTTTGTTTTCTTTGTTTCTATTCTCTATTATTTTCTTGGTTTACTAAAATTACCATGATAAATAGTTCTTTAAATAAATGAATCCAAAAGTAAAAAAATAAATCTTAGAAGCTGTACATGAGTATGTGGAAGTATGTATCTCTTTAAGATCCTGCATTTCTTTCACAGATTTTTAAAATTTCAGTCTGTTACCATATATTTTTGTCTTGCTTAACAGCTTATTTTTACTCCTGCAACCACTGTGGCTGCTGTCCAGTCTGACATTCCTGTTGTCTCCTCATCCTCCTCATCTTCCTGTCAGTCTGCAGCTACTCAGGTGAGCTTGTCTAAACTGATTAAAGGTCTGCCCCATCAAGTGGGACAAAACTGAAAAGTAAGGAAATTTCGTGCTTTAGTTTTTCTTGCTTTGCTTTCACCCCAGACCAGAGGGCAGATGAGCTGCTGGGGTGGCTCTGTCAAACTCCAGCTGAGTGACCTTCTCTGTGAAGGTGTGCTGAAGGATTTGTCCTTACTGGGGCAGGATGGCAGTAAATGCCTCCTGAATGCCAGTGAGGAAGAAAGCACGATTGTCTTGGGTTTGAATGTGCCCTGCGGTGGCACAGAGCAGTGAGGATGAAATGTAAACTGGCTCTTCATTACACAGGTTCTAACTGTTGAGTGCAGTATGTAATCTAAATAGGGAATGGTGATAATAATTAGTCCTCTTTTTCTTGTAAAAGCTTATGTTAATTAGTGTTACAAGGGCAGGCATTACCCTTGAAAATGAAATTTTAGCTCAGCACATAGCATTGGAAATCTAGGATCATTACATGCAGAATCTGGGTGTGGTAACAGCCTTCAGTGAAAATGATCTCTGACTGATGTACATTCCAGAAAGCAAACCTTTTGTTTCATGTTGCATTGCAGGTGTCTTGATGAGAAGGGAGGTTAATATTGGTTGGTTTGGAGGTTAATACAGAAACAAAGGTCTCAGTTTTGTTTAGCACACGGATAGCAAAGAAGACTCTGGGCCCACTGACCACCCAAGGCTCTGCTTTATGGTGGTGTCTGGAAGCTCACTCACAAACCACTGCACTTCTGCAGTGTCTGTAAAAATAAAATTGCCTTTAATTTAGATGCCTTGTGTCACTTACTTTGAAGGCAAAATAAAAGAGAAAAATGAAAGTTTTAATTCAAATTAATTAACAATTTCCATTTCTTTTAAAAATCCAATAAGGGAGAAAAGACTTCTGTATTTATCACTGAAGTAATAAAGATCCCTATCCTCTAAGATACTTTGATATGCAGATTTTTAGCCTCTTATGATCACATGGGATGAGAAGCATTACAAAATGTAACTCTTTTTTTGCTGTTTTTGCCTGATATTTATCACAGCTATTTATAGAGTTTGGCTCTTTTCATGTTTTGCTCCTTTCCTAGGTTCAGAACTTGACGCTGCGCAGTCAGAAGCTGGGTGTGTTGTCAAGTTCCCAGAATGGGCCACCAAAGAGCAGCAGCCAGCCCCAGTCTGTGTGCCCCAGCAAGGCTGGCAGCAGCTCCAAGGGCAGCTCAGAGCCCCCAGAAGGCAGCAGGAAAGGAGAGAGCCCCGCTCCAGAGTGCCGCAGCACGCCCGTCACACGCACCTCCAGCATCCACCACCTCATTGCACCAGGTGGGGTCCGTGTGGAGCTGTGGGCAACCATGCTGCTGTCACACTGCAGTGTTCTCTGACATCTTATTATAGATATTCCACATCAGCAGAGTTCAGATTTTATTAGTAAATTCACTTTGACGTTGCACAGGATTTGGATTAAGCAGAAGCAGTAACATTCTGAAATCACAATCCGAGCACAATGTAGCAACTGCAATACCCTGTTGAGTCGCAGCACAAACATGATTCTCATTCTCTCTCACTCATTGTCAGGACATGCCATCCCACCTCTGGGCAGCAAAATGTGGGCTGAAACCACCTCAAGCCTCTTGCTCCCATCTAAATCCATTTTATTAGTGGTTTGTTTCATTTTTCTGTGTTGTCTGTGTCATGAGAATGTTCTTATATCAAGTATTTTTATAAACCCATAGGTAACAATGCTAAAATTTTAGTATTTTGTATCAAGATAAATCAAAATAACCTGTATTTGGTTAGAGAGGCACTACACTGCATGCAGCATATTTGCATCTCAGCTTTCTTATTTTGAACAAGTGATGGTAGTCTAGACAATTGGTCTGAATTCTGTGGAATGTAGCTTGGCTTAATGACAGCTTTTAGAGAAAGAGTGGGACTTGGAGGCAGACATTCTGGAGGTATTGAGCTCTATTGCACTCAGAACTCACATTGGTAAGAAAAAACCCCATAGTTAATAGCAGAACAAATCAAAAAACCTACATAAATGAGTTGTTTGCCAAGTGGATAAAACAAAGAAGAGGTTTGCATGTGGAGGAAAATGTGTGTGTGCTGTAAGAAATGGCTGGTGAGTCACTGGTTTGCTTAAAGGTGATGATTTCTCTGCAAGCTGCACTATTTTTAGGTTTGTGCCTCTCAGTTGCTGTGTTCAAGTTCAGGCAAATGCTTTCAATGGTTTAAATTTATACTAAACTCTTGGAATTTTATTTAGTCTCTTAGCATGGTATTATCTGAGGTTTCACTTAACAGTTATCAGCAAATCCTGTTGTGCTTATCATTTCTCTTCCAGTCTGTTTCAAAGCAAAGGTTAAATCCATTTAAAGTTGTGTGAAATTCTTAAATAAGGCTGGATCAGCAATAATCTTAGACCTAGCAGCAAAAAGATAAATTTAGATACTTCTTTATAGAAAGTGTCTTTCTATATGTAAAAAGCATGGTCATATTAATTTGTTCATTGCTGCATTTTGCTTTTGAAATTGATATACTACCCTAATAAATTGTTATTGTGTTCTGTGTGCTGTCAAATAAGATATTTTTAAACAAATATTGGAAGTATTAAAAATATTTTAAAGTGAGAGTTTTGGAGGTATTTTACAATATTTTCAGAACTTTAAGAAATAGATACTAATTTTAATAAATACTTTTTTCCCTTCCCTCACAGCTTCATATTCTCCATTGCAACCTCACTCTCTAGTAAAACATCAGCAGATCCCACTTCATTCAGCACCTCCAAAGATCTCCCATCACCAGCTGATCCTGCAGCAGCAGCAGCAGCAAGTGCAGCCGATTGCGCTGCAGACTCCTCCGGGCCCGGAGCCGCCTCCATCGCAGCACTGCCTGCCCCTGCCCAGCCACGCTCCCAGCAGCGCCCCGTCCCACTGCTCCCCCATCCACATCCACCCTCCGCCGCTCACGCTCTCCCCTACCCCGTCCCAGCCAGCCCAGCAGTCAGTGGTGGTGTCCCCGCCGCCGTCGCACTCCCCGAGTCAGTCACCCACCATAATTATCCACCCTCAAGCCCTTATCCAGTCCCAGGCCAGCTCCCTGGTGCCCGCGGCTCTGCAGCCCGAGCCGGCCGCTCCCCCGGCGGCCGCCGCCAACCCCGCGCGGCCCTCGCAGCCACTCAGCCTCCCGCAGCCGCTGCCGCTGCCGCCCTCGCCCGCCGTGCACATCGGGGCCGTGGAGCCGCCCGGCTTGGTGTCCCCGGGCCAGCAGCTCGTGTCCTCCACGCCGCACCAGCAGTATCCGGCCCTGCAATCCGCCCCCATCCCTCTGGCGGCTCCGCCTCAGCTCTCGGCATCCTCAACTCAGATTCAACCGCTGCCCCTGCAGTCTGTGCAGTCTTTACAAGTGCAGCCTGAAATTCTGTCCCAGGGCCAGGTTTTGGTTCAAAACACTTTGGTTTCTGAGGAGGAACTTCCTGCTGCAGAGGCTTTGGTCCAGCTGCCGTTTCAAACTCTTCCACCGCCACAGACCGTCGCAGTAAATCTGCAGGTGCAGCCGTCGGTTCCGATTGAAACTCCAGTGGTGAGTGATAACATTGCATCCTTTATTCTTTCCCTGAGTCAGGCCCGTTGACTTCAAAGAGACCTAAATCAGGTGCTAGACAGGGGACAAGACACCTAATGATTACAGAACTGAGTTTTAAGAAAATCCTAGACATTTTCCTTCTGTTTCATGTTTTGGTTTGGGGTTTTTTGTTGGCTTTTTGGTAATGGATCATCAGTCAAGAATATCAACCAGGAATCGTGAAAATGTAAATTTAAGATCTAAAATCTTGTTTCTTAATGAAATTACAATGTATTTGAAGTTTAAAAAAGTAAACATATGACAATGCTTACATAAAGAATTTTGGTAAATGTGACATGAGGACTGTAAACTTCTACCTCAATACAAATAGATTTTGATTAGGAGAACATTCTATACTAGGTGGGAGGTGCATATCAGGTTATTAAGATGATAGGTTTGTGGATTATTTATTTTGTACCAACATTGAAAATATCCTCTTTATAAAAGAATAGGGGAATTTTGATCCTGTTTGGCAATTCCCATCACCACTATTTAATTTGGTCCAGTGTTTTTCTCAGATGTCTGCAGTTTGTAATTGAGGGTTTTGCCTTCAATCACTAGATTAAAGTGATGTACAGGAAAATAAAATGTTATGCAAGTAAGGCTGGCATTTAAGATGGCATTGCTGAGCTTTAGTGGTAAAATGCTAAATGAGATTAAGATGAGCAAAAGAATCAGCAGCTCTTGTAGGCTTTTTTGAGGCTATCAACAGGTTAAGGAAGGAGGTGTGCTGTTCATTTTCAGTTTATTTTAAGAGGGTAATAATCTCAACTCTGTTATTTCATGCAGAAATTGGACAAAAGAGTAGAAGCCAGGTTTGCTTTTGACAGGATGGTGTTTTACATTTTAATCTGCTGTCAGGAATTTATGTAAATTTATTTCAACACTTTTGAGGGAAAGACCTTAAAACCTCTTATAACCACTAATGCTTGATAGTCTTGGTGTACTCTTCTGAAATACTCAGCTTGATTACACTGCTGTGTAAGATAGAACAATTTGCAGACTTGTCATTAAACTTGCATTTTGCAGATGTATTTAAATAACATCAAACGTATGTGTAAATAAAAAGAACAGTAAATTGTACACATAAGGTTTTGAAACAGGTTCTCTGCTCTGTTTGATTGGAGCTTCTTTATGTATTGCTGTTTGTAACAAAATAATTTTACTGGCATTGTGATGTCTTCAGAGTTCATTGTTTGGTATACATTTTGGGAACTAGTATTTTATTAGAAGACTAACATATTTGACCTGGTAATTGATTTTTAAAACTGTATTTATGCAACTCTTTTAAGGTGTTAAGATAGAATGGAAATCTCTCTAAAGCAATAGTTTGTTGGATGCAGATTTACCAAGTGGAGAATGTGTGTGAAGAGGAGATGCCCGAGGACTCAGATTGTGTCCACATGGCAAGAACACCTACACCACCCACCTTGTCCCCACCAGCCATCACCTTGGGCAATGGAGAGCCTCTCAATTCAGAAGATCCTTTGTCAGGTGAGGACAAATGCCAGGCTAAGATAGCTTTTGGTTTTGTGATTTGTGTGAGTAATTAATGGGCAAATATGTTTGTAGCTAGCAGGTACTGAGTAAAGGAAGATGTTTGCATGAGGAGGGGTGTTTGTGGAATAGTCTGTTGAGATAAACCATCTTATTTTAAAAGTGGAATCTATGAAGCCTAGGGAAGAGCCTGTGTTAGGGGTTGATGGGTGCAGAGATGGGTCTTGGGGATTTATCACCTCTTACTTCCTGATTCTGAGCCAATGGTTGGACATAAGTGATAAAACATAACATATTTTGTTGTTTTTTGCAGAACATGGGGGACTGCCTTCAGTGACATCATCTGTCAGTGCCTCAGTAATTAAATCTCCATCTGATCCTTCCCATGCCTCTATTCCACCACCCCCTCTTTTGCTTCCAGCAGCAACGACAAGGAGCAACAGCACCTCCCTGCCCAATAGCATTCCCAGCCTAGAAAACAAACCTCCACAGGCCATTGTCAAACCCCAGATCCTGACCCACGTCATCGAGGGCTTTGTCATTCAGGAGGGCTTGGAGCCATTCCCTGTAAGTCTGAATTTGCTAGGAATTTTTTACTACTAATCTTTGAAATTTATACTCTTTGTAAGAATGATATTATTTGTGGCTAGTTGATATTTAGATCTGGAATTATGTTTCAGATGTTGGTTTTGCCTTCTCTCCACTGATTGGTGACTTGAGTAGTAGTAGGCTATGTCTGGAGTTAACTGCAGAGAGTGGGTTTAGGCTACCACTTGGAAAACTTTTTTTACATTTGTCTGCCTCCTAGATCCCTCTGTTTAAGTGATACCTTAATTTGAGCCTCAGAGCTGAGTCTTAAAATTTTAAACTGCTACAATTTGTTGTTTTAAGCACTGGCAAGCTCTTAACTGGGCTAGGTGTAATTAGTGCAGTGTCTGGTAAGAAGTACTGTTGAAAATTTTAAATCACAAACTGGCAATTTAAAGCCCGTCTTTCTAATTTAATGTGTGTCTCATTTTCCCATTCCTTTGTTTCTGAAGGTATAATGTGTTTCTCCCTTTGTTAAATATAATTGCAAACTCTGCAGAGCAGGAGTGAGTCTTAATTTGTTTGAGAAATGAGCTTTGTTACGATATAATTACACTTCATTGATATGAGGTAGAAACTGATCATCTTCTACTGAGAAAATTGCAAACAAATATTGTTTGTAATAATTCACTCTTGTGAATAATGTTAATTACCCACAGTTGCTTTGCTTTTGTTGCACTAGGTCAGTCGTTCATCTTTGCTGGTGGAACAGCCTGCAGAGAAGAGATTGCTGGTGGAGGGTCAGATCATGAGTGTGGTGTGTGTTGAATCAGACTTGCAGAACACAAAACATGCAGACAACTCCTCAGACACAGAGATAGAGGATATGATTGCAGAAGGTTTGTAGTTTTTGTTTAAATGCCCTTTTCCCCCCTCCAGTTCTGTGTGCTATGAAATGGGAATCAAACAGTGGCCAGGCCCAGAGAAACCAAGTTATTCTGTGAACACACATTTTTGTATAAATTCATCTAAGATTTGAAAGTTCAGAATTTTTTTAGCCACCCCTGGGTTTTCTTTCCCACAGCTTGTATCCTTATAGTATCAGAGCTGTTTTTGGTGATCTGCCTAAATTTAGTCTCAATGCAAGTCTTTCTTTCATTCTCTTAAAGATTTCTATTCCTTCTTCCAAATCAAAACTCTTTGCAGCAGTCATTTTGTCCATAATTTGTTTCATTAGATATTAATTCAAATTTCTTTTCAGTATGAGCACTATGCTGAGTCTCAGATTTCAGACAGCTTGTCTGTTTTGTGCAATTATCCAAACACTCATAGTTTTGGGTTTAGTTTTTGTTTAGCTCCTTGCAGCTGGTGTTAGGTTTATGTAGAGAATTTGTAACTACTCATTAGATGAGCTGGTAGGTAACATCCAACATAGAGACACATCCATGTACACATCACGTGAGTAGAGGAGATTTGCTGATAGTAAATCAGGGTATGATTGTGTGTGTGGCAGAAATACCTTCTCAGTATTTCTAGCTCTTTGCTGCACTAGTGCTTTTTGTAGAGTAAGAAAAGGGCCATCTCATCAATAAGAGAAAATACTCTGTAACAATAAGCTGTAAATTAGCAGATGCAATAATCCTTTTCTTTGTTGCGTGCAGCTTATCTTTTTCATAGATTGAATGTTACATATATACAAGATTCATGTGTTCTTTGCTTTCACAAGTCCCTTTGGTTGTAGCAGCTGCTTCTTCAAAGAAAGTACTTTAAAAGGTTAATTCATTGTGCTGTTACAGAGAGTTTGCATTTATACTGTGGAAGCCCTGATTCTCTTAATGAATTCTTTATGAAGCAATTCATGAGGAATGTTACCCTTCTATTTTAATTGCTTGCTATGTTTGAGGGCAGACCTGCTCATGGGTGGCTTGAAATTCAACAAAAAACTGATTAAGTTCATTGAATAACTTAATTGAGGGTTCATTAAGGTTTGGTTTGCTCAAGATCTTTTCTAGACAGAATGAAATCTATGACTTGCTTAGCTTTGCATAATTGTCTGTTAATCAAAGTACTTAATTGAATGTGTTAAATATTTGAAGATCTTTTGCCTGCTTGAGGTGAGAGATGTGAACATGATTTTGTGTCGTTGAAACTGACTTTATTCCTCATTCCTTCTTTAGAGGGACTGGATGAAATTGAAAATGATCTTCTGAAGTGTGAATTTTGTGGAAAAATGGGATATCCCAATAAGTTTCTGCGGTCAAAAAGATTCTGCTCCACATCCTGTGCCAAAAGGTAACTCTATGCAGTTATTGTTTATAATTATCTGGCTAATGGATTAATCTCTCCTGGTTAAGAGAGCAAGAATTCACAGTCAACATCTGAATGCAAAATCTTCCATTATAACAACTGGAAAGTTGATTTTTAATACCATAAGTTTTAGAAATGGGGAATAATTTCCCATTTCTTGTCACCACTTAGCTCTTCTTTGGCATCAGTGTGTCTGGACATGACCTTTCTCATATGTCTGCTATGTTCCCATTTAGGTAGTGGGAATATATATATATGTTTGATTTGGTATTTCTTGGGACACCACCAGCAAAATAATCTTAAAGAGATTTAGTCCTTTAATCTTAGCATGGGATTTCTGCTTCTATCCTGCTTTGCCTGGGTATCAGCTAGGTAGAGAAAATGGAACCAGAAAATACAATGTGATTTTAGCTTTGTAGTGGACATTTCTGAGCAGAACTGTACTATGTGATAAAATACAAAGGTATTTCTAAGAATGGGAAAGACAGACATCTTCCAGGGGTAATCTGGATGTACTTGATCCCACAATGAGATCAAGGTTTTGATGAAATGGCCTTTGAGATACCTTTCTCTTGTATTTCTGTGACAGCTGTTGTTGTAATTAAGCAGCATTTCTACAACACTGTGATTTTATGGTAACTTGATTGAATTCAGTCCAAAAAACCACTAGTGCATTATTGAATATATCTTACTTCTTTAGGCACAGCCTTAGTTGCACTAAGAAATTTGGGCTGTTTCCATCAGACAAGACCAGTCGTTGGAATCGGAAGTCAGATAGCCAAAGTCTTGGGCGACGCGGGCGTCGGCCGAGCGGCCCTGAGGGGGCGTCACGAGATCATTTTCTTAGACAGGTCTGTGGAACATTTGCTTAAAACTATGGCACTGCTTTGGGAATTGCAAATAAAGCCTAATACTGGAGTTGCTGCGTTTTCCAGCTTCCAATTACTTATCCATCTGCAGAAGAAGATCTGGCTCCTCATGAAGACGCTGTTCCGACGGCCATGACCACGCGCCTGCGGAGGCAGAGTGAGAGGGAGCGGGAGCTGCGGGAGCTGAGGATGAGGAAAGTGCCAGAGAGCATCGACCTCTTACCTGTGGTGCAGACTGACCCCTCAGTGTGGACTGTCGATGAAGTCTGGGCCTTTATACGTTCTCTGCCTGGTATGGAAGGGGCAATAACTTGTTCTCTTGTTTTAACAATGAAGTTCCTTGCTTTATAGCAGCGCTGTGATGAGGAGGTGGTGTGGTAACAACAGCAGTGTTAGCTGGTGATAGAGACTGGAATGTGATTTGTTTCCTCTTGCTTGTTCCTTCAGCACAAATCCCGTGTTGATAGAACTAGTCCCACTTCTGCTGTTGCATCCCAGCTGATGGAGATTAGAGCTGTTCCTTCCTTCAGTCTGACTTCTCTCAAGAGGTCAGTAGAGAGATCAGACACGCTCCCTCTCTGTTACGCTGCTTTCTTCTCTTCCTTTCTCACTTTCTCCTTCTCTTTCTTCCTTCCTTGCTGCTTATTCAGTAGAAAAAGCAAGAGCAGTGTTCCTTCCCTTGATACAACTGAAAAGTTTGAAACACCTGGCATGATACAAATCATTAAAAAAGAATAAGCAAGTTTCTGCTATAAAGTTAAAATTTGTTTTGCAGCTTTGCTCAGAGGTCTTCTGCCTAGAAACTCAGCATACTGCTAGTCTCTGTTTGTTCTCAGAAAAAAAGAATATGGTTTTTTGCTTGTTCACAAACCTTTCCTTTAGATCAATATTCACCGTTACCTTTATGTCATCTTCAGGTTATTTGACATTTATAATTTCCTAACTCTCATAACCTTTAAAGCTTCACTCCCACCTTTTCCCAAGGATGCCATTTTATCTGATCAGACACTGTAATCCCTACAGATAACAAGGCAGATCTCCACAGTAGCAGTCATACCAGAACTTTTGTTGCTTACCCATTAAAACCCGGGCCATGTTTGTTTCTAGTTTTCTACTTTTTCTGGAATGCTATCCCATTTTTTGTGTATCCCATTAGACTATTAACCTGAAAGGAATGTATCTTCACTGCTAAGTCATATACATGCATTATGACAGACAGTCTTTGTAGTAGGTCAGGCAAAAAATTGTGTAAGAGATGTTTAAAATTGGCAAAAGTCATCCTTGAAGTACCTTTCTTCTGATAGTTTATTGCAATCCAGTAACAATTCAGCTTCTGGGAGCCTGCAGTGATGGCTGTAGAAACAAGCAAAGCTCCTTAGGTTTGGGATGTGGTCATTCCTGTTTCTGTACTTGAGCTGTGTTATGGAGTGTAGCTCTGTCACTGCTGTTTTCAGTTACTGTTTTTATGGATTCAAGACTCTGGTTAATTCAATAACTAATCCTAGGCTCTCAATAAATGGCAGTTCCTGTGCTAGAATAACTGAAGTGCTACACAAACACAATTCACTTTCAAGTATGAAACCAAAAATTTTATTCTTAAAATGTGTGTTCTGTTTTGAAACCATTACTTTTACAATATTTCAGCAGCTGCTGGATCTGGTTTCATTTTTTGGATTCTATAAACAAGGTGATTTTTGATTTTAAACAAACTTATATTTATTTGTATGTAATGAAAGTTTATTGTAATTACTCATTCCTCTCCATATGAAGGCCTAGTTTCTCAAATACTTTTTTTAAAAAGAAATTGAATAGATGTTTAAAGTTATATTCACAACCTGCCAGAATTTTTGTTGCTATGTTGCTGCATTTGGGTTTTTGGGTAATTTTGGGGTTTATTCTTTTCAGTATATTCTCAAGTCGCTCTCTTGAAAAAATATTTTATCATATACTTCCAAGATTTATTAATGCAGGAAATAATACAGATGATTTCCATTATGGCATTTCATATTCTGTATCTACTTGGTGCAGTCTGTGCAGACCATCTGCCATGCTGTAGGAGATGGTGATTTGTCACTTTTCCATAAACATTAGCAACATCTGTTTTCATTTACAGCTTTCTGCACAGTCTGTAGCTGAAATGAACTTGTGTCCTTGTCAGGCTTTTCTGAGTTCCTCTGGAGCCTTTTGGAGAAGTCAATGTCCAGGACACTTTTTTGCCCTGTTAGCTGCTTCTTCTGGGGGAGGAGACAGAACAACTTAAGCTGACAGAATTGTTCTCCTTTCTGTCTTCAGCTGCAAGATAAATGACCTTTCACCAGCTCTCCACCCTTTTCTTTTGGCCAAGTTATTGCACAACAAGCAATTGCAAAAGTGCTCAAGAATATACCCAGATGTGCTTGGATGTGGGAACTGCAATACCTTCAAATTCCATGCTCTGCTTTTCCAAAAATGACTTTGATACAAAATACTTGAGAAGTTGCACAGAAATTGCTTAAAGGAAAAAAGCTGGCAACAACAAACATCCAGTTTCCTATTCTAGTAGGACCAGTTTTTCTCCTAAATGTTTTGTTCCTAAACTTCTCCTGATCTCTCAGACTCTTTGTAAATGGTGTGGTCTGACAGTCACAATTGTTCAACTCTCAAATCAGACATGCCATGATACTTTCCCAGAAATACTCAATACTTGACTTACAGATCTTTTATCTGTTGTCAGCACTTCAATGAGAAAACCTTTATGATGATGCCAGAGCTGATGTTACATGAGGTCTGTTTAACAGATCATTAAGGAAAAAATGTGCTTTATTCTTTGTGAAAAGCTAACTTTTTCCAGCCTTGAGTGTTACAACCTTCACACAGTAATGATCCAAATGAATTAATTTTTGGATGTTGATATGTCCTTCCACATTTCCTTTCTGCTTGCTTTGTTCACATTTGTAAATCCATCAGGAAATTAGGCTATCTATTCTTTATGGAATTTAAATCTGAACACACAAGAGAATATTAAATTAGTTGCTGTCATCTAGGTACAAAAGTTAATCACAGTAATTTCATATCTCTATAATAGTGTATTTTTAAAAGGGAAAATGTAAAAACGCTGAAAAATAAGCTTCTTGAGGAATAATTGACATCAGGAATGGAAAGTGGAGCACAAATTCAAGTGTGTCTGAAAGGCTCTGAGACAGATGGAGAGACTGCTGGGTTGAGAACACAAATGTATTAAAAAACCCCATTAAAAACATGGCTGGGGGAAAGAAGCTTGAAATAAACAACTGACAATGGGTGCTCTCATGGACACTAGAAAACATTTTTCCATCTAACAGAGCTGCCATAGAGCCAGGCATAACTGGCTGAGCCTGCTCAGCACATATCCAGAACATCTTTGGAGGAACCTTTATTTCCACAGTGTTCCTCAGTGGAAAGAGGCCCTCAGTTACTTGGGACAGTCCAACCTATGTAGAGTCTTTTTTTTTATGTTGTGATCTTCAGTAACCTGAAACTGGTATTTCATGTTGAGAGAAGAAGTTTAACTTGGGGAAAAAGATCCAACCAGTTTCAAGTTGCACTTGTGAAGTGAGTTACTGCTGTGTGTAGAATATTCACTCTGATAACTAATGATAAATATCTTCATGAGATGGTTGTGCCAAACCCCATACATCAAAACTTTGTTTCCTTAGCTCTGTGGTGTAACACACAGATGGAATTAACTCCTTTTGGAAATTGTAGCTATTTGGATGTTCTCACTGCAAAGAGCAGTATAATATAGTTCTCATTTATAGAATTAGATAATAGTATCTTTTTATTGCTGGAAAGAACCCACTTGAATTATGTTCCTGATTGCTATTTCAGTGCTGTTTTCCCAATCTCTTCCAATGATGAGAGGTTGTTCCTCTTAATCAAATGAAAATTCTGTCTTTGCTGGGACTTGAAATTCCCAATGAGTAGTTCTCCAGTAAATACAGTGTAATTAGAGGCTGTAGTAAAAATTATTTTCATGTTATATCAGAATTCCCATCATAATACTGAACTCTTGCATGTAATTTAGGTTCAACAAGCTAAAGGGATGAGCACTGGAAAATGTGTTGCTGAAAAGCTCTGGTGTGGACATTGGATCTAAGAATGGGCATTTCTAAACCAGTAATCATATTTTTTATTGCCTTTAGGTTGTCAAGATATTGCAGATGAATTTAGAGCACAAGAAATTGATGGACAAGCTCTCCTTTTGTTGAAGGAGGATCACCTTATGAGTGCAATGAATATTAAGCTTGGACCTGCATTGAAAATCTGTGCACGTATCAATTCCTTGAAAGAATCCTAGGAGGTGAACAGGAAGGTTTAAACAAGAGTTTCTCAGTGACAGAACCAACAGTAATATGCCAACATCTTCACTGTGGCATGAGTGTTACTGTGATGTTTTGTTAAGTAGGTGGGACTCTCCCCACATAAAGACTTTAAAATGTTCCTTTGATTATACCAGGAGTCCTCTGTAGTTTTCAACAACTAATAAGTTTATGGTAAAGCCTGATTAATGCTTTGAGTTGAACTTTTTCATGGAAAAACATGAAGTGAAATATGCTGTGGTAGGTTAGATATTCCCCAACATGTACTTCATTTTATGAGTTATGATTAACACCCCAGTCCCCACCCCAATCTAGACACCATTTAAATCGTGTTGCTGTATTCTGAAAGATTTTTTCCCACATACAGCAGTGTTTGGACTGAACTAACAGAAGTGTCCACAGGCCCTGTGGAAGCACTAGTACCAGTAAAATGCTATGCATTTAGTTGTGCTCTCTGAGTTTGTTTTAGTCTTGAGCAAATTGTTTGTAAGGGGTAGGTTGGCAGCTGGTTTTCCTCATGTAGGCTTACCCTCATTTCTGCCACTATAGTATTTTCTTGAAGTCTGTAAAATACTATAAACCATGTAGATATCTCATCAAAATCCTCATGATCAGGCTACTGACACTCCTGCCAGAGGTAACTGAAGCACATGTTACTTTACTCTTTGAATGCTGCTATGCACTAAGGGGGCATTAAGTGTTAGATTTGTAGTTTCACATGCTGCTAGTTAAGCTAGACCAGCAGTTCTCAAATGGGGGTTCAGAGTGGACCTTGAGGAAGAGTATGAGGTCTTGGGGTTCAGGTTCCCAAATGCCTGGGTGTGACGGGCTGAAAACTGCAGCCAGGACCAGCTCATGTTGAGACAAGTTGCTTTAGAGAGTGGGGGTAGAGAAGGGACAGCATAACTCAGATGTTCTTTTTCTTGATACCTCTTCTAACATCTTTCCCTGTAGTGCATTCCCATTGCCTCACTGGAAGCTTCCAAGCACCTTTTCCTTGTCCAGTGGCCACTGTGAGCTGTGCTTGCAGCGCTCTGAGGAAGGAGCAGTGAGGCCCCTTGTGCAGGAGCAGCTGCTGCTGCCATGAGGGAGCCTGGAGCTGCAGCTCAGCAGGAGGAATGCCAGTGTTGGCCACTGTGGGAGAATGTCCTGGTTTAGTGCAAATTTGGGAGGACCAGGGCAGAGAAATATCCTGCTTTGTCCCTCTGGCAGGAGATTTTGCCTTGGATGCTGCAGACCCAGGGGGTGGGATTTTAGTGTCCCCCTCCATCTTCCCTCTCTCCCGCTCTGTGGAACAAATACATTTCCCCAGTTACTGATGCTCGTGGAAGCTGCCTGGGCTCTGTGGCAGCAGCACCTTCTTGGCCTTTGCCTCCCCCCAGCCTGTGCACAGATGTTCATGGATGTATTTTGTCCTTCTGTTCCCTCCCTTCTGCAGCTCCACTCCCCTTATGTACAGACCTGGATCCTTAAGCTCTTGTTTAGGGAAAGAAGGGTATGTGTGCTGATAGTCATTGTGTATATTTGAATTAAATATGTGTATGTGTCTGCAAATAATGTATTTTTTTGTATTTTATGCAAATTAATGCATAATATATGATTGTGTAGGGAGGTATTCAGGGGGCTGTACAGTATTCCTGAAGAGAAGAGGAACTGACCTAAAGTTTGAGAACTGCTGCCCTAGATCAAAAGGAGTCAATGCACACACACTGGCTAAAAGGCAGGTTTGTGACTGACAGATTAATATGTATATTATTTAACTGATGACCTTAAAGAGTAAATTTGAAATACAGAAAAATCTGTGCTTCATTTTCCTTTAATTAGACTATTGCTTTGTTTCCACTAACAGATTTTCTACCATAACTTCTGGAGATCAACATTAGAATCATTGTTCTTAATTACAGCTGTTTGAGCTTGCTTATAGCAGATGTTATTAATGTTTTTAGTAACCACTGAAGCTGCAAGTTAGGACAACACTTTGCAGTTGCACGCTGGTTTGTGGTGAGAACCCCTACCCAAATGGCACCAAAGCTTTAGAGGATGAATTGATGCCTGGGTTTATTTTGGAGGGAAGTTGCTAAGCACTTTCTAATTTGTTTTTATTTTTTTCTATTTTCAGTTACTGTTGTAAAATAAACTTCTTAGTTGAAGTTCCAATGTTTGCTAATGTTCATTTGAAAGACATTCAAATGATGGAGACAGTGGGTTCCCATTTGTAGCATTTCTGTAAGATACACAGTGTAGCATATCTGTAACATATGTTCTAAAGGATATGTTCTGTTTTGATGAGCTAACTGAAGACTAAAGATATCTTAGATATTTATCCTTTGGCTTTTGTCTTAAAGTTTTATTATTTTTATACAGAAATCTCACTGGCTACTTTTTAATCTGTCTTCTGATTGTACTGTTCTTAGGCAATGTAAAAAGTAGGGATACATAAATGTGGTTTGATAATGGCTTAAAGTGTACTAGAAAATGTGGACTTAGGGGTCTTGTTTAGACCTGTAGTTAATCAGTGTTACATGCATGAGAATTTCATGGCTGCTTTAATTTTGCTTTATTAGACAGCTTTCAGGAGAGCTTCTGCAGCTAGTGTTTGTGTCCAGCTCAGCCAGAATCACTGCCAGGTGCCAGGAGCCCAGAGCAGACCCCAGTAAGGCACATCTGCTCCTGTTCATCTGGTATGTAACATTCCCTGTGGGTTTGGGAGAGCCACAGATAATGAGTTATGCTTCAAATATTCATAAGTGCAACAGCTTAGAGTGTGGGCCTTATGCATATTGAAAGTTTTTTTTCTTCTTCAGTGATTTTGGCAATTAACTGGAACTTAAAAGCAGACATAGCTATACCATCCTCTCCTGATAGAAGTGCACTTGTACAGGAGTGTTTGCCAATGTAGCTGTGTCAATAAAATATATTTTTTTTTTAAATCACACTTGTGTGTGAAAGTAGGCTGAAAATTTTCCAAGTGCAGCTGAAGTCTACTTGGGAAGCTTATGAATTTTCTCCAAAAAGCAATATAATACTTAGAGTCCTCCAGAACCATTACATGTATTGGCCATTTGCTGTTCAGATAGGTGAGGTTTTCCCAGGCTTATACTGCCATTTCCCATGGCTTTCTCACATGTTAGTACTCTGTACCCTCTTGCAAAAGAAGAAGTATTAAAGATTGAAGTGTATTTTAACACTTGTTCCCACAGGATATGTCTACAAGAAATCTTTCTTATTCTCTTTATTTCCTGGGATTTTGCTTTCTGTATTCAGACTTGTGGTGTTGCAGGCTACCCCTCAGAGTAATGTTTGCAGTATTTCAGCTTCTGTAGGAATAGGTCAGAAGGGAGATACATTCCATGGCTTTTTCCCTTCCTTTTTCTCCACCTCTCTCCATCCTACCCTACTCCTTAATGCAAACTGCAGCATTAGCTCAGGGCAAGGCCCTTTTGCAGAGCACTGGGCTGAAGGTGTCTGTCAAGATTTCATCTGATAGAACAGAACTGTGACACTTGTCTCAGCTTCAGGGTTTGTTTAGGGTTTTAAAGAATGATCAGAAGGGGTGTGCAGCCTCCCTGATCCATCTGGCTTGTATCAGCATCCCTGCTTTGCAGCAGGAGCAGGGCACTCCCCTGAGGAGGCTTGGCTGCCTCCACTGACTCAAAGTGCCAGTTTTGGCTCACCAGGGAGTGTCTGAAGGGGTTTTAAACAGGCTGCATTATAAATCCATTCTTTACCCATTAACCCATCATTTTATTTTCCAGAAATGGAGTTCTTGATGGAGGGTAATGCCTTTGCTAGATTTTTGTCAATGACACATTTCAAATACAAGATTTGAGTCCTGCAAGCATCCATTTCCTCATATTTTTCCTGTGAAAGCAGGTATTTACCCCCTGACTTCCACCTGTGCTTTGTCCAAAAAGAAATCCAGCCTTTTGGATAGAACAGATTGAATTCCTTTGTGACTGCAGATGTGGCAGGAACAGGAAAGGGTTAAAGGGTGAAACCAGCTGTTTGGGCAGATCTGTCATAGCTTTTGCATCATTTCTGTATCTTGAAGTGGAAGGAAATATTCAGGTACAAAACCACTGAAGTGTAATTGGAATGGAAGTTCAGTGTGAGACTGGGCTGGGTCTGGGTGTGCTGTGTCACTGCCTGGCATGGCAGCTACAACTGATGCCAGTTCCAGATGGATGTTCTCATTCTAATACCACAATATCCATGCAGAAACTTCCACCTCAAGAGCTCCACAGATTTCTTACACAGTGACAAATCTACAGCTCTGAGTGATCAAAGCATTCAGTGACAGCTGTGTTGAGTCCTGGTTTTGCAAATAATTAGACATCCCCATAATTTCTAACATGAGTAGTTCTGATTGTGCTGAGACTGCTCATATTAAATCTCAGCATGTATAAAAGCTTGCAGGGTTATTTTCTCACCAGTATTGTATAGAGCTGTCCTGTTAGCATATCCTTAGAAATATATTTGTCATCATTAACCAGGTATTTCCTCATTGATTGTTCTAGGCTGCAGATAATGACTGTGCAAAACAATCAGTCTAGGGTAGTTTTTTAATATGCACCTGAATTAGTTTATTAGAGATGGAGAGAAGCTAATATTTTAGTATTTTGTTTTAAATACCCTGTTCCTATTCAATGCTGAGTTGAACAGGTATGAGCAGAGCTATCAAGGAATAACTTCAGTGTAAAGTGTTAATTGCTCATAGTGGATTAATTTTCAAGTCACTCTTGCATAGCGAGCTGTAGTTTCAGACAGGAAATGCTGTAAGGAGAAAGAAATTTTAAATTCATTTAATGCTTAGTTCATTTAAGATGAGCCTAAATTAAATTAATTTTAAAAAAATTTGCCATTAGTCATGAGAGGTTATTTAGACCTGAAAGGTTCTGTGTAGTTACAAACCTGGATGGCTTTGCAAATGGTGACAATTGAAAAAGAGCCAGTAGTGACACTCCAGTGCAGCTGTGTGGGTTTTTCAGGAAGCTGTCCCTGGCCTGAGCTGATGGAGTCAGGGCCTGGGACCCAGACTGAGCACCAAGGCAGTGAGCACACAGTTCCTAATCCATGAGAATCAGCCTGGCTTGTTTTTACCATCTTCATCTCCTGGGAAATCTGACATTTCCTTCCCCACTTCTGAAAGTGGCATTTTGCTCTCCTGGGTGTCAGCTCTGGGCTGGGGAGTTTTGTGTCCTGCCTTACCCCTGGCTCTCAAGGTCAGCACTTCACTTGTGCTCCATCCCAAGCTGCTGTGCATGTTTGTGTAACCTCTGCATTAAAACACACACCTGCTCATTCACTTGAAGGTTGCATAGTATTTTCTAATCTCTTACAGCAAAGTGGAAGGGAAAAAGCAAAGTTCAGAGATATGAATGTGCTGGTAATTGCAGGTATATGGAGTAAGCTCATAGTCCAGCTTTTGTAGCCATGGATTTAACTTTTCTGAAGCACAGTTATGGGAGCCAGTGTAATGAACAGATTTCAAGTTAATTTTTTTTACATTTCCAGCAAGTATTCCTGTTAAATTATCCAAATAACTCTGTAGAGTAAGGAGCTAGAAAAACAAGATTTCAAAGGATTTTTTTTTCCATCTAGAAGTCATTGTAACTTGAGCACAGTTGTGCATTTGTAGAATTGTGATGATAAACTCTGTTTAAGTGCAATACATAACACTGAAGGAGCATTTAATTGTGTTTATGAAGCACTGCTTGGGTACAGGGGGTTGTTGCCAGGCTTGTGGTGTTGCTGGGTAATAATCAGGGTATCTCTGCTGATTATGGGATTAGGCTTGAAGCACAAATGTCTTTGATTTGTGAGGTAGATCTGCTTTGTGAGTGAAGCCTGGGCAGCCTGTGGAGGGCTTGTAGTGTCCTCCACTACTCAGCCAGCATTCTTCCATCCTCTGGCAACTTCTGAAAATTCAATTTTGGAAAGAACAATGAGGGATTCTGCACACCCAACTTCCTTTCCAAGTAGTCTTTGTGTTATAGAATGCACAAGCCAGTACTGATGTGTGTAAAGATGAAGGGTTTTAGCATTGAGTGCCAAATACTCTGTTCAGAGTTGAAAACACATAGAATATCTCATTAAAATCAATGTTGACTTGTAAGAGATTCTTTAAATGAGAAAAGTACAGAAGTCTGCCATAAAGTGTTAACACTTTAGCTGCTGTTAGCATTAATATCCATACTGTAAGGTATTTGAATGGTGTAAAGCCATTAGATGCTGGCACAGCACAAGAAGTGATGTACAGAGGAGATGTAGCAGTGGTTATCTGTAGTTCTTTTATTTCAAATATTTCCATGTTCCTGGCACAGCTTCTGTCCTCTCTGGCAGTGAAACTGTCACCCTGTTCTAGAGAGGGATGGTTCAGGCACCAGTGTTGGGACTGCCCAGAAGCACCAGGTTAAAAAAAATGCAGAGGAAAAGACACAATTGCTGGGAAGGCAGTAGGATGGAGATCACTGCACAGCTGGTGTCTCCCTCCATGAATGCCAGGGATAAAAGTGGGCTGGCAAACAGAGTTACCATAAATATGTTTTAAAACAGTCCCTTGGCAGGCTCAGGCACCATGGCTGGATGTTGCTGGAGACCTGCAGTGCCACTGTTGCCTCCTCAATGGAGGTGACAGCCTAAAAGTTGATGCTCTTTGGCCCTTTTCCACAAAAAGTAAGAAAGAATAAATTTGACAAGTATTACAGCTAGTAACATCAATCCATTAATATTTGCTTTGGCTGCATGTTGTGGGTTCCCTGTAAAAAATGTTGAAAACTTCGAGTGGCTTGAGGAGCACTGAGCAGCTGCAGGAATTCTGGCACGTTAGGGCAGATGGGGTTGTGTAAACTTTAATTAGGCCTTGGGAAGCTGAACCACACTGATAAATAAAACATGTCAGCAGCCTCACCCAACTGGTTGCTGTTCCAGTTCTGTGCATGTTAGGGATCCAGAAGGGTGAGACTTACCATGCAAAACACACCTGAAATGAACTTGAAAAGAGCTTTTCCTTCATCTGGTGTTGAACGAACCTTAAAAGAGGAATTTCCCCCTGCCTGCTGAGTCTGTAGGAATTAGTTATTTCATGATTCTGAAATGCCTGGTGCATTCCTATAGCTGATGTATTTGCTGATTTTTAAATGGAATTGGGTTTTGTAAATATTGTGTCAGCCCCATTTCAGTGGGTGTCCAGTTTCTATAAAACCTGAAGAAATGCTGTGTCAAACCCTGTGTTTAGCCATGGTTTATCCTGTAGCATCTCCAGCACTAGCTAACAGCAATTACAGTTTGAGGGAGCAGGGAGAGACTGCTTAGGGCTGTTTTTCCAGGTAACATTGCATGTGTTTTCCTACTTTTAACATGGAAATAGAATTTCCTCCAATTTCCAGCATAAAAAATGAAATAATTTGTGGTGCCAGCATAAAAAATGAAATAATTTGTGGTGCCAAACACTTCAAACTGTATTGCTAAGCATTGCCTCCTCTTGTTGCACTAGTTTTAAAATTCAGTTTTTGATCATTTACTGTCCTTTTGATGGCCTTTTAACCAGGATTTCCCCCAAACCCATTTTCTACTGCTGAAAAATGCTTGTCTCCGTTTGATTACATCACAGAAATCTCAAAGAAATTTGCCACAGCTTGTGGGTGAAAGAAGCACTATGTGGGGTGAAATAATAAATCAAAATAATCAGATTTGGTATGTTTCAGAAATCAAAGATTAATTTATGATCAAGATGTTATTGTGTATTCTTATGGAGTGAAATACTGGAATATTCTTTTATAAGAAAATTTAACCCATGTAGCATTAAATTCTGCAATTAAATCTATCTCTATTATTGATATATAATAAAATAAATTATTACCCAAAATTTAAATTTTACAATTGAAGAGCACACAATGAGCTATGTAAAAGTATGATCTTCACTTTGTGAATCATTTTTTTAAGAAGCACTTTCCTATTACCAACTAGCATGTGAATGAATTTTAGATTCTCTCATTTATGATCTGTAAAAGTGACATTTCTTCAATCTGTCTGTTAAGGGGTGAATCCATCCTACAAATGCTGAAACAAAGCACCTTATACTATGCTGCTTAAACTTGCTTGTAATTGCACCTTTTGTTATCTGCAGAGTTTTCTTAATGAGTGTTCTTGTGTGAAATCATTGTTCCCTGGGGTCTGGGGGACAGTTAACCAACCTACAGCATCATTTACTTAGTTTCTCTTTCAATACAACATTGTATTGTGAGTTTAGTGCTTCAGAAATAAATGCTAATTTCATTTGTCTGCTTTGGTTGTGTATCATTTATTTATCTTATCCAAAATCAAATCAAGTCCATTGTAAAACTCTAAGAATTTGAAAATTGAGAGTGTTTTTTCTAGAAGCCTAATGCTTTCCCTGCTGAAGTAGTCCCACTTCATATTTAACTATTTTAAAGTAATTTTTGCTTCAAAATAAGCTATATTTTAATTTGAAACATTCTTTAACCTTGGGCATGCAGTTATGTATAGCAGCTAACCTTGATGCTTGTTGCTTTAATTATTTAATTATTAATATGTTAATGTATCTTAGAGGAGCAGCAGCAAAGAAACCATGAAACAGCACCTCTTCTGAGGCTGTGGAAGTTGCACACCTTGCACTGGTTTTGTACTATAAAAATTTCTATTCCTGTAGGAGTCATAACTTTAACTAAAACAAGTTATTTCTTGTTAAACAGACAGCAACCCTTACCTTCCATCCAGCTGACAAAAATCCACATTTTAACAACAAAATACACTTCAAAAAGTCATTTGAACCTTAGGTCAGCATCTGTATGTAACTCCAGCCTTCAAGACGTTATTGCATTTTGTACTGTAGAACCTGAGATAATTCCGTTTAAAGGAAGTGCAGAATTGTAGTCAGAAAAATGACTGAAAACTTGTCCTGTATAAACAGTGTTTTTTTAAACATGTAATTTGAAGTTGAATTCCCTGGCCTGGCAGTGCTTGCAGTGCAATATTCACTGGAGGATTGCTGGACACTGGGTGGAGTGAAGCTCTGGAGATGTTTCCTTGTGTTGTCTGTAAGGACCTGGCCACCCAACAGCAGAGTTCACAGAATCACAGAATTTTCAAGACTGGAAGAGACCTATAAGATCATCTAGTCCAGCCGATGTTCTAACTGTTCAACTAGATCATGGCAGCAAAGTGCCACATCCAGTCTTTTTTTGAATTCTTCAAGGGATGATGCCTCCACCACCTCACTGGGTAAATGATTCCAGTTTCTGACCACTCTTTCTGTGAAGTATTTCCTTCTTACTTCTAACTTACATCTACCTTGATGCAACTTGAGACTGTGTCCTCTTGTTCTAGCCGCTGTCGCCCGGAGAAAGAGGCCGACCCCCAGCTCACTACAGCCACCCTTCAGGAAGTTGTAGAGAGTGATGAGGTCACCCCTTAGTCTCCTTTTCTCCAGGCTGAACAATCCCAGCTCCCTCAGTCGCTCTTCATGTGGCTTGTGTTCCAAGCCCTTTATTAGTTTTGTTGCTCTCCTCTGGACACGCTCAAGTAACTCGACGTCCCTCCTAAAGTGAGGGGCCCAGAACTGGATGCAATACTCCAAGTGAGGCCTCACCAGTGCCGAGTACAGGGGAAGAATGACCTCTCTGCTCCTGCTGGCCACTCCATTTCTGATACTGGCCAGGATGGCATTGGCCCTCTTGGCTACCTGGGCACACTGCTGGCTCATATTCAATCGACTGTCAACCAGCACCCCCAGGTCCCTTTCCACCTGGGCACTATCCAGCCACTCCATCCCCAGCTTGTATCGGTACAGGGGATTATTATGGCCGAAGTGCAATACTTGGCACTTGGACTTATTGAAGCTCATCCCGTTTGATTCTGTCCATATGTCCAGCCTTTCCAAGTCTCTCTGAAGAACCCTGCACCCCTCTAGTTGATCTACACTCATTCCCACTTTGGTATCATCAGCGAAACTACTAATAAAAGACTCTAAGCCCTCATCCATATCGTCAATAAAAATATTGAACAAAGCTGGTCCCAACACAGACCCCTGAGGGACACCACTGGTGACTGGTTGCCAGCTAGATGTGACACCATTCACCAGCACTCTCTGGGCCCGGCCATCCAGCCAGTTCTGAACCCAGCAAAGGGTATTCCTATCCAGACCACGGCCAGCTAGCTTGTGTAGGAGTATGCTATGGGATACAGTGTCGAAGGCCTTGCTGAAGTCCAGAAAAACAACATCTACAGCCTTCCCTGCATCCACTAGCCGGGTTACCTGGTCATAAAAAGTGATCAGGTTAGTTAGACATGACCTACCCCTCCTAAATCCGTGCTGGCTGGGTCTGATACCCTGGCCATCCTGCAAATTTTGCATGATGGCACGTAATATGAACTGTTCCATTATTTTGCCAGGTATAGATGTTAGACTGACTGGTCTATAATTGCCAGGATCATCCTTTGCACCCTTTTTGTGAATGGGTATCACATTGGCCAGCTTCCAGTCATCTGGAACCTCACCAGTAATCCATGACTGTTGGTAAATGATAGAGAGTGGCTTTGCAAACTCATTTGCCAGCTCTCTCATCACCCTGGGGTGGATCCCGTCTGGTCCCATAGATTTGTGAATGTCCAAGCATTTCAATAGTTCTATAACTGCCTCTTCTTGGATAATGTGGGGACCATTCTGTTCCCTAAAACCATCTACCAGTCCAGACGGACGGGAGTCTTGAGTTCTGCCTCTTTGCAGCCCTTTCAGCATCGTTAACAGATGACAATCACTGTGCCTGGCTCATCAGCTGCCTTTGTGCTTTCATTGTTGAACGGCATAAAGCAGAATTTCCAGCTGACAAAGGGGTCTGTGCTCCAGCCCTCCTCTGTCAGCTCCACATGGTGGCACCGGCACCAGTAGGCTGCTGCCAGGAGGAAGCTGTTGATGAAGCACAGCCAGGGCACGTTCATCTCCACGTAGGCTGGGATCTGCACACCCAGGAGCACAAGCACCACCTGCAGAGCCACAAACGGTGCCCAAGTGCCAAGGAAACACAGGAGGAGCCTGCTCAGGAGCTGCCACTTACAGCAAGTGCTGTTGTTGTTGTGCATGTAGGGGAACATGAGCACGGGCTGGCTGGACAAGGAGAGCAGCCTGGCAGACAGCAGCATGGTTGTCACCTCCTTCCAGCGAGCCAGGAGAGCCGTGCCCAGCAGCAGCACCATGGCCCACGACACCAAGGAGCTCTGCCAGCTGCCAGAGACAGGGCACTGGGAAGGGGAAACACCGTTCTGCATCTCCAGCTCTTCAGAGACAGCAGGAACGTGGAGAGTGCAAAAAAACCCAGCAATCCATATGACCACCACGGCAAATCCATAAAGTAACTTCCGAGCTCTTGTGGGGAACTGGGATGTGTGGGAGACGGTGCTGTAATAATCCAGAGCAGCCAGCAGGTACACTGGGAAGGGCACAAGGCCGTAGGTCAGGGAGCAGATCTGGGTGAGGAGGCAGATGTGGTACTCCGTGAGCCGCACGCCCCACAGTGCAAAGTCCTCAAAACAGAAAATGAAACACAGGCTCAGCAGCAGTGTGAAATCGAGAAGTGCCACTGAAACGCAGAAGTATCCCATAAAACTGACTTTCACAGGTTTTGCCTTAATTTGCAACATGAAGAAATCAAGGAAGACTTTTCCAAGCATAATCAGGACCAGCATGTAGCTGATTTCAAGACGTTGGCTGGTGTGGGTGCGGTGGTACTGACCAGAGCCATTTTCACAGAGCCTGGCAGCCATCCTCCAGTGGTGAAAACAGCAGAAATAAATGTCACAGTGCACAGTGCTTCATCTCTGAAAAGAAAAAAAACAACATTGGTAGAATTTTATTTCTGTGTAGCTCTACAAATTAGATCCATCATAGCACCTACCCAATTTGTCTGAATTTTTCAGTTTCCTGAATGAAGAGTAAAGAGCCTCGCTAACTCATCATTAAATTATCAACAACTGCCTAAATTTTGTTTTCTTTGAATTACATTATTGAGAGAGCAACATAATTTACTTTGTAGCTAATGACCCAAGGAAAGGTTTAGGAAAAAAGGTTGACTATGTTCCTTTCCTTTCAAAGGCATGGAGAGGTCTTTCTGTCCAGCTGGCCAGAGGGATGGAGGTCTCAGAGCTCCTGCATATTCTGAAAAAATTACAGGACAGAAATTGGACAAGACACTACAGGAGATGCTGCAGCACAGCCTCATTATGCACAGTTCATTATGCTCATACAGTCTTTAGCAAATCAAGACTGCAGAAATATCTTGAAAAGCATCAAGAATCACCTCCTTTTTTTGGTGGAGGAATCCTGGAACTCAGAGGCAATCCAAAGCACAAGGGCTTCATTATTGAATTGGGCTTTTTTTTCATCTCTAAGTACTACAATGACAGAGACCTCAGAGCAGCTGGTTTTCCCTTCAGACCTCCACAAGTTTCTTTATGATAACTCTTTTCTAAATATTAATTCCTAAGGAAAACGAACACAGGGTGGCTCTGTGTATGTCAGCAAGACAGCATGGACAGTTTTATCTGATTTCTTCTCTCTTTCCTTAAAGAAGCAGGGTGGTGTCTGTGCTCCCAGTGAGAGCAAAGAAGAGGTGAGGAGCCGAGGCAGCTGTAAAGAGGAACGGACTCAGGCTCTGTGTTAACAGCGAATTGTTTCCATTTAAGCAGACACCTTGTGTTAGTGCACGTTTGAGTTCGAGTGTCCTGAGAGCAGAGTTAGAGCAGCTACAAGTCCTTGGCAGCACAACCTGAGAAGCATCCATGGAGTTTGTTTACAAGCCTACCTGGGCTGGCCGCTTCACTCTTCATCTGCACAAGTGCATCCTCTGAAACCTGATCTGTCTTTGCAGCACGGCTTAATTCCGGTGTTTTGTCTTCATGTGCTGGATGCTGCACTCGGGCACGCGGAGAGGAGGGAGCCTGCACGCAAACAGGGTCCCGATCAGTAAGATAATAATTAATACTACTAATACTAATACTAATAATAGTAAGGCGGCCTCACCTGTCCGGGGCCGTGCGGGCACAGCCCCATCCCGCGCACTGAGACCCCGCGGCTCCGGCGGCTCCCGCTCCTCGTCCCGGCCGCTCCCGGCGGGGCTCCCGGCGGGTTCCTGCTCCGCTCCGGAGCCGCAGGCAGGCACGGAGGGACGGAGGGAGGCGGCCCCGGGGCTCCGAGGGGACTCTCGGGCTGTCCCCGCCCGGCCCCGGCCCCACCTGCGGCCGCCGCTCCGCGCTCCCGCCCGCGGAGCCGCCGCCTCCGCCCCAGCGCGGGCACCGGGCGGGACCGGGCGGGACCGGGGAGAACGGGGCACAGCACGGGTAACGCGGAACATGTATAGCGCATACAGCGCACGGAACTGTTGGCTGTGTGCAGTTAGGACTGTTGCACATACCGGAGTATAGGAAAATGTTCACAGCCGACAGAGGTATTGCAACTTCTGAGCACACAGTCCACCCACAAGTATCTGAATAGTGATGCTTTCATAGTTGTTTTCTTCTTAGAGAAGAAAACAGAGCATATATAACATGTAACAGCTATTAGGAAAACATATAATACACTTAACATATAACACATGTAACACATAACATATAGCACATATAAACATAACACATATAACACACATAGCACATGTTACACTTAACATTTAGCATGCATAAATAGCACATATAACACACACAGCACATGTAACACAGCTTTTAGCACACATAAATAACACATATAACACACAGTGCATGTAACACATAGCATTTAGCACACATAAACATAAATAACATACAACACACAGCACATGTAACACATAGCTTTTAGCACACATAAATAACACATATAACACACAGTGCATGTAACACATAGCATTTAGCACACATAAACATAAATAACATACAACACACATAGCACATGTAACACATAGCATTTAGCACACATAAGTAACACATATAACACACATAGCACATGTAACACTTGACATTTAGCACACATAAATAACACATATAACACACAGAGCACATATGACACACAATACATATAACACAAAATATCATCCCTGGGGAGTAGTTCTGTGTGTTGTGTTTGATCCCCCAGCAATGGGAGCTGAAGCAGCCTCGTGGTGCCCCAGTGCTGAGAGCAGCACAGTGGGATGCCCAGACCCTTATAAAAGAGAAATATTTTGGGTTCTAAATGTGTGATGTGTGTGGGAGAAAAGGTGATGGAGGGGCATGAGGGTGCTTCAGCAGGAGCCCTTGGGTCCCCCAGCATGGCAGGGAACACAGGATGCTCCCTCTGGGAAGCCCTGTGCCCACACGGTGGGGATTGTTTGGTGTAGCTGTGTGTACAAAAGAATCAAGTGGCTGGCAGGATTTCCGAAAGCAACTAACTCTCCAGAATTAAATTCAGATGTAAGCTGTGATTTTTTTCCCTCCTATATTTTTTCTTGCCCCTGTCCTCTCCCCTTCCATGGTCCATCTTAAGGTTTAAAGAACTTGAGGGGGAAAAAAAGTTCTGCAGTTTGTTAGGTTTGGGGGTTTTTTATGGAAAAACAAGATGATCAGTACTCTGTAAAACTTGACAGCTTAAAGTAATCTTCAGCAGCGTTCTTGCTCACCATAGTTGTTTATCCACACAGTGTTTATTAGGACTGTTGCACAAATTGGAGTATAATAAGAAAATGTTTACACCTGACAGAGGTATTGCAACTTCTGGGCACACAGTCCACCCACAAGTACCTGAACACTCATGCTTTCACAGTTGTTTTCTTCTTAGTTCTAACCCAGGGCAAGGCAATGAAAGTGATTTTCCCAGAGGGAGCAAAGGAACTGTTTGGATGTCTGGGTTTGTTTCTGTTCATGTCTCTCTTTCTGACTGCAGAAACTGCTGCACAGGCCTGTGTGAGGAGACACCTGGTTGTTGAGAAGGGGGAACCAGGAGGCCACAGGGACAGTTTAGGCATTTTTTCTGCTGATAAAAATTCTAATGAGTGTGTGATCTCCAGACTGTGTCAGCTCTGTGCTCAGTGAACCTTCTGGGGGAGTTCTGCCCACATTACATCCCTTTTCCCCTCCACCATCTTGTGCTTGCTAGAAAGTTTGCTTCTAACTCACTGATTACTCTTGTTTTCTGCTCCTGAGTGCTGTATCTCATCTTCCATCCCAGAGAAATGATGGTACAAGATGGGATATCCTGGAAATCAAATGCAGGGCTTGGTGCTGGCAGGTCCTTGCTAAATCAGGAGCTGCTCACTCCATGTTGGATAATGGCTGCCTCTTCCTTCACAGGAAAACTTGCAGGTACTTGACAAGCACCATGTGCTAAATGATGTCTTGAGCCACCCTGCTTGGTTGAAGAGGCTGCATTTCTCTCCATGAGCAGCAATAGAAAGCTTTAAGGAATTAGTTTATATTTGCATGGAGGCAGCTGTGTGTAAAAACAAGACAGGAGATTCCTCCTCAAGGACAGAGATAAATGAAATAATACAGAGAATCTCTTCTAAAAGCTGTTGTGTGTTAAAAGCTCATGCAGTGGTTCTGTGTTGTGTGTTTAAGACATTTGCATCGAGGCTTCCTTCCTTCTTCAGGGCTGTTTCCTGCTGCTGGTTGCTCATATTTTGGGTTCTGTTGTTCAACTCAATGGAAACTTTCCTGTTTCCTGCTGGTCCTTCCCCTAGGGGAAAACAGCAAGAAAAAAGATCACCTCTAGTTTCAAATCTAACAATAATTTTCTGAAAGAAGCAGTGACTGACTGAACAAACTGCCCTCCCTGAGCAGGTGTTGGGCTCTGCCCTGCCCTCCCTGCTGTGCTGGAGCTCAGCACTGCAGCCCCGTGGTCACTGCAGCCCCGTGGTCACTGCAGCCCCGTGGTCACTGCAGCCCCATGGTCACTGCAGCCCCAGGGGTCACTGCAGCCCTGTGGTCACTGCAGCCCTGTGGTCACTGCAGCCCCAGGGGTCACTGCAGCCCCATGGTCACTGCAGCCCCATGGTCACTGCAGCTCCATGGTCACTGCAGCCCTGTGGGTCACTGCAGCCCTATGGTCACTGCAGCCCTATGGTCACTGCAGCCCCATGGTCACTGCAGCCCTGTGGTCACTGCAGCCCCATGGTCACTGCAGCTCCATGGTCACTGCAGCCCTGTGGGTCACTGCAGCCCTATGGTCACTGCAGCCCTATGGTCACTGCAGCCCTGTGGTCACTGCAGCCCCACGGGTCACTGCAGCCCCATGGTCACTGCAGCCCCATGGTCACTGCAGCCCTGTGGGTCACTGCAGCCCTATGGTCACTGCAGCCCTATGGTCACTGCAGCCCTGTGGTCACTGCAGCCCCAGGGGTCACTGCAGCCCCATGGTCACTGCAGCCCCAGGGGTCACTGCAGCCCTATGGTCACTGCAGCCCTATGGTCACTGCAGCCCTATGGTCACTGCAGCCCCATGGTCACTGCAGCCCTGTGGGTCACTGCAGCCCCGTGGGTCACTGCAGCCCTATGGTCACTGCAGCCCTGTGGTCACTGCAGCCCCACGGGTCACTGCAGCCCCATGGTCACTGCAGCCCCATGGTCACTGCAGCCCTGTGGGTCACTGCAGCCCCATGGTCACTGCAGCCCCATGGTCACTGCAGCCCTGTGGGTCACTGCAGCCCTATGGTCACTGCAGCCCCGTGGTCACTGCAGCCCCGTGGGTCTCTGAGGAAGAGCAGCAAGGACCAGCAGAGTCCCTGCATGTTGCTGCTGCCTGAAACAGGGCAGGAGGTTTCCTTCAGACAGGGCAGGTGCAAATAATGAATTCAGCTCCTTTACAAGGAGGTGTGGGCTGTGCTTCCTGTGCAGTTTAAGCTCAGTCTTTACTTTCCCCCTGCTCTTCCTGTTGGAGATGTGCTGGGCTTTAGAAGTTCATGGTCACCAGCCCCTTTATTGTGTCGAGCAGAGGAGGAAGTTTAAAGCTCACCTCTGTGCATTTCAAGCAGTTTATGTTGGCATCTCGGACACCTCAAGCCCTGTGGGCAAAGACAGGGAGATAAATGCATCTTTGTGCATGTTGGTGTCACGTGTGGGGGAAGCTGCACACTGTGAACTCCTGCAGAGATGGTGGTGATGATGATGATGATGATGATGATGATGATGATGGTGATGATGATGATTCCCACTCCCAGTGAGGGGCTGGGGTGACTCTCTCCGGAGGAGCCTGGCCCCACAGCCAGGGGCAGTGGGCACTGGGATGTCCCTATGGAATGTTCTGGAGCACATTGTCTGTGGGGTGAGTGCCAGTCCAGCCTTCCTGCCTGCTCCCCCTTGCCCTGGCTGTGCCTTTAACTGGGTGGGGCCCAGTTGAGCCTGTTGAGTGCCCTGGGAAGGTTTGTGCCTTGTCAGCACTGGATTAGCGACCCGAGTTTTGCAGAGGTTGTGGGGCTGCTGGTCCTGAAAGGCTGCGTGGCTCAGAGAGACAGAGTCTATGAAGTTTTTATAATTTTAATAGAATATTTTACTAATAGAATATGTAACTAGTAAACTGTTTAATCAACTTTATTTTTAACAAACTTTACTTTTAAAGAGAAAAATGTTTTACTGATGTCCCATTTGCAAGATGTTTTATTTTTCAAAAACTTTTAAAAGAACAGACAATATGTGGTGGATCTTCATTTCAATCACTTGAGGTTCTCATCTTAAAAGTAACAGGTTTGTTCTTAGGAAGATCTTGTTGAGGAACAAGAAACACATTTCCATAGTCATTTTAATTTGAAGGCTTTTTAAAAACAGAATTCTAATTGTGCTTATTCAGAGAAAATCCAGAAAATGCAGTACAGAGCTGGTGTCAGCCCTGCTGGATTTTCAGGAGTGGTGTTTCCTTGGTTGGTGTCCCTGCTGTGTGCTGTCACTGCACAAGGTGTCCCCTTTCCTGCTGCTCATGATGTTACTGTGGTGTTGCTGGGTTTTTGTCTTTCTTTGACACAAATGTTTTTTCAAGGAACTGGAAAAAAGGTGCTAAAAGCAAGGCCCTAAAGACTACATTGCATGAACCAATAATTTTAAAAAACCCAGTTTGTGGTTTACTGGTCACTGTAACACAAAACTAAAATTAAGACTGAAGCAAACGTGGAGTGCAGGGTGTGATCAAACTCTCTTTGTGTTGCTCACAAACACCAAAGCAGAGCTAAAAACCTTTTGTAACCTTTTAGTATATTAGTACTTCTTGGTAGACTTCAATTTTAAGCAAATTCTATTGTGGCTCTTTCATTAAAAGGAAGCTAAAAAGGCAGAAATGTAATTTCAATCTCACCTTCAGTAGGAAGAATTCAAAACTCCATCTTCTGACTCCCTACAAACAGCCTAATTACTGGTTGAACACTCACAGGTCAGACAGAGAAAATAAGAATTTACTGTGAAGGCCAGTGAGAGTCACCTGGGGCTCTGCTCTGTGTTTTTATTGATCAGCAAAGATGAACTGCCAGATTCTCCCTCCTAAGCACCTCCATCCCTCACTAGGTCCAGGCTCCAGGGGACTTCCAGGGATCACAAGCTGAGCCTTTTCTGTGTTTGCCTGTTGTACATGATGAGGATTAATGGTTGTTACCACCTGCAGAAAATCTTTGATCTTTATCTGAAGCAGGATCAGTGTTTACCCAGGACTGTTCCCTCCTTCCTTCAACTTGCACTGAAACCGTTTGCACAGTGCTGTTGCTAACTCTAAAGTAATTTGTCTCTCAGAAGTCTTTTATCACAAAACATTTTTTTCTGTGATCATTATTTTCCCATACAAAAAAAATTACACATGGCAAAGCAAATGCCTCTGTGTCAGGCAGGCAGTAATGGACTCTTTGTGGACACTATCAGGAAATGTGCCTTTTGTTTTCCTGCACCTGTTGCTGAATTACAAATAAAATAATCCAATGCTTTATTAAATAAAATGAGAAGCCCTAATGAAATTGTACCAGCCATTACCAGGAAGTCAATTGAAAACATTCAGCAGCTGCTTCAGTCTCAGTTCACTCACACTGACAGGATTGTTTGCTCCTTCTCCTTGTGCTCTGAGTGAGGAGGGCACAGTGCCTTGGGCCACCTCACACCACCCTGCCCTCACTCCCTGGGTGCATTTGGTCAGAGTCAGTAATAAATGATGCTCAACAATTCAGTACCTTGGACTTGTAGGAGTTTGTTAGAAACCAGAATCCCAGGCCTTGCATCTGAGTGCTTTGCAAATATCAGTTTGTCCTGATAGTAATGAACCAGCTAAAAATCTCCTGGTTTATTCTGATTCTATAGAGAGGGGTTGATCAGAAAGGTTGGGAATCAAATCAGTGAGTCCTTCTCATTAGACAAAATACCCCAGGAGCCTGAGGAGTGCCTGGAGTGAGCTGGGGTCAGCCTGGTGCAGTTAAATGTCACCAACTCCTTCACTAAAGGTCTCCAAGAGAATTGATCTGTCTCTGCTGTATTTAAAAGTCAACACATCTATCACAGCAGTGCTGGTGAGTAGGTGGGGACTCTTTCCCAGGGCAGACTGGAATTCCTAACAAGACCTAAAGGTGAGTCCAGCACTATTGTCTGTGCTAAGCCTTGCATGAAAAGCACTGAGAAGTTACATCTCAACTGCTTTGGATCTTGGGAAATGTTTGATACACACTTATACAAAGAGTGTAACAAAGAATGGTGTTCAAACATGCACAATTCAAGGTTTGGTTTTAAAAATGGTTCAGGAGTAGCTGGATGAAATGTCAGCCAAGGAGTAAGGGATACAGCCCTACCTTCCAGCAGCTGGGAAAGGGTAGAAGGAGCAGAGGGAGGACATGCAGGTCCTGTGTCAGCAGGAAATTATCTCCAGAATCTGTCTCCTGCTCTGGTTTTGTGGTGGCTCAGATCTGTGATCTACTCTGAATTGATCCCAGTACAACTCCTTGAAGAAACTAGACTCAAATATAAGTAAGGCAAACACAATAGAACTCAAGGAAATCATACAGACAGAACTCCCCTGTTGGAAGGTTTGAGCTAAGTCAGGATAAAGCAAATTTTGGGGATGTGAGGGAGGGGAAGGATCAGTCCCTGTTTCAAACACCTGGGCTGTGTCACCTACAGTCTGCCCTATCAGGCCCAAGAGCTCATTGAGGTGTCCCAGAGCCTAAAGGGTGCCTTGTCCTCACCATGGCCTCTCCATGGAGGGAAACAGGTGTGCACGTACTGACACTTTTTCCACAGTTCTATTTTTTGGGTGGTTTTAGGTGTATTTTATTTTGTAAATTGCTTGTGTTTGGAGTGGGATATAGAAATTTTGGCAAGGAGACTGCAAGGGGTGGCAGGCTCAGCAGCTGCCTGAGGGAGGCACAGGAGAGGAAATGGGATTGTTCTGCAAACTGAGCTGACTTGAACTGATTCTGCCAACAGGTCCAGGAGGGATCCTGGCACTTCCAACTGCTGCCAGTCAATCACTGCAGCTGGAGGAGGATGTTTTTCTGTGGCCCAGGGCTTTTTATGCCAGCTGTGAGGCTGGAACATTGCTTAGCTGTCCCTGTGACCCCATTAGGAGAGAATTCCATCCTCAGAGGAGCTGCAGAGAGCCCTGGCAGGGCTCTGAGGGCTCAGTGCCACAGTGAGACCTGCTGGGGGTTGCAGGAAGGAACAGAAAAGCTAAGCCTGGCAGGTGTTTTCCATTTCTCCAGTTCATTTTACATTGTCTACATTTAGTGTTTACATGGGGCTGATGCTTCTGCCACACCTCTTGAGTCCTGGGAAAGTGTAAGGAGAGCAAACTGAGGAACTGAGACATTCTCCAGTTCTCTTTATCTGCCCTTCTTCCTGCAGGATAATGCTCAGAGAGCTTCAGCCAGTGTTATTCCAGAGAGAAAAAGGCCTAAATGAACTATCATCCATCTATCTATCTATCTATCTATCTATCTATCTATCTATCTATCTATCTATCTATCATCTATCTATCTGTCTATCTATCTATCATCTATCTATCTATCTATCTATCTATCTATCTATCTATCTATCTATCTATCATCTATCTATCTATCTATCTATCTATCATCTATCTATCTATCCATCTATCTATCCATCTACTATCTATCTATATCTATCTATCTATCTATCTATCTATCTATCTATCTATCTATCTATCTATCTATATATCTATCTATCTATCTATCTATCTATCATCTATCTATCATCTATCTATCTATCTACTATCTATCTATCATCTATCTACTATCTATCTATCTATCTATCTATCTATCTATCTATCTATCTATCTCTATCTATATCTCTATCTATCTATCTATCTATCTATCTATCTATCTATCTATCTATCTATCTATCATCTATCTATCTATCTATCTATCTATCTATCTATCTATCTATATCTATCTATCTATCTATCTATCATCTATCTATCTATCTATCTATCTATCTATCTATCTATCTATCTATCTATATCTCTATCTATCTATCTATCTATCAATCATCTATCTATCTATCTATCTATCTATCTATCTATCTATCTATCTATCATCTATCTATCATCTATCTATCTATCATCTATCTATCTATCTATCTATCTATCTATCTATCTATCTATCTATCTATCTATCTATCTATCTCTATCTATATCTCTATCTATCTATCTATCTATCTATCTATCTATCTATCATCTATCTATCTATCTATCTATCTATCTATCTGTCTATCTATCTATATCTCTATCTATCTATCTATCAATCATCTATCTATCTATCTATCTATCTATCTATCTATCTATCTATCATCTATCTATCATCTATCTATCTATCTATCTATCTATCTATCTATCTATCTATCTATCTATCTATCTATCTATCTATCTATCTATATCTCTCCTATTTTTCACATGAAACACCAGAAAAATCTGCTGCATGATCCAGTAGAACAGAAATGCTTTCCCTGATCTGCTGCTATGAACAAACTTCACTGTTTGAGAATTGCTTATCATCTCCCCACTACTGTAACTTTTCCACAGATAGAGAAATAAGCCAGTTCATCAAATAATAATTTTTACTTGTTTGTTAATTGCTAGAGAAAGATCTGCTGTTTAAGGACCCCAGAACCCAAGAGGTGAGCTGAGGTTACTGAATCTGTACCAGAGCAGAGCACACTTGAGTGTAACATCTCCACTAAATACTGATCTGCATTAATACTCATTTGTGTTTTACCAGTAATTATTTAGTTTTAAAGACTATATAGCAGTAATCATATCCTCTTGCAAAGAAAAAAACCCAGAAAATTATACTGGGAGGAATATCAGTAAGACCCCTATTAAATTTTACTGCAGGAAGGACATTTTAGTTGTGTAGTTATTTGAGTAATTTTTCACTAAATATATCTTAATTTGTTCTCACGAGGTCACCATAGACTCTCAAAGTTAAAAATCAAAATTATTAAGAACTTTGAAATGCGTGATACAAAAATCTAAAGGGGCCAAGTTCTTTTGTGATTTCCTCTTTGGACAGGAAGTGTTTTACATGATTCCTTGAATCCACTCACAATTTTACTATTACTGGCATGTTGTTCTGTCATAATGTTCTTTGAGTTCCTCCAAATTGCTTCAGAAGCACTTGGGGGATATTTATAGGAAAACAAGTACAGTAATGAGCCATGAAGTTCTTTCCTTAACCACTGAGCAGATCTTCCTTACCCCAGCTCAGAGATCAGAGCTGTTCACAGCAGATCAAGTGAGGAGTTAAGGCCAATTCAATTTCCAGGCTGCAGGAGCCTGGGACTCTGTAGAGGTGACAGCACAAGTGTCTGATGGTGAATTCTGAGCCCCAGACACCTCTCTCCAGGTGGGCAGTGCTGCCAGGTGGCACACACCCCATGAACATGGAGCAAATGACAATATTAGAGTTTTTATTTCACCATTTCCACTTGATTTGCTCAGCAAGGCCCTGTTATTTCACTCGGAGGAGGAAACATACTTGAAATAACTGAAAACCACTGCATTAACTTCTTAAAATCCTGCTGAGGGCTTGGCTGCCCTGTGGTGCCCAGTGCAGGCTCTGCTCTCCCCATGACATTGTGCACACCCCGCTCAGGTCCAACAGGACTTTGTTTGCTCTTTAATCACTGATAACACACAAGTGGCCAGGAGTCAATCTCTTTAGTTAATGGGTCCTTTAATTTTTTTGCTATATTAATAAAAAAGTGATCCAATTTATCTGTTTCCTTCTGGAGTAACTATTCAGGATTTAAGAAGCAAATACACCATATCCATGAATTGTTTGTCAATGCAACCATGATGATGTATATATTTGCACAATCTGAAAAATTGGTATCTTCATCCCAAATGCCGACGCTGGAAGGATGGGGAGCAATTTAGGATAGGAAAAAAAATTCTCTTACCCTCATCTTCTCTGAATGGGCTGGGAAGACAATCAAATCTCTAAAGTCCTTGAGAGGAAAGAGGCTGAGTTGTAACTTCTTCCATGCTCAGTCAGCCAAGAGCTCCAGTCCATCCTGCCCAGAGGCAGCGGCTCCTCCAGGGGATTTACAAACATGAATGGTCATTTCACAGCAGCTCTGTGAGCAGAGCAGAGCAACTCTCCTGCCTCTTCTGCTTAAAACTACTCCAGTTCCAGAGTACAGAGAGGTTTAACATTAAGGCATCCATACAGCTCTGGTGTTTGCTTTCATTTAATAAAGATCAATTTACTCAAATACATGGAATGTTGGCACAAAACTAAAGCTTCTGTGGAACAGCTACCAATCATACACAAGTACTCCGTGAGGTCCTCTCGACTTGCATTTCTCTGATAGATACACCACAACATGGCTTCAATAATACAAACTGAATGCTGGATCAAATCTCTAAATAATAAGTAGCAGTTAAAGTAAATGGTTTGCTTTATTTGTAAATTATGTACAGAATACATTTGTTTTTAAATTATGATGGAGCAGGAGAAAGAAAACAGCCATCACTTCCAAACCATGCTGCTTCCTTCACCTGCTGGAGATGACATCTCTCTCTGCACTGGATGCACAAAACCAGTTTGGATTTCCTCAGTTGCTGGCACACAGGCTGGAGAAACAGAGAACACTGCAGCCAAATTCAGCACTACCAGCCCTCTACTGTCAGCAAAATACTTCTGCTAAAACTAGTTTTCTCAGGAAAGTTCTCACAATCTTTTCAAAACAAAATCAAGAAAAATATCAAGAAGGCTGTGGGCTAAGAAGGGCTTTACCTAACTATCAGATGAGGATAACTAGGAATAATCTGAGATTTGGTCATTCAACTTTTACCTGGTTTACAAAAGCAAGTTTGAGAAGCTAAACTAATTGACCAGTTATGCAAGTACCAGAAAATGATGTTTTTCAGTATGTTTGAGGACAATCTGGGCAACCTATCAATCAATAAAAAACCTGTCAAATTGATAAAACTTCCGTAAATGGATATTAATGATTAACATAGTACCGAGTAATCAAGTTAATGGTTAAAAAAAATGAAGGAACTAGATATAAAACTGTTTGGTAACACGGATATTTCAGCAAACAAAGATGCTACTGTATGGTCTATGTTTTGGTGATCAGCCAACAAAGAAAATCCAACCATTTGCACATACTTAGTCCCAAACCACAGTGAGTTATGATTTTCCATGTGAAGGCCCCCTTTCGGTATCTTCCTCCTCTTCCTCCTCACAATCCCCTTCATCTGTTTGCTGTTCCAGTTCCTCTTTTGTGATCATTTCAAAGTCGTTTCCATTGCCACTACTGTGCTGGGACCTGTCATCTTCGCGCCTGTCACTGTCAGTGTCTGAATGTCGCTCTCCTCCCGAGCCGTCTGTTCCCGAGTTCCTTGTGCCTTCTGTCTTTCCATCCTCCTCCTCCTTCTTCTCACTGTCTGATTTCTCCTCGCTGTCGTATTTTTGCTGCTTTTTGGATTCTGCTTTTTCCTCTTTCTTTAAGTCTGCTTTTGGTCCTTTGTATTCGTGTGTGTACAGGGGCCTGAAGGAATCAATGAATCCCACGTCTGCTGTAAGGTTTGGCAGGAACCAGAAGTGATGCCTTCCTCCAGTGATGAGCCAGATGATGAGGAAAAGGATGCAGCGAGCTGTGTGCAAACAAGGGAAAGTTTGGATTTTGTTACAGACACACACAGTGTACAACCATGCTGTAAGAGATGCTCACTGCTAATGCCCACCCCCAGCCAGGGACTGGGGGATGCTGGGGGGAAACCCCTCATTCCACAATAGCTCTGTGGAGTACTTTGTTCTTCCCGTGTCTCCTCCAACCCACTAACCATGGATCTTATCTCTCATTTAACTTTTAACCCCTCTGCCACAGAAAGCTTTAAAATCCTGGTGACACCATTCTCGCCTCTTATTATGTTTCTGTGTGCAGTCCTGGGTGCACACAGAAATAAGTTCCACACTTATCTGTTTAAACACAGGCAGTAAACGAATCTGCACTACACAGGAAACACCGGCAGGTGACACGAGCCCGAGCGCTCTCTCTTCCGTGGCACGACTGTGACACCCGCTGGCCGCAGGGCAGCGCACACGGGACCCGCCCAGCCCCGGCTCGGGGAGGAGCCCCTGCCCGCACTCACCGACGGCCAGGAGCAGAATGCTGGCGACAAAGCAGCCGGCGCCCACGCTGAGGTAATAAACACCGACACGCATCTCGGCGGGCCACAGCGGGAACAGGGTGGCGGCTATCACGGCAATCACTGGGCACGGGGGGCACGGGGGGCAGAGGCACGAGAAGCATCATTAGTACACGTACAGAGGTTCAGGCTTACTGCTCATTCAAAGCAGTGCCTTAGGTTCAGTTAACATCTATACGATTTTAGATTTTAAAAAATAAAATTAGCTGATTTGTCTTATTCTACACAAGTTCTAATATCACTGTTATGCATCACTTATATTTCATATTTTTACATAACCCACATTTGCCCACTGGACAATTCCCTGGTTAGTTTAAACTTGTGCATACTTACCAAGTACGAGTCCCATGGCAAAAGTTTTAAAGTGAACAGGGTCATAGATCCACACGTAGACCTGCAACAGAAATGATGTTTACACTCAGAACAAGCTCTCTGATAAACATCTCCTGTATTCCCTCCCCAAACACTCACTGCCGGGCTGCAATGCTTGGGGCTGAGCAAAAGGCCTTCTGGTCAGCCCCCAGGCAGGGCAAGGGGTTGTGATTCCTAGGAAGGGTAACTGACAGGTGATGGAATCCTGAGGAAAACAATCAGACAGCAGAACTGATGAGAAAATGAAAGATTCTGAAATCAAGGTTTGGTTGTATCTTTCTTTACTCATTAATGTTGTTCAGCATGAAGCCAAAAAAAAAAAGACAAAAAAATTAAAAGTTTCCCAAGTCCACTAAGTGGAAACAAAAAGTCTTTTTGAGTTTTGAAAGGAAAACACAGAGACTGCATACCTGAACCAAGGAGGCAGCTGGAACGCTCACTGCAGGCCCTGTGCTGGGCTCAGGTCAGTGCCCCTGTACCCTCTGTCCCACAGCACTGTTAGCTCTCATCTACAGCTGCAACTCTCAGAGCAAATGTTTGTGTGAGAGCTGTGGATCCATTTGAATCTGAGCTGCTCAACCATAAATGAAAAACTCCTTGGTAAAGTGCAGGATTTTCTGAACTAAACAAATCTGTGATTTTTTTCTTAGCAAACTAAAGAGTTTGAATCCAAGCTTCTAACAATGAAAAGAAGCTGCTGGTTACTAGAAACCAGCAACCCTCATTGCAGATGTGTCAATACCAACTACCAGAAGGGCACCTGGGAGGCAGTGATGATTCTGTGTGGTGCAATAAATATTTAACACTCTGCTTCCCACAAGGTGCCAGAGTTAACTGTATGCAGGTGCCAGTCAGCTGTTCTGGGAGCCCAGGCAAGCTGAAGATGGTGGCTGCAGTAAGCGTGTGATATCCAGTGTTTGTAAGTGCAAAATAATGAGGGAAAGGGAAAAACCCAGCTCTAATGCAAATACATAGGAATTTGCTCTTAATCAGCTACTACTTAAAAAAAAGCTTTTGTCAATTACAGTTGTTAAAAGATGTTCAGCTCATTAATAAACAGAGAAGTAAGTGATGTTAGGACAAGCAGTAAATACTGTGGTATGGCAGATACTGCACTGCAGCCTCATTTGGAATGGGCACTTCATGTAGAGACAACAGGGAGGATCAGAGCTGGGTGTGATTCCACATCAGATGGGATGAAACAGAGCAAAGCAAGTGTAGAATGAGAAAGGTAAAACCAAGATACAAAGGAGAAACACATTTTCTGCACAAGTGATATATTTGCAGAATTTGCTGCCATGTATGTTTTATACCCAAAGGAACACAAGAATCCTGGGGAGATTCCAGTACAGCCACACACAGCATCAACACAGCACAGCAAAACTCACCACTTATCCCACACTTGAGAAGCACAAATGTGACTCTGGACATTACAGAGCTGGTAAATAATTACATTCTTTGTCTTCCAGAACAGCAAAGCACACAGAAGTATTTAAGGCCACAATTTCAGTGGTAAAGCCAGGATGAGCATTCAGATCACAAAGCCAGGCAGGTATTTTTTATTTCCACTGCTGTGACTGAACATGGTGCCCTGGAAGGCTGGTTTGGCTTAGAACCATTTTGGCATGGCAGTGGCTGTGGGATAAGCTGGGCTGGAGGCACTTCAGGAGTCTCTGTCCCACCCTCCTGTCCCAGGCAGGGTCAGCCCCACCAGCCCCTGAATTCACCCTGAGGACAAACATTTCCCCTCATGGCCAGCAACACCTCACCTACTGGTAAGGAAGTTTTCTTTGGGATTTTTTTAAGTTACTCTTCTCTATTTACCTGTCTTTAACCTCCTTGAAGTATCTGAAAATCTGCTTTCAAGGTCAGCCATCTCATTGCCATTATTTTTTCTTTCAACATGTCAGGAAGGAGTTTGCAGAAATCCAATAAATTACAGCATTGTCTGACAACGGCATGGTGACACCCAAAGTTGAAAAGCACCTCTAAATCTTACCTCATTTCCATCCAAGAAAACTTGGTCTTCATGTGGCTCAAGTTTAAATTTTCTCTTAGTTTCCTTTTTCTTAGGTGTTCCTGGGGTGTCATCCTGAGGACAAACATAAATATTTTATTTATATCTCATATATATATATATATATTTATAATATATTTAAAATACATATGCAAACCACTATATATAAAATTACAAAAATCTAATGCTTTAATTTTTGTATTTCATACTGTACAGGATCTTTACAATATATTTTAATTTATAGTATCTGTTAATATATTTAATTGGGTAACGTTTCACAGACTTAAGATCATGTTCACAGTTTTTGGGGTTTTTTTAAAGTAAAGATACTTTATTTCCTCCTGTTCTTATTTATTATCAACTGGGTACCTCAAAAATCAAGGAAGATTTTAGGTAAAGAGAAATCTCATTTTTAGTGTCTAAGGACTGTGACTTCAGGAGTCCACTGTGGCATGAAAAGCCTGGCAAAGCTGGGCTGATACAGGAAGTCTGTACAGGGATCAAGAACAGGGAACAACACTTCACCATCACTGATTTGTTAGAATGATTTGCTATTTTAGTGCCATATTTACCAAATGGACATCCTGGCAGATCAGTTTCTGCTCATTTATTCTTTATCCTCCTCAATCTGTTTTTGGACCTTGTGCTTCCTCTTCTCTTTTTCCTACTTGCTTCTCTTTGCTTACTTCATTGTGAGAAATTAACTTTGTGGTTTTGGTCCTGTGTTTCATTCAAGTTCCCACCCACTGGCTTATATAATCCACGAAATATGTGTTCAATAAATAATGATTAGTTTAAAAATTAACATACATTTAATAATGTACTTCCCCTGCTGACAGTGGAATGGAGGAGTTTGTTACTTTCATAATCAGCATTTTGCACTACCTCAGGGGTTGGGTTATCTTACACTGGGCTGGGACTGCAGTGGGATTGTCCTGTTTATAACTCTTTTATTCACCATTTGGGTTTCTCTGGACAGCCAAACCTTTGTAGACAGACTGTAACTCTCACTAGATGTGCCATCATTTACCTTAGGAATGTTTGAATGGGAATAACTTTGGCCCACTATCCTAACTCTCACTGATTCAGAGTACTGAATGTAGAAGAAACACCAAATTCACTCATCGAGTGTCTCCTCAGCTTTAGAGATTCTGTTCTGCTAATAATAAATAAGTAATAAAAGCAATCAGGAGTGAAAACAAACCCAAAGCACATTAAAACCTGTAGAGCAGCAGCAGTTTAAACTTGGAAGCTCAAGTGCAAGGAAGCAGGATGCAGGCAGGCATGGAGCTGTTCACAGCCAGTCACAGGCCCCACATACCAAATGTGACATTCCAAACATTCCAGTTACCAAACACTGCAAAACTGTTTTGTTTCAGTGCTGCAGCTGCACTGGTTTGGGTGTTTGGTCACATGCACATGTGTCATTCTGTGCTAACTGATGTACACAGGCTCCCTGCCTGCTGCCACTGCACAGAAACAGCTTTGGATTAACTCAGCCCACATTAAAAGATGACAAGGTAAACAAAGGCCAGCTGAAGCCTCTTTTTTGATCTAGACCAAAATAAGACAAATTCAAAAGGTAACAAAAAAAAAAAAAAAAGCAGCAGCATGATTTAGAGATGAAAACAGGAAAATAAAGCATGGCATATTTTAGAATAATCAGCTTCTGAGCCAGTGCAATGTTAAAAATCTGTTGATGTATTTGTTACAGGTTTGTGTCTTCTCTTGCACACAGTACTTACCTTCTTACACTCATCTTTATCACCATCCTTTTTCTTTTCCTTTTCTTTCTCCTTCTTTGTTTTTTCATCTTTGCCACTTTCCTTCTTGCTCTTTTTCTCCTCTTCTTTCCCACTCTCAGCCTTTCCTTTTTCCTTTTCCTTCTTGGTATCCTTGTCAGGTTTCATTTTCATCACTTTCAAGGCTCGATGAAAGAACTGTTTTTTCAGGAGTCTTAAAATGAAATAAGTTGAATGATTCATTTAAGTGCAGCTGGGAGAACAACATTTACACTCAATTATGTTATCAGACACCATTCTAGATTACCTCTCTAACATAATCATGACCAGCATGACTGAAAGGCAAGGTCACAATCATCTGCTCTATTTACAGCTACACAACCAGACCTACTTCTCCCATGCCTTGCCTGTTGCTTTGCTTTTTTTGGTTCATCTGCTCAAAACTGGGTAAAAACTGTACTCTTCTGAGGCAGCATTTTGCAGATTTAAATGAACACACAAAATGTAGGATACAGCAACTCACCAGATCCATTTAATCATTTTTCCCATTAATGCAATTCCTGCACTATTTATTTTTGAGTTCATGTCAATGGATTTCATAGCAAAGATAAGGAAGTGGGTACACAGCTCATCAAGATCTCTGGTAAGTGATGCACAAAGAACAGAACTGCTCTGTTGAACTGTGGTACCTATGCCAAGCCTTCCCTTCCTGTCAGCTACAAACAGACATTACTGCAAGTGCATGTATTATCTGTTTAATATGGAGATATAAAGATATAAATAGATGGCAAGCAGGGCACCAGGATGCAGTGCTTGGTGTTCTTAAGGTGGTCACCAACTAGAAACATCCCTGAAAGGAGCCAAATTCCCAATAGGAAGAGCAGCAGAGTATCTGCTCCTCAGACAGCAGGGACAGAGATTTGAGAGCTCTGACCCTACTGACTTCAAATATTGGCAAAATTCAGGAAACTCCTTTGGTTCACCTTGCTGCCCCAAGCAGTGCAGTGAAAGCCTGGGAGAGTTCTGGGAACAAAAATAATGAAATTGCATCATTTCCACCCTCAAACACAGCAATATAAATCATTGCAATCATTATTTTTGCACACATCCTGAAGTTTTAGGATGCACAAAGCCCAAGGTACACTGGTTCCTAACTAACTGTGACATCTGGACAGCTACAGCCATTCCTGACACTGGAGAAGTGGCCTGGGTCATACCTGTTGCAGTAATCAACCACAGACTCTCGGGTTGTAAAGAGAGCCTCCTCTCCTTTCTTTGCCTTCGCCCATTTAGAATCCAGGAGGCAATCCACAGCTTTGGAAGCTGGAGGGAAAAAATGAATTAAAAATGCATTCAAATTAACATTATTTTTAACATTTAGTCTACATTCCTTGAACCACAATGACCAGTCTGTTCTGGTGATGTTTCACATCCTTTTAATCTTTCAAGTAAGACTAGGCACTATTCTGAAATATATTCCTCTTGACATCACCCACCTTTAAACCACAGAGTGAAAGTTTATTGCATTTACTCCAGGCCAGTGAGATTCATTTTATGGCTTCCTAATACCTAGATAAGTTTTCAAAACCAAACTATAGGATCAGTCCTATTAATAAAAATAAAACAGCCTCTCCCACCCTCCAAGTGCAGTGTGAGAAGAAACCAGAATTCTCTGGTTAAAAACAAGCCTACCAATAAAATAATCGACTCGGTGGCCCATCATGTTGGTGGATTTTGTTGGACAGTTGAAGCGCAAGTATTTAGCAACAGCCTTCTCCTCCTTGAATGGCTCACCAACTTCCTGCAGGGGGAAAAGCCAAAAGTTATTAATACAGTTTTAAACACATAAGAAAATCACCCATTTGGGCTTAAAAAATCTGATATTTCAAAGTCTTGTTTTCATTATTTAATGGCACAATAAACAAATCAAATAGAAAGGATGTGAAAATAGGTCGAGTCATTTTTCCTGAGAACTTTCTGTCTACAGGCAGCAAAAAAGCAGCAAATCTCAAGTTAGATGAAGTGAAGGTAAGGAGGACAAACTCCTTCAGCAGATCTGTAGAAAGAGCAAACTAAAGGAAGGCCTAAAAGGAAAGCAGCACATGGGAAGCTGCTCAAGGTACACAGCTGGGATGGAAACAGATGTGAAGCTGGGAACAAAGAAAAAGCAGAGTGAGGAATGAGTGTGTATGAAATGACAGCAATGTAGGCACTCTGAGAGTGCAGCTCACATTTCATGTGAGAAGGAGAAAACCATGTTGAAAAGAAGCTGAAAGATGTGGCTGGAAAATTTCTGTGCCCACTTTGACTACAGAATGAGACTTTGAGTACCCTTGAGGAGATTCTGCCAATCCACAGAGTACAACATGAGGATGAAAGCACAGCAGGATCAAATTTAAACATCAAAAGCAATGCTTGATGAGAAGGGAGCCCTTAGTCTGCACACATTCACACATTCTGTGCTTTTACCACCTTGCAGAGAGGTAAGAGAACTCTGAGATGTATAAGGCAGAAGGATGGAGATGGGCCTTTGCATCATGTAAAATTAAGATCTAATATTTGCAAGCAGGGAATGGAAGAACTTTCTAATGTTCCTGCTTCACAAAAACATATCTGAAAAAAACCCATAGGCTGGGATATTAAACTGACTTATGCTAACTTCCTCAAAATACTTTTCTCTAAATTCTTTTAATCCATAAGGTTTAATTCTCCAACCCCCTTGCTACTTGTGGCTCAGCAGCACAGGAACACGGGACAGCTTTCCACACCTCAGTGCCTTTTCTGTACCTGCTCCTCTGGGGTTGCCTGAAGAAATAGATTGTATCAACCACAAATCAGACTGGTCATTTACAGGAATAAAAGTTTCAGAGTCTATTTAAAGACCTAATATTCCTAAAGGTCAATAAACATATACAGCCTCCATTACTGCTTTGAAGATGTATAATAATAATATCACAAGCAGCAGGTTACATGAAAATTCAAGGTGAAATAGCTGTGTTTACACCAGAATAAAAGCTTCAGACGGTAGAGTTGTTAATTTTCAACAGCTAACTTTCAAAACCAACTGGTTAATGAGTATCCTTCTAGAGGAGACTGTTGCTTTTCCTGTCTGAGGAGAATTTTGGAGAGAATAATACAGACACAAGGTATCCAAATGACCAAAAGACTCCACAGCCCTTAGTTCTGAGACTTTTTAAAAAACCCTCCATATGAAGAAGAAATATGCTCACTCACCAGGTAGTTTCAAAAATGTACCCAAATTAGGCCAGATCATCCTAACAGTCCTCAAATGGATATTACCTCCTGCTGCATGTCCAATCCATTTTCTTAATTTTTACATTTTAAAAATCTGCTTTGAACATCAGATAAGAAAACTACTCCCTGACAGTGCCTGTATGGACATAATTTATGTTCTGTGGTTTCAGGTCCTCTTACATGGTACAGTTCCAGCAGTAACTGTAAATCAAACCAAGCCACCAAACTTGGTGCCAATAAATGGAACAGCACCAAAAGGGGCTCCAGTGCTCTGAAACCAAACAATGACTGTGTCCCACCATTGCCAAGGGGATAAGGCACCAGGAGAACGGGACTGCAGGCAGCAGCTGTGTGTGAAATGCTGCTCTGCTGATAATTCCTGTCAGCAAATGGGATTTGGAACAATTCACAGGGCAAATGTTCTTCACAGCACGGACAGTGAGACAGAGAAACTGCAGACACTCTCATCACTGTTAACTCCTCTGCTAAGGTGCTTTTTCTCCTTCTTCCTAAAATATTTATGGTCCTGCTGGGCCATGTGATGCACTACACAGGCAGGGGCTGGCACCAGGAGATTTTTTTGTTGCTCCTTTCTCTCTATTGCTTTGTGAGGGATAGTTTCATAACAGCCCAAACAAAAAAAGCTTCCCAGTGAGAGAGACTGCCACAGTTTAACTGAGCTCATTCTGAGAAAGTGTCCCCTGCAATTTAATCCCCATTTTTCATCCCATTTTCATCCCTTTGTTTGCAGAGCCAGGCTTCCATTACCCTAGGCACAACTTTTAAAAGTTGCAGTTCAACCAAATTTTGTGTTCGTTTTTAAAAGTAGCCCATGTTGTCACTAGACAGCATGTAAGATTTAGAGATTTACAATCCCTGGTGACAAACTCTGGCCATTAAAAATAAAATCAAACCAGATTTCTTCCTTGTCTAGACTGAACTCCACCTACTGACAGGAAAAGCAGTGCTCAGCCTAGTCACTTGCTAGAAATGCAAAGACATTTTAAATTTTTAAGAATAATTCTCAATCCCAATTCTGCCCTGTATGAGTTCATAAAAGGACAATCAAAGCCAGGGACTTTCCAGACTCACTGAAGGGAAGGGAAAGTCCTAATCAAACTTACCATTATCTCCCAAACCAAAGCACAGCACAGTCCCTGCTGCACTTCAGTGCATGGATGCAGCTCCCAGTTAATTCAACCCCCAGCTGGGAGTGCAGCACCAGAGAGGCCTGAACACACCAAAATAACATCTGAGTTCTCTGAATTCTGCCCCTCAGCTCTACCCAAGCATGACTTATTCAGGTTTTCCTGCTCCGATGACAAAAGGGCAGAGCACATTTCTGGTTAGAAAACTGCACTCATTTTATCCCCTCTTTGCTTCACAGGTGCAAGAAGACAGGTTTGACCCAAGACAGGCCAATTTCCTTCCACCACCTGGTAACACAAACAGGGAAAATCAGGAGAGAGTAAATGCTGAGTGTCACTAGCAAGACAAGTTACTCCACATGCAGCCAAATGCATTACAGGGATTTATGCTCCTCTGTTTCAAAAGGGTCATCAAAATTCTTTTATTTCAATGAAACAATATCCAGTTGATTTCTTTGCTCTTAGATTTTCAGAGCACCACCCCTCAAAGCAGGCTGCTGAAGCCTAATAGTTGATACAGTTTTCAGATAAGGAAAAGAAGAAATTGAAGCACATTTACCATGTGGTGCCTGTTTTTCAAGCTGAGAGGCCACACCAAAAATGCCACAGTGTCAGGCCAGGTTCCATTGCACACACCTCATTCCAAAGCCTCTACAGCTGCATCAGCCCACTCTGAAAGTGCTGAGCACATCCCAGCTTGGGCTGAACTGCAGGATTATCTTTGCCCCTTCCCTGTGCACTGTCAGGATCTCTGGATGCTCTGTGCAGGGTACTGGGTGCTGCTGAGATATCTGCACTTTGCCCAAAATAAACCAACGTGCCACAGACAAAGAAGAAGCACAGAAATTGGCATGGCTGGAGCGGGGAGGGGGAAACAAACACACCTGGGTGTTCGGACTTGCTCTTAGGACAGCCCAATTTTCTTCAGTGAGTAACAAACACAAACTTGTCTGACTCCTGCACTGATGACCAGCACAAGGACAGCCCCAGGTCTCTTAAAAGAAACTGTGGCAGAGCCATGTGGAGAAACCAGTTCTTCTGGATTACCGTGGCCACAAAACATTAACTTTTCTTTACAAAAAAAGATTAGCAGATGTTTTGCAGTCCATATCCTATGAAAACAGAAGTATCTGTTTTCTTCCCTCTTTCTTTTTAACCACTGCTAATTTTTTTGGGCAAAAACATACAGAACTCTGTAAACATAGAGAGTTCTAAAACAGATCCAAGGAGCAATGTACAGTGTATTGAAGCCAAAACACACCAGCTCAGTCCCCTTCCAACTCCAGGCCAGCTGTTCTGACTTTTTCCCTTCCCACCTCCAAAAGTGTAACTCAAGATTTCCAAAAGACTGATTCTTGTTTTAATGACAACTCAGGCTGCTACTTTTCATTCCCATTTTTCAGCTTTGTTTTGCCCCTTTGATGTTTGTTTCTTCCTCCTCTATCAGCTGATACCACTCAGCTTTCAAAGACATAATTTAACCAGTCTCCTTTGTTATCATCCCACTCATTTTTACTGGAATTAATGAAGAAAATCAAGCCAAATGACCAAGCTGGAGTAAAATAAAAATTACTGGAAAACCATTGCATTGTCCATTCTGCAGATCCTTGTCAGTCATTCACACAAAACTGCAGCACAGGAGCAGCAGTGCAGCTCTGCAGCTGTGCATTTTCCTTCCAGGAGAACCCAAATCAAAACAGGAGCCAGCTGTAGGCTACGAGAGTTAATGATTAGTAGATGTCCTTCACCAGGAGAATCCCAGAACTTGAATCAAAGGAAAAAGCCAACAAGGAAAGTACCTGTCACTAATGGCAGCGATGCCACCTCAGCCATCAATCTGCAGTGGGACACTGACCCCAAACTGCCCAGGAGCTGATTTCTCTCTTTGCAGGGGCAGCATTTACGTGCATGAACATTTCTGGAGTGCAGGACACAGCACCAAGGTGCACACCAAGCTCTGGTAATCCCAACTCAAAGATCAGCCCAAAACCTGCCACGGGCAGACTCACACTGTGCCCTGGAATGCAGCCAAGGCAATGAAAACTTAATGCCCATTTAACATCAAACTGCAGAGCTGCCAGCACAGTGCCACGTGTTACCCGGCCCACAGGAAACAACACTCAATGTCCTGTGGTTAAGGGAATATTTCTGGATACATATGGAAAAAAATATAGTTCCAAGACATGAAGTAGCTTTGATCAGGTTGCTGGAGTAGCAGGCATTCAAAGGCAGCTCCCATTTTTGTATTTTGTCTAAAATAAAAAGATTAAACTGGCCATTAGACAACAAATGTTGTTTTTCTGTCAGTAAGTCCTTTTTACACAGCAAGCATTCTTGATTTCAGCCATCTCAATCACGTGGGAGCCACTGGGTAAGCAATGTGCATCCTACAGAGCAGCCTCCCCTCATGCTGCATGTCTGAATTCATCTCCGGGTTGATTACAGCTAAATTCCCATCAGGAATGACACTTGGGCAATTTTACCTCTGAAATATCTTCCTTCAAACTTCTGAAGTTAAAATTTTTGCAACTTTTGTAACTTTCAGAGGAAGAGTGTAAGCTATGCAACACACATTGGGCAATGTGCCTTTTGATGAAAGTGCATTCCATGAAACACATCCTTCCTGTGGCTGCTTCCGATGGCAAACGTGGAGAGAACTTTGAACTATTTCTGAGCCTTTTTTCATGTCCAGCTATCTGACATAACTACCACGATTCTCATCTCGATGGCAGGCATAAAATCCTACAAAAATTCATTCCAAACCCAGGTTTTTTCTAATTGAACTCCACTACATCAGCCTCATCCACAGCTAAAAGCACCAATTTTTCCCAAGAACCTCACTCCTGTCAAGAAATACAGGGTATTCTGATGTCAGACTCGTGTGCAGCACAATAAATAAACTCTTTAGGGGGGCAACATCACCTTAAATTAAGTACAAACTGCTAAAACATTTGAAGCACCTACGAGTAAAAATCCCACACTTGATTTTAAAAGAAGACAATTGCAGCATGAGCCTGAGAAACGTGATAATCATACTGCAAATACACCAGTAAAGTTCAAAAAGCTTAAGAAAAATGAAGTCCAAAACCCACTACCAAGAAAAAGATGAGTTTGTTTATTCACTGACCAATTAAGAACACCCCTTGGGCATTCACCAGTATTCTTTATGTCTTGTCTTCCCATTGTTGCTGACCTACACTAGGAACCTATGACAATACACATTTATTTGCATAATTATATCACAAATTTAGGCCACGACCTTAAGTTTTTAAACCCAGACATTGATTTAATTACTAACAATCTGGGAAATACTTTTACTGCTAACAGGCTGGAAATTAAGTATGTGCTCAACTGCCTGCAAGACCATAGCTTTGGGTGTTATATAAACATTAAATTATGTTTAAATTTGGTTTGATGGGTGCTTTGTCACTCTTGGAAAGGGACAACCTATAAAAATCTTAAAAGGAGAATAATTATGTGATGTTTTGCAATAATTCATTGAATGCTGTGATGGATAGGGCTCATTCAACAAGATTTTGATTAATGACTCCTTGCACTTCTCCCCGTCTCGCTAATTGGAATTAAAGGGGAAAAAAGGAACCTTTACAGGTATAGGCAGATCTCAATCTTCCTGGGGGAAGGGAAAGTGGGCTGGGAAGGGAAGGCTGAGAAAGGAGAGGGGGCAGCCAAGCAGAAGGGTGACATAGGAAGCTCGCATTGTGGAATGGCTCTGTGATCTCTGCCGTGAATATTATCTGCTCTTACAGCAGAGCAATAAACCCCAAACAATCACTATTTAGCCGCGTGTTGATAACAGATAACAGTAACGGGCGTTCTGGTCACCTATACTGTAAATACGCCCAAAACATGCATTAAAAACTCTGTAAAACTCCATGTAAAAACTACACCTCGACACACCAGGCTCCCAGGTAAGTGAAAACACCAAAGCAGCCCTCAGTTTGTCTCTCAGTGCCACCACACAATTATCACGACATTTTAACACCATCTCAAAGCTGATTAGGTCTATTTATAGGCGTGCCTGTTTGTTTATGTTTTCCAGACACAAATTTCCTTTCCTTCCCGCATCATTTCCTGCTTGGGGCACGTTTGCTTTTAAGATGCTTTTACCATCTGTCCCACGGCTTCTGCTTACGATCCCTGGGCCGGACAGGCTGGGTGAAGGTGCAGCTCCCGGGTGTTTTGGTGTTACCCTCATTAAGCTATTGTTCGACACTGATAACCGGGGAGATCCTGAGTATAACACGGCGATTAAAAATCAGGAACAGCTCCATATGTAATTTTTTGGCCATGGAGAGACGAAGAACTTCTGAGGGCGCAGAGCCCGTGGGGATGGAGCGGGGGCGCCTCTGATGTGCCGGGGGCCCCGCTGGCTGCCCCTCAGCCCCGAAACGCTCCTACTTGAGCTCCACCATTCTGCTTTCACCGTGTTTACCCATCTGCTAGAAAATTCTGAGAAGAACCTGCCGGCCAGGGCTCCGGCCCCGGCCTGAGGGGCTCCCGGCGCCCCGAGACTGGGGCGCTCTCACCGCGGGCCGCCCGCAGCCGCCACCTCGCAACAGCGTCGGGCGGGAAGGGCGCGGGGGAAGCCGCTCTGAGCACGGAGAGGGGGAGCCACCGGGCGGGGAGGGAGAGATAGAGAGGAGGGGGAGTCTCGGGTACCTGGACGCGCTTCCTGTGCCTCCGCCGCTCCGCCATGTTGTCCCCGTCCGCTCCGCCGGTGACGCGCGCGGGGGGGGCGGGGGGGGGGGGGGCGGCGGCCTCGCGAGAGGCGGCGGGAGCGAGCGGAGGGGCGGGAAGGGGGCGCGCCCGCAGCGCCTCCGCCCGTCACCGCCCCCCGCCCCTCGGCCCCCCGCCTCGGTCCCTCAGCGAGCCGTCTGCGTGCCTCAGGGAAGTCCTCGGTCCCTCACAGCGTCGCTCCGTCCCTCAGTTCCTCAGCGACCCACCTCGGTCCCTCATAGTGTCGCTCCGTCCCTCAGTTCCTCAGCGACCCGCCTCGGTCCCTCACTGTGCCCTCTCATTCCCTCAGTTCCTCAGCGACCCGCCTCGGTCCCTCACTGTGCCCTCTCATTCCCTCAGTTCCTCAGCGACCCGCCTCGGTCCCTCACCTCCCCCTCAGTCCCCTCAAAGCCTCATTCCACCCCCGTCCCTCAGCGCCTCAGCGCGCCTCAGCGCCTCCGTCCATCACCGCCCAGCAGCGCCCCGACTCGGTCCCTCAGTCCTCTCCATCCCGCCCCGGTCCCTCACTCTCTTCATGCCGCCTCAGCCCTAGTTCCTCCTCAGCCCTCACCACGTCCCTCAGCCCAGCGCAGCCCCTCAGAGCCCCTCAGCCCTCACCAGCCCGCCTCGATTCCTCAGCCCCTCACCGACCCCCTTCACACAATCACAAGACTGTCAGAGCCGAAAGGGACCCTGGAGATCATCCAGTCCAACTCCCTTCCCAAGGCACGGCCACCCAGAGCAGGTGACCCAGGAACGTGTCCAGGTGAGTTTGGAATGTCTCTACAGAGGGAGCCTCACAAACTGCCCGGACAGCCTGTTCGAGTGCTCTGCCACCTTCAATGTGAAGAAATTGATCCTCATGTTGAGGTGGAACTTCTTGTGTTTTGCTTTATGGCCATTGCTCCTTGTCCTGTCACAGGGCACCGCTGAGAGCCCCTCAGCCCCTCTCCCCTTCAGCCCTTGTCCTTGCTCCAGCTCTGGCTGTAAAAGTCTGTTTAAGTTTTCATACACTGAAATAGGATGTAAAGCCTTAAAGATGCTCAATACAGCACCTTTGTTAACTGGTACTTATTTAAACAAACTCATTACTCAGACCCCATATACTTACAGAATTAGATTCAGAAAGCAACCTATATAAAGCAGAAGGGCCTTTTGCCAGAGGTTGTCCCACATACTTTTGCTATGAGGTCACTGGAGTTAGCAAAGCGTATAATCATTTATCCTGGCTCTGTGTTTCCAAACCACACCCTGGCACTTTGGGATGGAAAAGTATGTGCAGTGCTGCATTGTCTTGTCCAGTCCTCTCAAATCTTGTTGCCCCTTTCTGTTCCTCTGATTTGGAACTCTCACATTGAAAACTGGGCAACTAAGAACCTAGAAAAGCTTCCAGCAGCATATTTGCCCCTCAGTTTCAGTGCCAGGTTTTGTGCTCTTTCTGGTACGACATCTTTTTCTGTTGAATGTTTTCCTTTTGCTGTTGCTGGGCAGAAAATCTATACAAGTTACAAATTAAGCTGACTGACTGCAGAGTAAGTGAACTAGAAAAGTGTAATCCAAAAGATGAACTTCTAGGTAGAGGGAATTGAAGTTTTTATGGTTACAATAAAACAATGCCTCGTAAAATGCAGGCAGATTGCATTTATTAAAAAATACATGCTTTAAGTTGGCAATAATTTTAACAGTGATTTCATGTGCTTGACTTACAGTAATATAAAAGCACATCTGACATGGAGGCTTTCTTGCAGAAGAAGTTTCAGCCATCTGTAACTTACAGATGCTAATCATGCACGATGGCTGCAGTAAGGGCTTTGGCATGGTGCAGCTCTGACCCCTCTGCTCTGCTCTGCACAAGCAGAGCCCAAGCTGTGAAACTCTCCCTCCTCCTGAAGGGTGCAATCACCTGATGGGTCATCATCCCTCATACTTCTAGTCTTGGACTCTTTTAAGGTCTTAGATCTTATTCCCCTATGCCCTCTATCTCTTTGAATCTATTGCTGATTCACAAACCCACCTTTGATGCTCAGCTCTTCATTTTGCAGGGTTTTTTTTGGCATGGTATGTTATCTGCAGTACATCAAGCTATTTGCTGCCAGAAAAGCACCTTGGATATCTGGTTAATGTCTCTTTTTTTCCCCTATAGGAATTTTAATGCATCTTTGTGAACCACTAAATTGCAGGAGCTCTTCCCAGGACAGCTGGGCATGGAGCAGCACAGGGAGCAAACCCATGACTTCAAGCAGATCTGTAAGAAAGGACTGAGGGATAGAAAATGGGCAAGGGGATGTGTAAGGCTCTGGATGGTGAATTCTGTGAATTCTCACCACTCTGGAGTACAGAGCAGATCATGACTGAGTCACACATGGAACAAGTTTATTCTCAGTCACCAGAATGGCAGAGCAGGAGAGCAGCAAGTGGCTGAATTCCAAGAAAGCCCTGGAGTGGAAGTGAGGGTTCAGGCAGTGTGTGTTTAAGGTTAGTGTGTCTGTCAGCTGTGGGGCAGGCTGCAAAAAGAAGCATTGCAGAACCAGGCAGTGAAGACACAGCCCATAAAAGGCCAACTGCCATTGTGATGATTGTAGATTCAGAATTACTGTTGAGAAGGATGTTGCATACAAGTGGAGTGGTTTCCTCTTTCAACTGAAGCCAAACCAACAGAATTTCATTAACTTCTTTTCCCTCTTCTTTGCCCCAGCTGTGTGAGCTAATACAGCAGTATGGATGCTGGAAGCTTGGCTCAAAAACCGGCTGGATACATTGATGGAACAAAAATACTTAATGAGCAACCATTAAATATACACATCACCTCTGTTCATCTGGGAGATAGAACCTTGGAAATACAGGGATTATCCTGAATTCATTATTGCTTTGGTCCTGGGCTCTAATTTAGGTATCCTCTCTTGGCCCCTGGGGCAGGACACTGAGTTACTCTTTGTGGTACATATTTTCTTATACCCTTATATTCATTTCTGTCTATGTTTTGGCCTTTGTGCTATGTCTGATTGCTTTGGATTCAATCATCCTGGATCCAGAAAATGATGTGGGGTTACCACAGCTACAGCTGCACAGAAGGACAATGCCACGTGCTGGCAATGGAATTACTGGTAAGCATGTCACTGATTACAGAGGCTTCTGCAAAACTGACTGGAGAGACATTCACAGGCAAAGCAAGTTCAGTTCTGAGCTAACAAACTTGCAAGAAGTTCTCCTCTGGACACACAGACAATCCTTGAGGATTTGGGAGAGGGAGAGGAGAATGCACATTGGAAGGGAATGGAAGGAAGGCAAGGAAGGAGAGGAAGGAAAGGAAGAAAAGGAAGGAAAGGAATGGAAGGAAGGCAAGGAAGGAAAGGAAGGAAAGGAAGAAAAGGAAGGAAAGGAAGGAAATTCCCCAGCAATCTGTTAGGAGCCATTTCCTCTATTATCTACAGATGGTAGCATGCTGCAGGCTCTGGAGTGACCTCCCTTTTCATCCAGTCAGCTTCAACACTGAATGGGCTCACAATATAAAGAATATGGGCTTTGTACTGCACAGCATCACATACTGTCAAGAAAGGTTCAGATAAAATCCACCCACAAATAACATGAGTCATATCTCAGAAACATATTCCAATGTAGACATATCCTGAGTCACTTCCATCTCAAAAGCTTATAAATATTTAGTTAGCCACTTCGTTTTTAATTTAGCAGAACAACAAAGGTTTATTAGACAAATGTCCATAATTATCTTTCACTAAGAAAGTTCTTAAATACTTCCACTGTTGCAAGTTCTTTTTCATTTCTATACAACCCAGAATAATTAGGTACATATAACTGACAAAAATTCTAATTGAACTAAAAACTAATTTCTCTTGTTCTTCTGTAATTTGCACCTATTTCTAATATCAGTTTGTTCACTGTAAGAATATAATTTCATTTAAGCAGTAACTGGTGAGTAACTGGATATGTCTCTCCTGATATGGGCTGGCACATCAGCTCTTTCTAAAGATCACTGTCAGTCAGACCCTGCTGGAGTCAGTGAGGATGTACATGGACACATAAATGAAAAATACATCAATACATTTTCTGGAAGAACCAGCTGAGATTTTGCTCATATCTCTGTTTTTGTCAGTGGCAGGAGGAGAGGATAAAAATTACAATATTTAAGGTATAGCCTTAAAAACACTACCTGTTATTGTTTTATAAAATCATAAATTCATTGTTATGATTACAAGTGTTTGAGTTGAAAATATTTTTTATGTAAGGATGCAAGTCTTGAGTTTCCATCCCTCCATTTAACAGGTTGAACTGGAATCCAGGGAGTGCTGTACACACCACCTTCCACTGCAGTGTTCAGGGACTGCTGGAGTCCCAGGAATCCCAGCTGCACAGTGCTCCTCCAGCAGAGCTGTTGGAACCTTGGAGCAGAAAGATAATCAGCAAAGATTGGCTGATGAGCCAAGGCTGCAGCAAAGAACCAGGTTGGTTTAGTGCTTTCTTTTTTTTTTTTCATGGTCAGTGGTGCTTTTTCTGTTTTGCCATTTTGGTTGGTTGATCTGTATGTCAGTAATTCACACACACTGATGCTGTATGTGTCTTTAAATTTTGATAAATCAAAATGTCTATTCAAGCCTTTGCTGTGCTAGAGGAAAAAGTACTGCATGATTTTCCATATAACATAGACAACAGGTTCTTCTTTACTCTGAACTGAATTAAAGATTTGCATCCTTATCCACAGGGAAATTAGTGGTTCAGGAAAAGTCTGGGAACTGTAGCAGAATTAATGTCTGTCTGGAAAAAACCAGACTTGGGAATGGACAAAGGAAAGAACAGCATAAGGGCCAAATCAACAGAGCTGTTCTTGTGGCCTCAGTACAGGTGATAGGAGGAGCAAACCCTTCCCAAAGAAAGAGCAGCCTGGCAACTGCAATAACCCCCCAAAGCCTAAACAAATGAGAAAGGAGAGGTGAGCTTTTCTCTCAATATAGCATTTATTATTATACTGAAATTGCCATAGCAATAAAGCTACAGCTATTTATTATGGCATGAAGAGCTAATCAGAACCAACCATCAGAGGCAGCTGAACCCTGATGAACACTGGAGTTTGGAACTGGATGATCTTTAAGGTCCCTTTCAACTCAAACCATTCTGTAATTCTATGAACACTCAGCCTCATAAAGTAGACTTGTTATTTTCCAGTGAATAATAAAGGGCTTAGGTAGAACATTACCATGGCAAGGTACCAAAACAAGAGCTCTATCTAGTTTTGGATGATTTCCTATAAAATTTCCGATGTTGAAGGTGACCCAAAACACTGCACAACCAATCAACATTGTATGAGGGTAATTGGAAAGTTGAAAATACAAGGAATTTCTAGAGAGTTTAAAAACTAGAGTTGATTTTAAAAACCAGAGCAGGTTATTTTTGCTGTTTCACACTCAAAGGATAATTTAACATTATGAAAACTTTTCTGTAGCAGAATCACAATCGTATAAAGTCTTGGAATATAAGTTTTATAAAGTAGTTGGTGGCATGGGTATGGGTCAGTTTGAAATACCATCACCTTGTGAAACTGTGTGCCTGTTCTTTTGTTTGTGTGCTGGATTAAAGTGACTGCCTGACTTGGACCTGGTGAGAATTCTGCACGACTTTTGTAATATTATAGAATTTTTTAGAGATTCTTCACCTGGGAAATTGATCAGAGAATTATCTTGTATTCCACATCATCACCATCATCTGCAACCTACATGGGACCAGAAACCCAGGTTGTTGTAGGAAAGACAAGTCATTTCTTCTTCTTCAGGACTTTCCTAAATCTGTTATTTATGGTACAGGACCATTTTGCAATACGTTTGTTATGCCTTTTTATTAATCTTGTCTTTAACGTTGGCACTATTAAAAAAAATAAACTTAAATGGAAGTCTCTATCCCTGGGAGCCCAGACATTTACTTTAAATACAGATAAAAGCAGGAACTTCTACAACACCTCTTACAAACCTTCTCTTCTTTGTTAACTGCATCACTGCTGTGGACTAATACAGCAATAGATGTTAAATGAAACATTTCTAATGATGCAACATTAAAACACATCATCTGCATCCCATTGTGATTTTAGTTGCATTGCAGAAAAAAATAATGCAGTGGTGGCACAGGCACCAGAAAGTTATTAGGAAGCAGAGTTCTGCTAGCTTTTTTAGGTACTTGTGATTGCTACCTGAACCCTCTTGCAGCTGGAATAAACAATAAATGTCCAAAAAGAACATGAGAATCAGTAAGGCTTCAATGTTTACATATAAACACAATTCCTGAAAACACCTCAACCTCTGGAAATATCGATCTGTCTACTGATTCTGTGTACTTTTAAATTATTTTTAGCCTTTATTTTGATTTTCTCTGAAGTGTTTGTAGGGGAGGAAACATTCATTACCAGTGGTATTTCCTCCATTAGAAATAGAATTATGCATGTTTAGGTAAATCCCTTTCCTTCCTATTTCACTTCACAGCTGTTTACTGTTCAGGGCTTGTTGCATTTTGGCTGCTGCAGCACATCTCCCCCAGTACAGGAAGCTATGAAGCAATTCCTTTGGTCATTTTGGGCAGTATGTGCAAAGGATCGTATGTTTGGTGTTGATTTTGGGTTTTTTTTAATTGCAGAAGTAATTCAAGACTGCCAACTTTGCATCCCAACTTGCTCAGCTTTTAGTATTGCTCATGTCTGACCTATTTACAAAAATAATCACACCCTTCAGAACCACATTTCAATCCTTCCTCCCTGGCATATGGGACTTGAAGCCAATATTTTCTGCTGTTACTTTAGAAAAACAAGTAAAGTTTCTTCATAATGTTGCCCTTAACACATCCGCGGTGTTTCAGGTGGGCTGCGTTTCCCCTCGGAGGGACAGCGGGTGACCGAGTGGCTTTGCAGCGACATCTCCTGGCCTGATTCCCCTGAACAGTGACAGAGATTCCTCTGCCAGGGTGGAGAAGGTCTCATGTGGATTGAGTCGAATATTTCTCACAGAGAGGAGGTAGGATGCCATTAGAAAACCAAGTAATTACTTCTGTTTAATCAGATAAGTGACATTGTCAACATGATCGTCAATTGTACAAAAGATAAGTTAGAAATTGTTTTCATATAGCATATGAAAGACTATAGATATTTGCCATTTCTCCAAAGGCTGCAAAGTTTGGACAGCATGGTAAGATGGACATCTAAGGTTGCTGTTGCAAACATCTAATCACACTTTACCTACTGCACAAATATAACAAAGACATAAAACAAATTATCTCTGGCTAAAGTAAAAAAATAGAATATGGAAATAATTCCCCTCCTTGTGTTTAGCCACTCACCATCTAAACAGCTTCATACCTCTTGGAGTTTCAGTACTTGAGGCCACACAAACTAAGCTAAGGGGAGAGAATCTAAAGTAGCAACATACAGCAGGTCCACAATATACCAACCCTCAATTTCAGAACTAGATTTTGTCAAAGATATTTGTGTGTCCTCTGGAGTAAAGAAGAGCTCTTGAGGGAAGAGAGTGGAAGTGTACCAACTTCCAAAGTCTGCGTGGAAAACCAGTGTAGGACCAAACCCCTAAAAAGGGAGCAGGATAAGTCACACAGGAATCACAATAAATGCTGGGGATCTGTCCTTAGCTAAAAGCTCTATTTCATGTCCTTGTTTGCTGTGAGATAATGACTCATCAGTAGCAGAAGTGAGGGGAAACCATATTCTTCCAGAGAACAGGGAGCTCTCAGGCTAAACTGATGGCCTCTCTCAAAGTGAAGAACACTGAAGGTGCTGCAGAGGGAAGGGCTTTCCATGCTCACCCAGGTGAGCCCATGGGAAGGGTGCTCTGGCAGAGACTGGCAGCAATCAGGTAGCTCTGAGGCTGCTGCCAGCAGGCAGTGTCACTGTCCCAGTGATGGCCTTAGTGGCTGAGGTTGGTGACTCATCTCAGCTTGCAGTCACGAAAAGCAAATTCCACCCCTGGTGACAAGAGTGCTTTGGAATAATTAAAATTGCTGTCACACATGGTATTTTCATGTTCAATCTGTGTATATTTATAAGCTGTATACCCTTGCCAGGCACTTCAAAAGGCTTGGTTCTGGAGCAGCAATGGATTAACTCAAACTGCTGAGTCTGGGTTATATTTGTCTGTATTCTGTAGGCAGTTCCACACTGTCCCAATGAATTCCATATGAATGTTCTGTATGAATTTTGTTCAACAGAAGCAGAAGTCAGCTATGTTTGGAAGCTGTGACCTTTCCATACAGTTTCTCAGTTGCCCACTGAAACACACAGTACAACATACAGTGCACTCTGAGTCTCTGACAGCTCTCAGTGATAACCCTGGACTTCAATGAAAAATTCAATTTACCTGTTAACTCTACTGGTATTCTTTTCAATGAATTGCACTTGAAAGTAATTGCACTAACCTATAGCTGCACTTCTGAATGCCTTTCAGATCCAACACTTGCATGCTGCATTGGCAACTTATTTCCTTCAGCCCCAGCCTTACAGAGGTTTCAGGTTGTAGCTTTTTCTCAAACACTTTGTAACTAGAGGTTCCTGGATTATTAAAAACACGTTATGTCCTGGACTTAGCTCAACTTTTCTGGAAAGCAATCATCTGGAAGTCAGCCTGGGATCCAGCTGTGTCACATGGATTTTCCCTGCTTTCTGAAACCATCTGTTCCACTGCTTGGGAGGTTTCTGGGTCCTGGGAGCAGGGACTGTCCAGGGTGTCACCGCTGCTGTTGCAGTGCAGAGGGGAGGCCATGTCAGAGGGCTGCTCTGAGGGTTTCCCTGCAGCAGGAGGCAGGGGCACGGACAGAGGGACATTCATCATGTAGAACACATTGCCCAGACGTCGGGACACCTTTAAAGACAAAGGCACAATTGCAGCAATTACTTCTTGCTGTTAGAGCCATTAAACATCAGGCCTGACTCTGGTGCAGCAGCACCAGGGACATCCCAGGCATCCCAAAGGGTTATCAAATTCTTGTGAAAACAATTTTTATCCACTTTATATTTTTCTAGGCCCAGGTTGTGGAACGAGCTTGTCAATACCCAGCTTAGGACCTGGGTATTGACAGCAGGATCCTCCTGCTCCCAAGGAGCAGCACCCAGGGACAGAGGGGAGGCAAACTGCCAGCCAGGAGTAGAGCAGGTGGTTGGAATGAGAGAAGAGTGAGAGAGTACAAGGGGTCAAAGAAAAGAAAAAGAACCAGCAACAACAGAAACACAGAGAGAGTTGATATTAGTGGATGAAATTAAGGACAGAAAACTGCAAACTGAGAGGGAGAGTCTGTTACTGAAAAATGTCATATTCCTTACTGTCTCTCTGTGTGCCATGGTAACATGCAGGGAAGCAAAAGAAAACTTTGCTGGAGTGATTGATTTTCTCCCAATATTGTGGCAGTTTCCAGTGAAAAAAAAAGTGCTTTAGTTCAGAAAAATTCCCTCCTGTCATCTTCTGGCACTTCCATGTCTCTGACTCACCATCTTGGCATACATTTAATGATCGTACCTGAGAGCGGATTTTTAATGCTGGTCCGAGTTTTAATCCCATCGTATCCAGGAGATGCTCCTCTGTTAGCAGTGGAAGGGTTTCTCCATCAATAGCATGGTCTTTAAATATCTGATGAAAGGATAAAACACATCATAGTGTGCTAAAAGAGACTTTTGCTTGTTATTTTTCATCCTTAACCCTGAGGCATAAACAATAAAAAGAAGAAATAATGATTTTCCTGGTTTATCTTTGTATTTATCTTCTAACTGCACAAAGAAAATTACTATTATACTTGTAATTTTGGGACAATTAACTACCCTCCCACATTTTCATTTGCTTGCTGACATTTAAATCTTAGATGGTCCTAAAGACCTGGAAAAGTGGTGAATGTTTATAATCACCTGGGCATAGTCTGAGCAGCCTGGGAGGCTCCCAATGAAGTTGTGCACATCATCAACTGTCCACTTGCGAATGTCTTCCACAGAAGAAATGTCTTCTCCATTCAGGATCAGGCCATGGGCTCCTTTGAGGAGGAAACACAGAAGTTACCTTGGTAGAATTTTGCTGGCAAATCAGAGGAAATGATTGTTATCATGAGAATTTTTACACCTTTTCAGAACCTAATCTCTTAACAGCAGGTTGTAGCCACTTGCACATACAGGAGTCCTAGACACAAAATCTCCAGGTCCAGAGCAGAATCTGGTTCTGAAGGGGTTTTTTATGTGGCTTCTTTTGTTTACTGCTGGCACTGTACCTACCAGTCACTACACATGCAAATCATGCTGCAGGACTTCCTCTAATGAGTGTATTATCCAGTGCTTTTTCTTCTTTGGACTTTACTGCTACTTTAATTTGACTAATGTTTCAGTAGAACAGATCCAAGTCTTTGCTAGTCCATGGTGCCTACTGTGAGTCAGGACAGAGAGAATAGTTGTGGGCTGAAGAGACAGGCTAACTCACAACTTGATTCAGCAATTTTGGTTTTTTAAATTGAAATTCCTTTTAAAGACATGAACTGAATACAGATATTACTGTTTGTAGCATTAGAATTCTACTTTTAGTTGCAATGACTCTACCAAAAATTCACTTAAAACAGAGGGAAGAATTGAGAAACCAAATCAATAAAACCAGGTTATATCAACATATCACTCTAATCTGGAGATATGACAAACCTGAGGGTAGCAATGGGTTGTTGGGCACTGGAAATCCATATGGTAATGCTGAGAATGGGATTGCAGAAGGGTACAGGTACTTGTCATCAAAAGCAGCACAGGAGCTGTTGGCTTCCTTCTCATTTGTGTTGCTGCAGCTGGTGGTTTCAGTTGGAATTTCATGAGTAGCACAGTTTTTTCTCAAGCCTTGTTCAAACTCTTTGCAGTTCTTGGCAACCACAGCCGGCTCAGTCTGGTTTTTGCTCTGCTCGTGTTTGTTTGGTGTCTCCACCTCTACTTCCTTCTTGTCCTCTTTCTCCTCATCCACTGCAGCTGAGGCAGAGTCGGTGGATTTGTCATCTGCCTGGTTCTTTGTGCCATTAGCGCTGCCCTCGGCACTTTTGTGATTTCCAGCTCTCCTCCCTGGGCGGCGCCCCCTCTCCCTCTGCAGGGTGGTGACAGGCGGGTAGGGGCTGCCCGCCATGAGCATGCTGTTGCCATGGATCTCGTCCAGCGTGGTCCTGTGGACGTACAGGTCGTTGGCGAGGTGCCCTTCAGGGAGTCTGTGCCTGCCCCGGAAAGCGATGGGACTCGCTGGCATCCCGTGGTAAAGGAAAGGGGCTTCCAGGCCCAGGAGTCCTTTCCGATGGGCTTTCTCCATTTCCTTTTGCTGGAAAATAGCACTCATCTCCATTTCCATTCTAAGAGACACACAGAGCATGAGCAGTTAGGGCAGCTCGGTTCCTTCATCACCTTTTTTTCATTCAGCAGCAGAATAAAACTCAGATAAATGAACAGGCAAAAGTACTGCTTTTTTTGTCTCTCCCCTATATTGCTGTGTGTGAGAGGGTACAAACTGCAGATGGAATGGCAAACCTGGCTGTATTTAATGTGCTGCCATTACAGATAGTAAGCTAAAAGAAAGGGAAAGCATGTATTCCATGTCATGGTTCTGGAAAACACTTCAGACAAAAAAGTGTTATTTGCATATTGGCAATCCAGACATGAGGATTATATTCACATTTGGAAAATAGTCTCCAGAGTCTAGAGGTTGAAGACTAAAGAAAATAATTGATTTATATTATCACTCAGAAATTTGTACCCAAAACTGCAGAATTCCTGTGATATTGTAAATTATAAAGAACAACAATGACATTATCTGTGGAACCTGTGCATCTATTCAGAGTAAGCTAATGCTAAGGCTCTTGAGTAACCCTCCACAGTGCCTGGCACCTGAGCATGGTCCTGAGAGTGTGAAAGGGTGAGATCCTGGTGGAAGTGTTCAACTGATCTCCTTCCTTCTGGATAAATGCTCCAGAGTCTGTGCCAGCTTCCTGCTCCTCTCATAGTGGATGGGAGGGTTTGCCAGTGGGATACAGAGAATACAAGTATTTGTATTGTATTTGTAATAGTAGTATTTGTCTCTGCTGTAGCAACCTTTGCTGGCATCACCTTTCTCTGGAGCCAGGCCAGTGATCAAACAGAAAGGTAAAGCTCCTAGAGGAGCTTTGAAGAGTTTTCAGTGGGATTTCTGCATCTTTGGAAAAGACCCTGTGAGGTAAAGCACTTTAAAGTGCATCAAAATAGCTTTCTTAACACTGCAATGAGTATAACAGGTCACAGAGAGTCTGATCTTCAGGAGAGTGTAAAATTGTCAGAAAACAATTTGGGCAAAAGCTATCTATACAGATTTTTGGTATGAGGAGGAATTATTTGATCACATCATTCAGGGATTTTTCTCTGCCTTCTTTTGATCTTTGAAACAACCTCCAACTTGTTGACTTTCTGCTTTCAGAGATACAAAGGAAGTGTTTTGTCTGTGTACTGTGTCCTTGTACATTTTGCCTGATTGTCATTACTCCCACCCAGCTCTTGAGGTGACAATAAACAGCAGAAAGCATTACATTCCTGCCTCCTCCTCCAGCTCCTGTCAGGAGCAGCAAACAGAGCTTTGGCATGAGGCAGAATCCCTTGGAGAACAAGGATTTGAACCCAGGTGCTCAGCAGCACAGCTGCACCAAGTGCAGGAGGTTGTCAAGACCTGATTTCTGGTACAGCTGAAAGGAGCAAGTGCAGCCCTAAAGAGGACTGTGCTGCAGAGAGCTGTGTGAACACAGTGGAAATTGTCAGGGTGGCAGAAAGCTGGGGTAAAAAGTTTTTAAGTTGTAGGTGAGCTCTTTCATGTTGGAGTTTTGCTATTTGGTGGGCTGAGGGAAGAGCCTGAACAGGTAGGACCAGCTCTGATGTGGCTGTGGGTCTATGACATGGCCATGTTTGCTGCTTGTTGTTTCACTTGTTTTTCTCAGGGTTTTTGCCATGTGGCAAGAGCTACAGGAAAGGCATTGCTGATGCAAATGTTGTGCTTAGAGGAGTTCAGTAATCAAGCTTTGCTGACTTAAGAGCTCAAAACACTTCCATCATAATTTTTTTCAGATGACTGTACAGAACTTGGCTGTTCTTTGCTCTTACTCTCACTGTGTGAGGGGCACTCCCACTGAGCAGTGTAGCTCAGAGCAGGAGTGGTTGAGGTTTGAGTTCCTCTGTGGAAATGGTGTGGCCATGAGGGAGGGCACTGCTGGTCTTTTAACCAGCTGCTGACTACACTGAAACTGGTACAAATAACTGGACTTCCTACAGTCACTCTGCTATTCCAACTCTTTGGTCAAACCAGGAAAGCTGCCCACCCTGCTGGGGTGGAGACACAGCTGCCTGTCCCAAGGGCCCAGCTACAGGCCTGAAGTGTTGTGTGTGATATCACACAGCTGCAAAGTTGGAATTTGTTTCTGAACTTTTGTAACTTCAGGGTGTTTGGATCTGCATTCAAGGGCTGTGGCTGTAGCTTGTTCTTTTCCTTAACCAAGCTAAGGGTTTTGTTTATTTTTGTTATATCATTTCAAGAATAAAAGCAAAATAAGGCAAGAAGAAAGTAGTAGCTTCAGGCCCTTAATTGATAAGGGCCCTCTGCTTCTTTGTGTGACTTGAAAAACAATCTCAATCACTTTGCTGCTTTAATCCTGGCATGCACCTCAGAGCAAAATTTGCTATTGATTACCTGGCAATGTTTTGCTTTTGAACCAGTTCTTGTCTTCTGGCCACAGCTTCCATGGATTCTGGTTGTAGAAAGCTGTATCCTTAGAGGGAAGTGGAATAAAAAAATCTTTAAAATTCACTGGTTTCCTCATGCAAATGCACAACACCCTCAGCAATACAGAGACACTTTAAAAAACTTTGTAAGTCTTCAACTGCGGGCTTTACTAGGAAAGTGATAGGGTTTCAAATTAAATCCTATTTGTTGTCATTGTTTTGGTGGCAATATGTAGAAAGAGCATGAAGTCCATATCAGGTGTTTTCAGGATCAGATCTGTAGTTAGGAATACCTGCCATTAACCACAAAGGGTGGTTTTATTTGGTGACATATGCCTTTGAAGTACCTATCACTGCTCAGAAAATAATAGCCCTCAGTTGAGCAAAGCAAACCTGCTCCTTCAAGACTGCTTTCAGCCTGGAGGCTGTGTAATTTGAAATTACATTTCCTCTTGAGATCCATGTTAAGGCAGGGAAGGAAGCCAAAATCAGAAATTTTTCTTGGTGTATTGATGTGACATTGAAAATACATTCACTCATCTCAAAGAAAAACTCTTGAGCTCATTTTGTATAAAGTAATATGTAACTTTTTGTGCAGCATGACATGAATGCCATAGTTATGATGTCCAGCCTTCCCCTTGGAGCTGTGCCCTCTAATTTTGAGCTTTAATTTAAAAGGACTTGTATTTGCCCTACATGAATTAAGTGGCATGTGGTATTATCATTAGAGAATATGATCTGTATAAAGCAGCCAATACTCATATAAGAGCAAGAGTAAAATGTAGTGTAAAAGTGTTGATGAGGAGCTATTTTTTTTAGCTGTTGCCTTTTGTTTGGGTGTTACAGTGCTCAGAAAATACAAAAAGAAAAGGAGGGAACAAAAACATGCAAAAGACTGAGAACTGTATTTAACAAAGGATAAAATGGACTTGCTTAGATCTAAACTGGCACAAGCTGCCTGCTTTTAGTGAGACTGTTTTTCTAAATAAAATAAACTAAACTGTTATTGACACTACCTATAAACCTCTGGAAAACTAACAGGTGCAGCTGGCTTTCTGGTCCATCCCACTTTTCAGGATGCAGAGGGTGCTTTGTTACCTGGGCCTGGGTAGACACGGTTGGACAGCAGGTTTGGCATGTTGGGGTGCTGTGGGACTGTGGGTCCCAGGTGGGATGCTATGTGCATTTGTCTGGGGTCAGCTGAGGCCATCATTTCAGTTGAAGGCAGCAGATCCCTGGGAGGAAAAAAACCCATTCAGATATTGCTTAGTTAAGAATAACCAAAGGTCTTTATAACCTCGGGGACAGCACTCAGAGTGTTCTGCAGTGCTGGGACAGAAATTGGTGCCTGGTACCTCTCCACCAGTCGCGGCTCGAACTGGGCGGGGATCGCCTGCATCCTCTGCTGGCCCGGCCCCATCAGCTGCGGGTTTACTGCCATCAGCTGGTTCCTCATCAGCATCTCCTGCCGCTGCCGCAGCTCTGCAAAGCACACACAGTTCTGCTCTCAGAGGGGTAAGTTAGGAAGTGATTCTGGCTGCGGTATAACCTTAGCAGAAAAAAATGTTTTGTTTTGTTTCCTCTAGTGCAATTCACACCTTTTTTTAATAGCAGCAACTGAAAACATGTTTTCACTGACACCTGAACTACTTCGTTTAAATAATGTAGATTTATTCAATCAAACTGCAGTAAAAATAAATAGGATGTGCTCAGTCAAGTGTATCAAAGGACAAATTACAATGAATAATAATTTACATAATACTGTGAAACAGAAGATAGCCATGGATGTTCAGTTCTCTACTTGAGAGAGTTTTCATTTCTAATACAGGTTCATTTTAAGAAAAATCATACTAGGTGGAGCCTGCATTGTCATGAGAAAGCAGCTCTAGAAAAAAAAGCCCACAATGGTGAACAGAACATCATAATGTCCAGCTGTGGCTTTTGTTCTGAGTTCTTGTGTGCCATTTACTTGTCTTCCAGAGGCTCAGCATCTCTTAATCAAATACTGAATTCCAAGAGCCCTCTGTGTTCATTTTTAATTACTTTAAGCAAAATACTTCTGCAGTTACTCCTCAGATAAATCTGAAATAACCTTTTAAAGACATCAAACCTGCTACAGGCTGTTTCTTGTAGGTGGTAGAAAAACCACAAAACCACAGTGCAGTTGGGGCTCCTTGCTGCTCACCTCCTGCTGCCATGCCGCCTGCCAGCCGGTACAGGTGCTTTTCCTCCAGGGCTCCCTGTTCCCCCAGGATGGACATCTTCCTCATGTGCTCCCGGGGAGTCATGCTGCAGGGGGACAGCAACAGCTCTGCTGCTCTAAAGAACCAAAGCAGCAGCACCTAGGAGAGGAATGAGACATTGAACAATGAGAAACAGAGAAGGTTATGCAGGTTGTTCCCCAGCTAAGCAGGTCATAGCTGGACCCTTCCATGCCTGTGTGTTGTAGTGTTTTCCATGTAGAAATTTCCAGTTTTCAGGACAATGCAAATATTGTCCTTGCCTACATTGACTCGTTGGATCCTGCAATGCAAGGAAAATCAGGGTGCTGGAAAATCACACCTGCTCAAAAGGAGGTAATTAAGCCCAAGCCTTTTCCTCAGCCCCTGGTGTGTCTGAGAGCAGTGATGTACTCATATTTAGGAAAGCAGGTGTCTTTGGTTTAATTTCAGAATTGTAGCAGTTTGGAACCCTGTCTACTGTAAACTAAGTGAAGCAGATGGGAATAAATAGTAGAAATTGTCTGTTCCAAATGACATCAGCCCCTTAAGGCTGCCAAATTGAAGTAAAAAAGGTAAAAGAACATGCCTTGTAGTGATGAAAACAGTGATAAAACTGGTAACACTCAGATCAGTTTTATATATATATATATATAAAAATTAATATATGTCATTAATATATACATAATTAATAATTTCAAAGGAAGCAAGTCCTGTAACCCAGAGCCAAGATGTTAAAAAGCTATGCTGTATGGAATGCTTTGAGTTGAGGAGTTGGCAGAAGGAGCAATCTGGCTCTGAAGGCAGCATTAGTAGCATCTGTACATTCACCTCACACTAGACTTGCACAACAAATGATTAGATTTAAAAATTTTCTTTAAGTAAGGAGTTGAATTTCCATCCCCACTTAGCTCTGATGAAGTGGATTCTTTCTGTCTTCTGAAAGAAGGAAAATGTACTGCTGAAGTGTTCTCATCCTGCCGATAGAGAGTTACAGCTCCAGGAGTTCAGCCAGCATTTGGTAGAGGTAGCAGTGAGGGAAATGCAAAGACAGGAAAAATGTTCCTTATCCAAAAATGAGATAAAAGTGAAGTCCTGTGTTTCATTACCCAAGCCATTTATAAATTAGATGTATCATTATAACTTTATTGCTTTTGACCTATTGATGAGTTTAAAATAATCTAAGTGATAGATATCAATCTAATTCATGTGCCTAAGAAATTTACCATTTCTGTGGTATGAGGGAGATATTTGGTCTCAAAATGAGTTTACCAAAAGGTAAACAAGTGAGTTTACCTTTTTTCAGCCATTTACACTGAAGGTAGAGGGTGAACTTAGACCATATCTCTGGTGCTCCCTCCCTCAAAATAAAAAATGCTTTACATTTGTAAGAGTAGATGTTGGATTCTGTGTTGGCCAAGACTCAGATCTTCCTGGCAACAGACAAGTCTGTCAAATCCCCGAGCAGCACCACGGCCTTTGTTCTGGATATTTGTATCTGAACCCGTTTCCATTGGCTTTTTTTTTAGGATACTTTAGACTTAAAGCGATTTAGGCTGCTGGGTGCCTCATGAAGAGCATTTGAGCTGCCAAAGTGCTTCTGAGCTGCTAAAGCATTTTAAAGCTCAGGACTAAAGCGATTTAGTGCTGGACTAAACTTTTCAACAGCTCAAAAAATAGGTGGTAACTGGGATGATGGTATTTGCCATACTATATTGTTCAGTGAGCCATTTAGGTGTTTTTCTTTTTTGGAGAGAGACTCTGTATTGAATACTCTGCAAAACAAACTGCAATGTTAAACTTCATGCTGCCCTTCTTAGAGCCTGGCCTTTGGCCTTTATCTGGCTCTTTTTTTTTCTGGAAAAACCTGCTCTACCCAAAGATGTCAATGCTTATTGTAGAGGCATTGGACTGGATGGCCTCAAAGGTCCCTTCCATTCCAAACTGTTTTGTGGTTCTGTGAAGGTGCAAAGAAACCATCAGAGGTTCAGGTAGCATACTGGAAAAAAGACCCAGGAAGTTTTAACCTCTTTATTCCTGTAAATCAGGGGGAAAATAAAATTAATAATGCATTTTAATACTGACACATTTGTCTCTCAGATGACTGGCACTTTGTACCACTTTTGCATTTTAGAAACTGCTAGAATGTGTCTGTCTCCTGCTTAAATCAAAGTTGTGAATGTGGTTCTGGAGAAATGTCCCTTTGTAGGAAAAACACACAAGTAAAAGACACTTTCTTCATCAGGTCTTCCTAGAACTTCTATGCTTCTCCCTAAAATCACACCAGTGACTGAAATTACATGACGCAACTTTAAATTGTAGAATCGTGGAAAACCTGGTGGGAAAAGAGCCATCTGGTCTGGCCCCAATCCCTCCTGTGGGATCCCAGATACCCTGCCTGTTCTGACAGACATCCATCCAAAAGCAAGCAGCAGTAAGTGGTTAGAAACCAGTAGCACCAGTATCAGTGTGGTGTGCTCTGTGTAGTCTGTTGTTCCCAAAATAAGTCTGGATTTTGTGTTGGATGTGAAGGATGATACAGTGGCTGTTGACAGGCAGTCTCATTGCCTCCTTTCAGGGATTAAGCAGAAACTATGTAAGAACTTTCTTTAAAACTTCTATGTAAATATGAGGTTTTCTTTTGAATGTTGCCATTTTTCCCAGAATGTAGGGTACTGATGACAGCAGCATCCACAACAAAGTGATCCATATTTACTGATAATTATTGTCCACCAGATGATCCAGATTCACAGACCACCATTTCAGACAATGAGCATCAGAAAAAAAAACTTATCCTGCAAAGGCAGACAATGTGGTCTTTTGGTTTCACATGGAAAAGATCTAGTATTGAAAAAGTCATGCAATAATATGATTTAAAAGTTCTTTGGTATCTTCTTCCACTAAAGCTGTAGCTTGCTGCTTCCACTGACCCAGTTTTTGAATCATCATAAGCCAAAAGGAAGGTTTGATTCCTTTGTGAGGTTTTCACTGGAGTTGCATCATGAAATCATTCTGAGTTTTTCATTAGTGTGCCAATCAGTCCTATCTAACTTATCTTGAATTTCTTCTCAGATACATAAAAATAACTGTGGTATTTGTGATATAAAGCTGAGATGTTATTTCCACCAGAATTCTAATCTCTTGCTGCAAGTTGAATGGCAAAATATCCATATGGTTCAAACTTAAAGGACGTTTTGTATGTGTGTGTGGTATCTGTATTAAATTACTTCTTTATTTCCCTGAATGTCCTGTTAGTGAAGTATTGAAATGATCAGGTGGGATAAATAGCTTAATAACCTAATATAAAGATTTGTTTGTAACTCTGTGTCAGGAGGAAGTGTGAACCTGACTAATCCATGTTAGTCCATTTAGAAAAACATCTTTTTCAGTTACTTAGCTGGGGTTCTGACCTGCAGGTCAAATTTAGGGTAGTTTAGGTTCATACTATTTTCATAACAAGTCACATATTAGAAACCACAGCAGCTGAGGAGGATCTGTGAGGGAACAGGGAAAGTACACTTCTGATACATTTATTAGCTGGGATTTGAGAGGAGCTCAAAATCTGGCATCAGGGTTCATATAAATTCATACACACCAGCTGTCCAGCGTTAGATTCATATATGGCTCTGCTCTGATCCTATTGCACAAATCCTGGCTGTACAGCACATTACAGGGATGAAGACAAGTTAATCTCTGCCTTTAGAGTCTTACCCTTAGCAAACCCTTCTTGGCAGCAGGCAGAACCACTCACCCAGGACTAATTCTGTCTCAATTTATTAGATGAGAAGTGGCAAGACACGAACTTTATGAACCAGGAGCATTTGCAAATCTAATAATGCAACAATTTCAAAATGTCTATAGCAGTCTATGTGTTGATGTTATCAATTGTATTGGCAAAATATGGTTTAGTCATATGTAATATAGATTTGTTGGAAGACTTGTTTTTTTACTTAAATGCATTGGGATTTCATTTACAAATATGCTTTTATTTACATCAAACACATGGAATTAGCATTCTTTATAGTCCATATTTAGTGAACTACAACAAGTGTCTCCACAGACTGGAAGCTGAGTATTGTTTAAAATGCTCAGGTAAATTTGTGTCAGCTGAATCAGTCAAATACACAATAGGAACATGTATTCATGCTTATGAGAGAAACCTGTAAATGAAGACAAACATAATCTCATTTGCATTTCTATTGGCTTCCCTTTTAGAAAAAGCTGACCTGATTGCTTGAGAAATCAGGTACTGTTTTAAAAAATAGATAAATATTCCAATATTTATAATAATCTTAATGTTATTAGTTATTGGATCAAGGGTTCTTGATCTGAATCTATGCTGAGGGTCATAAAACTAGAGATTGTAATTGTTCCAAAATCCACAGTCAGCAAAACAAATACCTTTTGGAAAGGAAAAAAGCAATTATGCTAGCATTACGCCATACAGGAGTATGAAATATGTCTTCTTAATTGGAGCAAGGTGCCACTGGAGAGGCTGTGGGGCTAAATTCTAATCCTAGATATGTGGGCACGGACTGCTCAGAGACTGAGATTAGAGTGTAATCCTAAAACTGGATTGAGAACGATACATTCCCTAAAGAAAGGAAAATAACTCTATTTATACAGTGTGTGTCAGCCAGCAGAGTTTGTGTTGCATGCCTTCACGCTGGCTGGGAGACACAGACCTGCCTGTTCTTGAGCCAGCTGATTGGTAAAATGGTGAGCAGCACATCACTCTTTTTTTTAAACATGCTGTTCTCAGGCAGTAGTCAAGGCTTAGTGCTGGCAAACTCAATCCTTCAGGAACTAAGCTGGGTTCATAACAAAATCTCATCTTGTTCCCCTTGGAATGGCTGTGGGCAAGGGGAGACTTATTCCTATGTGCCACTAAGGCAGCACTCAGGCTGAGCGCGGGCTGAACCCAGAGGTGGAGAGCTTTGTGCTGAGCACAAACACACGGAGAGGGCCTGCAAAGCCTGTGAGGGGACAGAGACAGATGGTGGAGGAAAAGGGAGCTGAATTCCTGCTGTTTGATGTGGCACTGGAGGCACAGAGATCCAGGACAGTCCACAGCTGAGGTGGGAACTACTCCATGCGCTTCTCCCTCTCAGCTTGGCACTGGGACTGTGGGACTGGTCACTGCACAGCACAGGGCTGAGATTTGTTTGTGTTTGTGGCAGCACCCAAAGACTCCTCTGGGATCACTCTGAGAACTTTAACAACTCCTGTTAAAAAACTGAGTGCAATAGCTAAGCAAGAACTAATGAAAATAGTGGAGAAAGTGCGTGCGTGCGCTCAGAACGCTGTGCACCCACCCTGGATCCTGGCAAACTGGCACAGGGAGATGTTTACAAGGGATGGGTCTTCCTATTACATCAGCTATATACACAGAGATAGAAGCATGATGTCATTTGTTTTCCTTGTGGATTTATTTCATAATTAGGGATGACACTTGAAACATTATCCTCTTTCTTAGACTCTTTCAGAAGTATAGAGATTGCAAAATATGGCAAAAGCGGGGCCAGTTAAAAGGAAACTAAACTCTGTGGTTTTTACTTTTTGATAATTATTCCTCTTAAAGCATTAAAAATAAATGTGTTGCTTTTTAATTTTATTTTTGAATACAGGAAATGGAAATTGTGGGACAGAAAGCTTTCTGATCATTGGAGGGCCAGGCTGGTATTTCCAAATGAAATGTGGTTGAATTTTAGTGGGATTTGTGTCTCACTTTTACATGAAATGTCAGTACAAATGACAACTCTCTCAGTGCCAAAAGTAACCAGGTAGTGGGAAGAGGAACAAGTTTTAATTAGACTATTTAAAACTATTTTAATTCAGCAATTCTTTAACTTAACTGGCTAAGAGTTTGAATCTAGAAAATTTGTTCTGAATCATTAGTACCTGCCTTTTTCAGTTAGAATATTCAATACTGCAGCAGTATCCCTTGAATTTTCCAAAACCCTACATTTGATGAGTCTCCCACTAAGATTATGTGGGTTTCCATCATAAATCATTTCAGGTCAGGTTTCTTTATTAAAAAGCAAAATACAGCACATACACATCTTAGAAAATATTTGCTGGTATGTTAGAATATAAATATGTAAAAGGTGTCAGATATTAAACTCATTATTATTATCCAAATTCATGTATGAAGTCACAGGTTTTAATACAAAATCTTGTGAGATTAGCATGTAAAATTGCACACCTGACCCTGTGCACAGGCTCAGAAATCAGCATCTCAAACAGACTGAGCATCTCAGCTCCAGTCTGAAGTATCAGACCATGAGAGAATTACTGAGTTAGCATTGCCTCCCTCCCTTACTCTTTCCATGTTCTGCTGCACTGTGGAGGTCTGGAAATCCACATGTTCTCTAACTAAGGAACTTGAATTTTTCACTCCAAACACAATGCAGTAGTGCCCAAGCCTTTCTCAGTCTACAGTTAATTCTGCCCTCATAGTCAGATCCTAACAAAATGTAAGGAACTATTATTACCTAAAGATATTTTTAAAAATTTGTCCCACTGTGTAGGTTGGTATTCCACAAAGCTGCCAGGATTGGAGTTTGTTATGATGTCTACACACATATAGCCAAAATTTTCACTGGCTAAATCTAACATAGTTACATCAGACTAGAGCAGCCAAATATATCTTGTGATGATGGCCTTGATTACTTCTGATTGCACGCTAATTTGGAAAATCTGCTCCAGGAAATATCTATAAAATATTGAGATTTTTCTGTTTCACTTTAAAAGATAAGTTAGCACAAAGATTAAGATAAATATATTAACAACCACTTAGCTTTTAAGAATATTATGTTATGGATAGACAAGACAGGGAAACATTTGTACATATATAACAAGCAATGCAATCTGAATCCAAAGTCTTCTAGAAAAATACTGAGTATGGAAGGACAAGCCTTCCCAAAATAAGATCCTGTTTGCAAAACAAATCTTAAAATATTTCTAAAATGATCAAGTTATGTTGTAAGAAATACAGTATTTGCACCTGAATATGCAGAATTATTTACCCATAAGAATACCTATAGCAGATTGCTGAGAAACCAGAATAGACTTAATCACATACTTTACTTCTTCTGTACCACCCTGCCTATTCCTAACTTTACTCTGTGCTCAAGCGCTGCTCTAAAATTAAGTCACCACAAACAAGTTTGCTTTGATCTGCTTCACTTCTGTTTTGAGACAAATCATTCCTATTTAATCTGAAAAATCATGCACCTTTTGGTATTACTTAACAGGTGTTCCATCACCATTTATATTAAAAACCCAGCACTTTTTATTTCATGTATACTTACGTCTATTGTGCAGATGTTAGTTTTGGGCACAGTGAAGCCACCATGAATGTCCAAGTGTGTCCCCTCTCTGTGAGCCTTCCTTCCAGCTGCCTCACTAATGTGTTTGGCAGCTTTTAAAACACATCAAGATTAACATGTCAAAAACTGCCTTAACTAACGCTGACTTTACTTTAAATACAAACTGAACTTGTCTTGATTAGCTCTCATCCCTGCTCCTAAGCCCTCCCCACTCTGACATCACAAGCTCTTCTCCAATACCATCCCCTAACCAGGCTGTAAAAACATAATTACACGAGGAGCACTACACTGAGCTGATAAACCTATTTCACATTTAACCTGCTAAGCCGTTGTTAGCTTTTAAGATGCTTGATGCATTCACTTAAAATCTCCCTGTTCCAACAAGAAATACAAGACAAGGTTTGGAATTGCTTGGCTCTCCCCTGTTGTGTTACCTTTTTATGCTGATTTTTAGAAAGAGTGCACTTGTGACTTGGCAAGGAGTCATCCCAGAAGTGTGATACCCCAGAGCTGTGTGCCTGATGGGATTGGGGGGAGCTGCAAGGTGGAAATCCTGTTAAGCATATTGTGAGGCTAACACAGGGATCAGTGGGTTATACTGCTCAAGCCGACAATTTACTCTTTAATTCTCACTGGCCACCAGTTGGCTCTCAGAACCAATGATTGGAAATGGCAAGTTTGGAAATGTCAGGGAGTGCTTAATTTCTTTCAATATCTGTGTCAGTTGGTGGGGTGTTTGTTAATTCTTAATCACCTGTCTAAAATTCATCAGGTGCTCGCTGCAACAACAAAATATTGCCCCTTGTTCTCTCTAAAACACTAACACAGTGCCTGAACCTGGGGCAAATGGGCTCATTCCTATTGAAAATCACTCTCAGGGAGGTGTTAGCATTAGCAAAGAGGTGTAATTCTGCTCTACCTCTGCACAACCTCACAGAAAACAAATTATTTTTTATAACACAAAATATATTGGTTTTAATGTGGGATTATTTAATTTTTTTAAGTGACTGTGACACTAAATATTTTTGTTGTAAATCCCTTTGTGACTCTTTTGTCGCTGCCTGGACTTTATACAGAAGGAAATCACACCCAGAAATATTGCTTTAAAAATCCTCTACTGGGTTTTAAAAAAAAAATTTTGATCTTCCTTTAAAAAATAAATTATTAGAGACCAGTTAAAATAAATGGAGAATAGGTTTTATGTGCTTGTCTAAACCTTTGCACGTACACGCAGACAAGAAAGCAAAGGAGGATTCTAGGTTTAAAGATCATTTTCATCTCATGTTCAGTCCACTCAATTCGTAGCTCCCTGTGACTTCAAATGCAATGAGCAGAGAGTCTTGAAAAAGGTTTTTTTACTGGAATTTTTTCAGGATTGTCTGAGTGAGGCTGAAGTAAATGCTGTGTAAGATGTGGAGTTGGCCAAATAAATAAAAGTAAAAACTTGCATCAGCACCCATTTTTCATCAGATGTTTTAGTCCATGTGGATCCCATTTCAGGAAAACTGCAAAAAGTTCATTATCAGAAAAAATTACTTCCTGAGGTAGAAATAAACTCAGCAAAATAATAAGGAAAAATAAATGTTTAATTTTTCCTGTTTTACCTAGTGAGGAAATTTGGAGAGAGAAACACTGCTTCACAAGAACTCTGGCACTTAGCCCTTGGATTCTGGCACAGAAGCAGGATTGCTGTGTGCTGCAGTGAACTGGGGCAAACACAGTTCATGAAGATGCTTCAGTGGTTCCTCTCCAGGGAAGATCAAGTTATTCTTGCCTGGATGTTGCAGGCATCAGGCAGGAGAACATTTCTGTATCACACAGTGGTCTGTGTGTCCCTCAGCATTCCTGCTCCTGTCTTCACCTGAGGAAAAATGGCAGAGCATCAAGGGAGAGGCAGAGAGACATGGAGGAAATTAGTTATGAACAGAAATTAATGAGTTTTGGGCAGTTTGGGTACTACTCTAAAGCTGAATTAAGAACAAGGAGATTCTCTCAATTAATTTTGAAAGAAATGTCAGCTGCTACCCATCTTTCTCAATTCCTGAAGTACCAGGATTGTGCCCTTTTGTTCCCTTTTGACAAAATCTATGGCAGACATAGCTCAACTGATGGGATTTATGGTCTTCAAAAATGAAAGGTAAAAATTGTATTAGACAATTTTATTGTCTAATAATTAATAGTTCAAGAATTATGTTGGTTACCAAACTGCAGTGCTAGAATGGATTTGTAAAAGTAGAGAACCTGCTAAACTAGAGCCTAAGCAGGTTTTAATCCATTCTTTCTAAATGCTGTCTGTCCTAAGTGAGGAATCTGTGGAAGAGTGATAATCCTTGTTTCTTCTTATCAAGTTTACTGGAGCAAGATAAAAATCTACTTATCTCCACTTTAATGGAGATATACCATGAAATGGACAGAGACAGAACTTGATAAATGGCTTATTTATCACAGGTCAGTCTCTCTTTTTGCAATGTGAAATCCATGTTCAAACACATCAGATTCTTTAGCTAAACCTCACTTCCTTCCACGTTTCCTGCAGAAAGGTCTAATCTAGAAGAGCACAGTTACCAGAAGAAAAGTAAAGAGGGGGTGGTCTGATGGATGGGTTAGGAAGTCTGGGACCAGTTCAAGACTGAACTTGAACAAAAGCTGTGTCCTAGGATTAGAAAAAGATGCCAGACTTCAGAGTGACACACTGCCTTACAAATGGGGTCTTGGTCCACAAGAAATTGAAAAACAACCAGAGAAGGGAACAGGCAAAGCTGTGTGAGTGTCACTGTAATGGACTGGTTGTGCAGAATGTCCTTCAAGCTGGAACACTCCTTTGGAGTTAATTTTTTCCCCAGCCTCTTGCTTGCGGGGTATTTTCCTCCTTCCTGAGTTGCAGGACACTGAAATGTGCCCACCTTTGGTGCTGTCCTGTACTGAATTCACACTGACAAGGTCAGCAGATACTGCAAAGGGACCAGGTTGCAACATGATTAGTTGTCTAGTGGAAAAGCATTATATTTACTGCTGTTCTTGAGAGAATTTGGAGAGACTAGGTAGATTACATAGCACTCTGATTCCCAAGGGAAATCTGGGAATTTTTCAGGGAGAACTAGTGCCAAACTTCGGGCAAAAGTACTCAATTTTACTTAGTGTGACTAATCTCAATTCCAATGAGTGAACCTCAGGGGTGAAATATAGCTAACTCTTGAAAATTCCTTTGAATTCCTTTAAAAAGTCAGTTGACCAAACATCGTTCATGGAAAGAATACTGGATTTTATGTGACCTTGGATCCAAATGGTTTCAAAGATCTGGATGTAAACCCATACAAGTTGAGACTTCAAAGACCTGAATTTTTGTATGCCTGCATGGTGTAAAATGAAATTAATAGGTTTTGGTCAAAACTTTCAAACTGACCATTTGCTGAAAGAGAAAATATATTGGTAAAATTCAATTTTAATGGAAGCTGCACTGTGCCATGTTCCTGTCATTTTTGGAAGTTCTGGACATAGCTTTTAAATTGGAGTAATAATTAGTGAAGCAAATCACAGTACACATAATACCTTTAATGAAAGCTTTTTATGGTAATATATTTTCATATTTCCTTGTTTAGTGATTTTTTTCATTACCTTTTATATGGATTCAGGGTATTTTTGGATGTGGAAAGATGAGTTATGACAGCATTGGTATCACATTCAAAAAGAAAAGTGTTGAACAAATACTTTTTTGGAAGTAACTTTTGAAACAGCAACCAGAATACAGGGATTGGATTCTGTCATTAAGGATGGCCCTAAAAATGCTTTATAACCAGCTCTTAAATCTGTATAAATTTGCTCTCTCTGGCAGCAGACACTCAGGTTGAGTTCCACAGAATGGAATGGGGAGTTTTGCTGAACTATCCAGCTCCATTGTACCAGATGGTACCGTATGGAGGTAACACTGATCCTATGACTCTGTTGATTTGTAATTAGGTTTCTAGTAATTAATATAGTTTGCAGGCCTTGCATGAACTCTGCAGATTGTCCATTCATGTAAATGATTAACTGAAAGGGGATTAATCCTGGCAGAAGTTCAACCAAAAAGAATTTTCCAGACTGAAAATCTTCTCTATCAGTCTAGTATCTTGTAATAGAGACTGCAAGTTAAGTTTGCATTTGTGTAGCTCCATTTTAAAAGGAGTAACTTGATATCTCAGTGTTAAAACTATCTACACTGTGTGTATAAATGTACATTTTCTTGCTTTTTATGGAATTCAAAATGCATATCCAATATGACTTAGTAGTTGGAAAAATCTACTTGTTATCACTACTATTTAATAGGAGGTAATGTAAATTCTGGCTTTGAAAAAAAGAACATGGTTTAGAATTCTGCAGTTCGTGTTTAGGTGTTCATGCTGGAATATGCAAAGGTTGCAATTCTTCTATAATAAATCAGTGACAACAGCAGCTGTCACACAGCTCTGCACACAACCAGCTCATCCAGCACTAACCCTTGCAAGGCTATCACAGAATCCCAGAGTGATTTGGGTTCAAAGGGACTTTAAAGCTCATCCAGTTCCAACCCCCTGCCTTCCCCTCTCCCAGGCTGCTCCAAGCCCTGTCCAACCTGGCCTTGAACTTGGCCTTGTCCTGCAGCCCCTCAAGCCAAGCAGGTACTCCTGAGGAATGGTCCTTCCAGCCCACTGTGTGTGCAGTCTCTTCTGAAGGAATTTATCTGGCCCTAAAGCCAGTCCCTGTGGCTCTGGGGATCACCTGGCTATAAAGAAAGTCAACATCAAATTAGTGGGTGACACAGATGTTTGGCACAAGCAGCTCAGCATCAGTGCCAGCTGAGAGATTCCCAGCTGTGTGGGCAAGGCTGAATTCCCCTGCCTCAGTTATGAGGTGTCAGAGTCAGAGGGTGAATGGAAGGGACAGAGCAGGAGAGAGAGGATGGAGAGAGCTGTGGAGAGCATGATTTGATGCATGTGGCTGGGAAAGATGAGGGCAGCAAACCTGGTGCTGGACCAGGCCACTCTTCCCTTATCCTCCCTTGGCAGCAACTCCTGGCACGAGTGTTCTGAGTCAGCACAGCCCAAGACTGTGACACCTGGAACTGCCAAAGTCAGCCATGGGGCAATGAACACTTTTCCAGCCCCACCAATTCCTTGCTCCATGCAATTTCCCCCAACAAATCAGGCCAAGCAAGAGAATCCTGCAGAGAGGCAAAGCTGGGGAAGGGAACTGCCATGGAAGCAAACAAGGCTCACAGTGCTGTTAAGTGCTGCAGCAGTCAGACTATCAATAATCTCTAACAGATAAATATCCCAAATCATTCCATTCTATATAAATATTGGGCTGAGTGCCTCCCTGATGTAACTGTGATTGTATGACAGCAAGGATGGGTTTAGTTCAGTGTGTTTAGACTCTCCATTATTTTAACCAGATGCTTGGGGCTTTGTTTTCCTTTAGTGGATAATAAGGGCCATCCAAAACAGAGTTGCTGATTTGCTTGGGTTTCATTGAAAGAGACACTACTAAAGGGAGAGGAAATCCCCAAAATGATACTCAGTGATTAAGCACATAGAATATAGGATTTCAGTGTTTGCAAATCCTTTTTTTCAAATGAACTTGTGGCACTAATCCTCTAATGGCATTATTTCTTTGGAATATATGCCGGATTAAGGAGTCACAATGAGGCAAAGTACAAAAATCCACATTAATCTCTCCCTGATGGATGCTGTGTGGGATGCAACTTAAACTATTTTGTTCCAAAATTGGTTCTGTTCCTAACCTTGCCCCAGGTCTAGACAGAGGGAAGAGTAGATATAAACAAGTGTGACACTGAGCACTTGGCAGATGGTCACAGGCCATTTAACTGGATAGAAAGGGGAAGGCGTCTATTATTTTTAAACTCCAAAAGCTAAGCCTGCCCTGTGCTGTCCGTGACATGCTGCAGGAAGCAGACACAGGGCTCTGACAGGAGCAGGACACCTGCTCAGAAGTGTGTCAGGGAGGAGAGGGACAGAGCAGCAAATGGGGCATGGCTGGGCCTGGATGTTGTGATGTTCACGTGTTCACAGCACAGCCTGGGCCCTTTGCAAAGTGCTGCTCGTTTGCAGCCTAGTGCAGCCACCTCACTCTCCTTAGCCTGATTTTTGGGGAGATAATCCTGTTAGCACCTCTTCTCTCATAGCTGATGTAAAAAAGGTAAGGATTTGCTTTTTGGGAAGAGGAGACCATATCACTGTTTCCCTTCTGACCAAATTATGGGGATGCTGTCAGAGTGCCCTGGGCTATTGTCACTGTCATTCAGCAGCCTCAATGGTGAAAGAACCTCTGAATTGGCAGCACTATCACCTGAAATACTGATGTCAGAGCATGTGAGCTAGCCCAGACTAACCACTGTAATCAGTGCTTAACATGCTTAAAGATTTCCCCAGTTTCACAGGACAGAGATCATCAAATATTCACATTCCTCGTTCTCATTGAACTGCAGGGGGCATTGAGAAGTCTTGGGCCAGCAGAGCCCAGGACATGCTCACAAACACAGGTTGCTTGGTCTCTGCTTCATTCCCAGTCACTCTGCTGTTAAGCACAAGAAAAGAATTGTCAAATTCTGTTCTTCACCAATAGAAATACTGGGATTTTCCATTGTCTGCATAGCTGAGATGCCTGGACACCTGAATTAGCACAAATTCCTCATGTGGATACAGCTCTGTAGTGAGATGCTGATTTCAGAAACAGAGACAGGACAGCCACTTCTGGTGTCAGAAAACCCTAAAGTCAACTTGGAGATCCTTTCTGTTTGGGAATAGAAATGTGTCCTCCTTTTCTACAGAGAAAGATGGTTGATCACAATGGTTTTGTGCATTTCTAGCTGCTGTAAATGTTTCCCAGCATGGTACCTCTCATGGGCAAGAGGACTTTCCTGATGTTCACTTTTTCATCTCATCTTACCCTGTTAACTCCTTGCAGCACCCTGTGCCTCATTCCACCCTGCCTGAATCCTTTGTCTAGTTTCATTCTGAGTCAAGCTTTTCCTCAGGCTGGTGTCTGCTCAGCTGCTTGCAAAGGAATTGTTGGTTTTGTTTACCAGCTTTATCATTCCCCACCAAAATCACTCCAGTTTGAATCTGTCTTTGGTGTATACAGACAGTGGATGGTCCCTTGTGTTTAAGGAAGTAGAAATTATATTGCACCAGGTGAGCAGGAAATGATAAGGGAAACGGAGAGTTTGCCACAGGAGGGGAGAAAGGTTTGGCTGGTTTAGCCTGCAAAGGCAAGACCTCATAGAATGAAAAAGATTATCAAGGCTAAAGAGATTCAGCATAAATGGCCATGAGTAGAGTTGAGACAGAAATTGTGATGTTCACCATTGAGGAAATCAGACTTTAGGACAGACAGACAGACAAAAAAAAGGTGTACTGGAGTTTGAAGTGTACATAAGGTGTGTCTACTGATTGCATTGTAATGTTGTACCATGGTGTCGCCCAGAAGATGATTGTGACTTGTGTCTCCTGAAGTGATCCGGAGTGTCAGTCCTCCCTTTTTTGACTGAGCTGTGCCTCCAGCACTATTGCTGAGCAGTATGGACAAAAGGGGTGGGAAAACAAAGAGCTTTTCTCCAGGTACTCCTGTAATCTGATCTCTGCGGTGACTCAGCCTCTCCCAACAGCAGCTGTCTCGGGGCATGCAGTGGTTTGTGAGCAGTAGCGAAGATTTTGCTGCCACTTCCTGATTTCTGCCTTGAGAGCCATCGAAGCTGGGACATGATCGGAGCATTTAAATGGATTTCTCAGCCCCAGGACCGGCAGACTTTGGCATAAAGTACAGAGGAATAGAGGCATCAGAAAGAGCCAACAAACCACTTGTGCAGAGCTGCTGCTGTCAAACGGATGAAGACAGAAACTTGCGAGAGAAAACTGCACGGAAAGTTCCTATTAAGGAAAGGAGTGAGGTTTTGTTTGCGTTCCATGGCTCACTTATTCCACAAACCCTGAAAGCGCTGTAAAAACTGAAAAGTGTGAAAGGGAACCTCGGGTGTACCCATGGAAAAGACAGGTATGTTCTTTGTTTAAAATAATGCCTCTCTACAGCAGGAAATCACAGCCAGGGAAAGCAGGACTGCTCTAGAGCTCAGTAACTGTGCATGTACATCAAGGTACATTGGCTTGTACCATTTTTGTATTTCTAAGGAATACAGCTGTGACAACATATTAATGCCAGATTTTAAATATTGCCTCAACTTTTTGTGATTGTAAATGCTCTGCTCTTGAACTCTTGTATCATGGCTATGATACATGGTTGGGTGGAGGCAATGGTGGCAAATTCTCAGTGCATCTGCCATTATGAAAACAGGTAAGCAAGAGTAAACATTACTAAATTCTGATTCTAATTCACACTTATTCTGTCTGCTGATCCCCTGAAAGATGACCAGAACTGCCAGGATAGACATGAAGAGGACAACCCAAAGAGTTCCCCATTTGACTTTGTTATAAAACAATTCCAAGGAAAGAAGTGTGCTCCTGAAAAAAGGAAAGAGCCGCCTTCAGCCATCAAACAGTTCTTCAAAGGCTTTGACTTTGGGAAATCTGAAGGCAAGGACAGAAGGGAAATTGAAGAAACAGAAATAAGCAATGACGTAGCTGATGATCAGAGTGAAAAGCAAGATCCCTCTGTAGAAGGTAATGCTGGTACAACAATGAAATACATGTGTATGTGTATATATTTTAATTTCATAGAAAATCAGCTGTTTTCTTGCTAGCCAAAATCCTGTATTTGCTGTATTTTTATCCTCTTGCTAGGATTTACTTCTGATTGGAACATTATCAAGGATGTACTCTCTGATTTGATAGGTGCTAAGCAAGGAGTTAGATCCACATTGATGAGGAAGGGTAAAGCTTTTGGGTGACTTCTCTCTTGGTCTGCAATGTGAGAGTCAGTGCTGAGGTCAGCTCTGAGCAGTAGCTTGGCCTGTTGTATTTAAGATGGGTCTCTGTCCTGCTAAAGCAGTCTGAAGACAGCAGGAGCAGATGTTTCCTATCACTTAGCACTGGGCAGGGGCAGGGAAAGGGAATGGGAATCCCTCATTGATGTTATTTTGCACACACAAGGATTCTCTTTACATCCACTCCAGAGAAAATGGAACTATTTTTCAAAAGGAGGTGGAAGGTGAAGCTTAGAACCCCATCCTTTGTCCTAAGGGGTCTGGGTCAGTTTGGGGAATGATAAGAGGGCAGCTACTGAGAGTGGATTGCTATTTTCTGTGGGGGTTTTTTTTTTGTTTTGTTTTGTTTTGTTTTTTGTTTTTTTTTTTTTTTTTTTTTTTTTGCTTTGCAAAGCTCAGAAAAGCAGGAACTACCTTACACAGATGTATGAAAATGTGGGAGGAGTTTTGTATTAATTTGATCTATAGTGATCCTATCAGGCAGGTTGTTGGTCCACATAGATGAAAAATAGAGCCTGCTTCATTGTCAGATTTAATTCATTTCCTAAAGTCTTCACCTGGCAGCCTCAGGCAGGTTTTACACCTTGTGTTTATTAGCAGAGGTAACCAGGGCCCTATTTCTTTGTTGCTCAGATGGACTTTCACATCTCACTTCTGAAGAAGAGTCACCATCTGGTGAGCAGAGATTTAACCAGTTCATGGAGAAACTGGGAAAGAAACCCAGCAGCAAGAATCTGGATCTAAATAATTGTGCACTGAGTGCAGAAGATATAACAGAGTTGGGTAAATGCACATTTTGTTCAACTAATCACTTCATGTATTTCTTTAATTTTTATTTGCCTGTTCTATTATTGCCTCTCCTCTTTTCCCTTCCCTTTCTTTTTTACAGGCCATTTTAACATTTCATCTAATGGTCCCAGGTCCCTGAGAAATATTAATTAATAAATGATGACAATTATGTAATATATATAAATATAGAAATCACCCAGGTCTGTGAAGCAGATTATTGTCCTTACACTCGAGCTACAGATAAGAAAAGTGAGGTACAAATTGTCATTGGCTTTATAATTCTGTATTGGTTGTAGAAAACATCTCAACACTAAGACATAGTGTGTGCAGAAGCATGAAGACAGAAAAGCTTTTTCTTTTCTTTCCTTACAGCTTCTTTACTGCCATTTCTCCCAGAGCTGGAAGAGCTCAGCCTGTCCTGGAATGGCTGTGTTGGAGGCACTTTGAAAGCTCTCACTGTCCATCTTCACCACGTGAGCCTGTTAAAAGTCCTCCGACTTAACAACTGCCGGCTGACAGCTGAGGATGTCATCTCCTTAGGTACAGGACTGCATTTACATTTACTTCCAGACAGCTTGGGGCTGATGGAATCCATCTCATCTCTTCCTACATCCTACTCCTGCTGCTGCCACACTGGGCAAAGTAAACTCCTGCTGTGAAACAGTAGAAACTTGGGCTTATGGGTGACCTTACACCTTTAGGTACCTCTGCAGAGTTCATTCCTCAGGGTGTGAAGCTTTCATACTCAAAAGGGAAGAGAATCCAGTCCTATTTGCAGGAAAGAATATTTTTAATTTGGATTGCTTTTTTTTTGCCTCGAAGCAGAGTCAATCACAATAGGGTCAGTTTAGGTCTTGGAGCTGCAGGACAGGTGAGTGCTCATCATGAAAACCCCAATGGTCTTTTGGGACAAGACTTAAAACCAGAAGTGCTGCCTCAGAGCTTTATGATTTGGTGTTTTTTCAACTCTGGGAGAAATTTATTTCTCTGCTTACTTCTGTGATTGGAGTGCCTGCACTTGGCTTTCTGCAAAGTGAGAGATGGAAAGATTTTTCAGGTGGTGTTGCACACTCAGGTTCTGGCATGGAGTCACCTCTGGGCCTGGAGTTTACTCTGGAGTGGATCTGTGGTTTGTATTTAAAAGAAGGACAGACATAATCAATTATAAATTATAAAAGTTATTGCTTATTTTGAAAGTTCTAAAATGGACCTGAGTTATAAAGCTGGGCTTTGTTTATGTCATTCATATCCAAGCCTTTTCCAGGAAAGGTTCAGAAATAAAATGACATATATGGTGGTCGATCAAAAATGAGTCGTGCAATCTCTTGGGGAGGAAATAAGCATCTCTACAAAAGCTAGTGAAAGTAACTGTTCTGTTTCTGATGAGCGTGAAATCTGTATTTAATTTTCTATTATTTTTTCAAATTTATTTCATTATTTTCCAAACCCTTCTCATAGATTTGGTTTTTGTTCGTTGGTGTTCTTTTTCTCCTTCTGAATTTTATTGGTTATTTTTGCAATTGATACTTTCTGCCAGGTTCTTCAGTGCTGTTTCCTTCCCAGTTCAGTTTAGCTTCTGCTGGGACAGACAGAAAATTGATCACAGAACTTGAATTTCCAGACAAAATGTGATGCCCTTGACACGTGGGATAGCAACAGTCAGTTTGCATTGATTTTGCCTGTGATTTTGAAAACAGCTTGTGTATTTAGGCCAGTCCTGGCTGTGTGACCTTGTCCACATCTCTCTGCAGAAATGTGGCCTCTTGTGGACTCAGCACATCCTGCTTAGAAATCAATGTCTGAAATATAACCATAATATCAACCTATTCTAGTTGCTTGGAGCTTGACTGTGAAAGGTGATAGGAAACAATTCCTGGAGTTATATTCCTTTATTTATCTTCTGGGAGGAAAATGTGCTTGGAAATCTATAGTCCTCATGTCAAACAGAAGCAGGCTATGCTGCACTTCTCAACTGTAGAGCATTGCTCAGTATTCAACACTGAGGCAATAATTTAAAATAAATGCAAAAATAAGAATTAAAATGTGGCCTCTCCTCTCAAATCAAGATATTCACTTATGGAAGTAATTATTTTTGTATTATAAATCTTTTGTGAAAAATTAATTTTGAAAACCACACAGACATGAAAGGATGTTACTATTAAAATACAATTCTCAATTATTAGACTTTAGATTAAAAAAATGTGTATGACACTTTGAAATTGCATTAGCATATGGTCTGATTAATTGATCTTTCTTGGGAATGAGTTTATGCAAATATGCTCTGCCTCTCTCCTCTACAAAGGAAGTTAGGAAGCTGGATTTTACAGTGGGATGTCAGTATTTCAAATAAGCACTCACACAGTTCACACTGACAGGTGTGTCAAGCCTTGAAAATGCTGATTTTTCTGAATGTAGTAAAAGTCAGTTCTGTCTGCCTTGAAATCATGGGAAAGTTAGTTTGAGTCAAAACAGTGCTCATCTTGGTTTCTTATGAATTGATTCAGAAATTCCTGTCAGAAATGAAACTTTCATGTTTCAGAAATAATTGTGAGAGGAATTCTTTCATTCCCTCCAAAATGACCTGTGGATGCAGTACAGAGGATGTTGGAAATTTGCCAAATAAAACAGAGCAGAACTCTACAGGACAGTAAATTCAGACTTGTCACTTGTATTGATTTCCCTCTAGACTGGACTTTCTGGTCCCAGCACAGGCCTAACAGCCTGGTGAGGGTTTGGGAACTTGAATAAATTTCAGTTTTGTGTGCACTGTGACAATGACTTGTGATCTGTGTTGCTCCTTAGACAATGTGAGATTTTACATAACATTGCTGCATAAGCAATAATTCATTTATTTAACAATTTTTCTGGCAAGACATTAATCATAAAGTAATTTGAGTATTAAGTAGCTAACCTTCCTCTTTAATATATTCCAAACCTGGATTTTGTTTGCACTGAAACTGATACATGGAATGACTCATTCTAGACTTCTCTTGCAGGAGAGGCATTTGAAATTGTTTCTCAGCTTGAAGAACTGGATTTATCATGGAACAGTAACATTGGTGGTAAGCTATCACTGCTGACAAAGAAACTTCAGGAAGGATGCAAATTAAAATGTCTGAAAATGACAGACTGTAACCTGACAGCAAAGGATGGAGAATCCCTTGGTATGTGTGTCCATGGAGCTGGGCTGAGGCTGGCTTCACAGAAATGAACTTATTTGACTTAGATAATGGCTGTATTGAGCTCAATGTCAATGAAAAATTTAATTTATTTCAAGCTCTGCATTGTAACAGTATTTATGATGTGGAGATTTAGTGCACTTGCTTCCAAAGAAGAAAGCTGTTCTCTCTAATCATATGAGAGAGGGTTGAGAAGACCTAAACCACAGTCTGGCTGCCTCAGTCGTACAGGGTTTCTGGATCTTTTGAGAGAATTTCCAACACTAATTGCTCACAATTAATCAGCTGAATATGTAATTAGCCATGGGATTGGAAAGAAGGTCTGAGGATTGGGAATTTAGGCTGAGTTGGCAACCACTGGCCATCCTTCCCTTCTGTCCTCTCACCATAGCTGCTTAATCCTGTGTGGTCTTTTTATCTCATTGTATGTTTTAAAAGGTGTTTGCTCAGTAAAGAGAAGCCCCATGGCTCTCATCTCCACTGCAGGAGGAGCCCCATATGTAACAGACATTCCTATGTATTTTCATTAGAAAATTTTATTTCTGTTTGTATTTCTGCTTTTTATTCCTCTGTATTTTTCTAACAGTCCCTGTATTTTTTCCACTTTTATTTTTATAAATGTTTTTCGCAGATTTTTATGATTCCTACCCAGTCTTTATTTACTGCCTTGTTTAGGTAGAACAGGAACTTAGCAACTCTAAACCACACTGACAGGCAAACCCTGACCACGTCTTCCTGTTTGTCATGGTGCTGTATTTTTCTAGGGTTCATCTTGTATGTATTCTAGACAATTACCAATTCTGATTTTCTTTTCTTTTCTTTTTTTTTTCCCAGCTGAACTTCTAAATGTGATCCCAGACCTCGAAGTATTAGATATCTCTATCAACAAAAACATTGGCTGCAGCATGAAGTTTATTGCTCAGGATCTGAAAAATGTTCCAGGCTTGAAAGAGTTAAACTTGCACATGTGTGGATTGAAGCAAGACGGCCTCCAGGGCTTAGGTTAGACTTTATGTTCAGAAAACTTTCATTCTGAATATATTGTACATCTGAAAACCATTTAAGAAAGGCAATGAGGTGGGATTTTGCTGATGGTTTGGCAGTATTAATGGGCAATCATGATTTGCTGTTTGAGGATTGGTAAAAGACTCCAGGGCCTTTCAGCAGGAGCTGAATTTATCTCCCCTGAGCTCAAGTTTGTGAAAGTCAGTGGGGAGAGTCAACCTCCACACCATTTATCTGAGACACATCTCAGAGCTGTGGCTCCCTGGATGTGCTTCCTCTTTCCCCAGACAGGACACAGACAAGGACACACATAGGCCAGCTAACTTCTAACAAGCTAATCCTGCTTTCCAAAGGAAATCCAAGTTCACCATTACCACTTACAGTGTCCAGTGAAGCTACATGAAATGGTCTTGCTATCTGTGTCTCTCCCTAGTGGATGTGGCAAAACACCTGGCATTAATGAGCACATCCAGCAGTAATTTCTGCAAAAGGCTGAGGATTGACTGGATGTGGGGGATGAGCTGGCCTCACCTTCACCTGCTCTGCCAGAGAAGAATGGAGCTGCATGGACAGGGAGGCTTTGCTGCATTACTGAGTGTCTGCTGTGATTATGCACTGCAGCTTAGCCCAGGAGCTTTGCCTGCAATACCTTGTGCAAAGTTTGACGTTGAAGTAAATAAATGGCAAAGCCCTGACCTGGGCTGGTGTGGCAGCCAGTGACCAGCCTGTTCCCTTTTGCATTTCAGACACTGCTTTACAGCACCTTGCAGAGCTAAGGAAATTAGACATCTCGTGTAACAGAGAGATTGGTGGTGGCTTTAAAGCCTCAACAGCTCATTTGGCCAGCTTGAAAAATCTGGAAGTCCTTGATCTTCACCAATGCTGTATCACAGAAGAGGACATGACTGTTTTGTGTAAGGACATGTTGAGGAAATTTATTAAGAATCTTGGTTTTGTCTTCTGAAAATATCTCAAAGACATAAAAGATTCTGCCTGGCAGAAGAGCTGAACTCAGTACTTTTTTTACATCAGGCAGCTCTGAAAATGCAGTGTGGGAGAGGGCTTTCTTGATCAATATGGAATGGGTTTTTGCTGAACAAAAGGAAATCTCAGTGTCTGATCCCATGTGGAACTAAGGAGCTGAATCTGCCATGATTCAGACCCACAATGGGAATGTGGGAACTGCCACCAAACACTATTATTTTTTGATAATCATTAATTTAAGAACATCCAGGGGCAGATCCCCCAGGGGTGTAAGTTGGATGGATCCATGGGGGGTATGTGCATGGAAATAAAACAGCCTAAACCCCCCTTGGTGAGCTGCACACCAAGAAGAGGGTGATTTTAGGAGATCTTGCATTGCTGCTGCTGTGGGCTTTCTCCAGGTTGAATTGATGCAACTATAAACACTACTATGAAGAAAAAGTCATTTCCCAATCAATTTGTGAGACAGTTTATTTCTCTCTCTCCATTATCATAACTTTGTTTCTACTCTTAACAACAAAAAATCCCATGACTCAAAGCCTATATTGCCCACATCCTATTTTCCATGACAAAGAAGATAACTTGAAGATTTGATGATGATGAAGCTTTAAGAAATAATCAGTATTAGTAATATCAATCACAATTTATTTTTAATTTATTTTATAATAAAGAATAATAACATTAAGACAAAGAAGTTTCAGTTAGCAATGAAGACATTTGGAAATTCCCTACTTCATCCAGAAAATTTCCAGGAAACCATGTTCTGACAAACTTCCACATAGTATGGAATACTTAACTTCTGAAACAGTGTTACTATTTATGGTCTAAAACATTACTCACCAAGAACTTGGGTGTAAAAACTTGGCTGGCCTTGACTTTTGGATTGATTTATAAAGAAAAGAAATTATGTCAGGCTACACAACAATTATGTCAAGCTATGCAACTACACATTTGTTATGGATCAGTGACATTCTGATAAATATTTCATGTTTTTGTAGCCCAGGTGATACCTTTACTCTCCAATCTTCAAGAGCTGAATTTATCCTCGAATAAAAATATAGGACTCTCATCAGATCCTCTTCTGGGCAGGCTCAGGTTTTTACCAAAGCTGAGATCTGTGACCATCAGCAATTGTGGCTTAGGTGAAGAGTCCCTTTCATCACTAGGTAGGAATGTTTCTTTAAAGTGTGCCCATTCTCTGTGTATCCCTGTAGGACAAAGCATTCCCTCTCCTTTGGCTGAACTCCAAGGATCATGGTTACCTTATACCTCAGGTCCTGAGTGAAAAGCCTGTGATGAAACCAGTGCTTTGTGGGACCAGGTTGCAAGGGAAGAGAATTGTATGTCTTCCTCTACTGTACTTGAGGGGATGGAGCTCTTTTAGTGCTTTGTCTGATAGAGAGCTTTTATATACCCCTTAATTTTGGGGGAAAAAAGAAAAGCATTATTTTAATTAAGCTGAAATCATAGTCTGGATGTAACACTTCAGTCAGTGAGGTAAAGCTTTGACTGAGTGTATTTAACCTCAACTGCAGGTGAAAATTTCAGTAGAAACTTTCTGGGGCAGAGTTCAGCGTGGGGCACTGGAGGAAATGACTGCAGGGGTGGAAAAGATATTGCACAGCTGTGAAGAAAAGTCCAGTCTAACACAGGATATGTAAATTCAGCCTCTTTTACCTACTTATTGCAAATCTCTGGATTAGTGGCCTTTGATAGGTGTTCCATATGGCACATGAAATCTTAGTACAGAAGGATCTCTCAGTTACTGTGTATTGTGCACTTGTATTTCATACTATGTACTCGTGCCATTAAGTAAGACTTGACTGCCTCCAGCAGAAGCAGTAGCAAGCTAAGCTTGTCAGAGGTCCTTGCAGAAAGAATGTTTATATCACTACAGTTATGTAAGAGTGACACCATGGAAATCAGAGCTGTCAAAAGACACAAAGCATCTCACCTTAAATAGTGAGTTCACAGCAAAAAAAAAATTGTCTTTAAATTGATATAAAATGGTTTAAAAGCAAGCTGTTAAAATAAATTAATTCAATGCAACAAGGCCAAGGCAATAATGCAAATAGAAAGACAAAAACCCCTCTCCATAGAGTCCTGATAGATTCTATAGGCAGAGCCTTCTTATTTTCTTTTGTCTGACTTTTTTTGGGATAAAACAATTCATTTTAAGCACAATCTGGCTGTTAGGATCTTACTTACGGGTGAATTGCAGGTGAGGTGTCTGTTGAGGCCATGTTGTTTTCTCTTAGTAAGCAGAAGTTGCTGGTCTTAATCTTTTCAGCTGAGACTGCCCTTCACCTTCCTGAACTGCAGATATTAGACCTTTCTTGGAATAAGTGCGTTGGTGGCAACCTAAAGCTGCTTTTGGGAGCACTAAAGCTTGCAATGGAGATTCAAGTGTTAAGACTGAGCAGCTGTAACCTGGTGGCTGAAGATTTGGCACTTCTAAGTAAGTATAACATGGTATTTACTAGCACTAAAGGAACTAGGGCGTTTAGACCACAATTCAGAAGGGGCTTGTTCCATGGGCTGAGCACGTTCTTGCATAAATCAAATGAAAACATGGAAAATACAGGAGTTATTTCTCCCACAAAGGGCTTCCATTTTTCTGTGTGTCCTGGACATGCCCAGTGGAAAAGCTGAAAAGGCTAAAGTGCAAAGAATATTTAAGCATTTTTATCTATTAAAAAAAAAAAAAAAAAAGGCAGCATAATTTAGAAAATGTAGGGTTTGCATCTGTTTTTTATCTCAAATATTTAAAGCTGCATCTGAGGAGTTTTATTTTGTTCAGATGCTGTTTTATGGCTCAGTACTTTAGAGAAAATGTCTGTGCTGACAGCCAGGAATACAGGCACTACCAGCTCCCAGTCATTAGGTGGGTTTCTGCAGTCAGACTACTGGGGGAGAATTAAACCAGAAATGTTTTCACCCACCTCTTAGCAGCTGCTAAGAAATACTGGAAAATGGGAACCTATAAAGGAATAAATTCTATGATCCTTTTAAACACTTGCTAATTTTATGCTCATCTTTCTGAGTCTGTGGGCCTGACTCAGGTTTTGTGTCTGACATTGGCAATAGCTGTGTGACATCTGTAAGGCCCTGGAATATAAAATCTGGTGAGGTGAAGCCCAAATACTTCTGACTTCAAAAACCATCACCCTTGATGGGTGTCTCCTTTGCCAATCATGTTAAGGACCCCTTTAGGGAATATTTGGCCCTCCCACAGTGAGAGGTGGCTGTTGTAGTCAGTCATGCAGCCTCACCTAGTTTTGCTTTCCTCTTTCTAAATCTCCCTGAAAAGCCTGTCTGCCTCTTACAATTGGCACTTGATGTGACCTCCTTCCAACTGACTCCAAGGTTTTCAGGCTGCCACACTCTTTTAACTCAGTACTTTGTTCCTTTTGAACTGCCTGTGCTTTAAATGTTGTAAACTCCTTCAGCTGTTATAAAACTGTCTTTCTGAGATCAGCAGCAAGTGATTTTATGTTGCTGAGGAGTTAAATCTTGCTGTTTGACTGCTGGAATGAGGTATTAAAATACCAGTTCCTTTTCTGAGAAGCTTTTAAAGCAGTTACCAGGATTTATTAATTGTGTTTGTGTCTGTCATCTCTCACAGCATCCCTGAGGCAAGATGGCCACTTGGCCAGATTGCAGAAGCTGGATTTGAGTTATAACAACACCATCTCTGATGAAGGCTGGGCTGTTTTCTGCCAAGGTTTAGGAGCATTCAAGGAACTCTCAGAGCTGGATGTGAGCCTCAGTCCATCGTCCTGCAGGGACTGTGGGCAGTGGTTTGGGGAGCTATTGGCAGCACTGACACAGCTGCCAGCCTTGGCAGAGCTGGCCATGCAAAGATGGGCCCTTTCAGAGTGCCAGAGGAAGCAAATGGAAGGCTTTAATCAAGACAACAAAAGAAACATTCGTTTTGACTGTTGATGAAGGTTGGAGGTGTGTGGAAGGCCTTTTGGGAGCAGCACATGAACCATTATGTGTCTCAGAAGACTGCAGTTTTTAATAATCTCTTGAAATAGTTTCACAGTTATAGAAAACTGTTATTTGACCCTCTGCAACATAGATCATTCCATTTCATAATTATTGGGAGCCTTATCACAACACATAATGTCCTTTCAGACTCTCTGGGCCATGCTTACACTACTCAATCTTCATGTTGTGAAGATTGTGAAAATACTTGAAACATCCATGTTTTATTTGTTCATTTCTTCTCCCCTCAAACTTTTGCCTCTTTGTGAATTAACTAAATTGTAAGTGGGAGATTTGCTATCCATCCCAACAACTCAACATTATAGATTAGCCCAGGAAGGAGAATACAGGAGGAGCTGGTTTGCCTCTGCTCTGGCCCTTGATGCCATTTCATAGTGTAGATGAGTCCTGTGTAGAGAATCAGCATAAAATCAAGGCAAGAAACCCTTATTTGGTGTCTGTGCAAGTCTCAGGGGCAAGGAAAAACCTATGGTACATTAAATCAGACATATGTCCTGCTACTTTAACAAGAATTTTGGATACAGAGCAATCAATAAGTGCCAAATTCTGGCACGATCACTTGTGTCATGGAGCATGTTAACCCACACGTGAGCTCCAGGACTGCAGTGGGATTATTCATCTGTAAGGTATTTTAGGAAGTAAAGATATTAGATCTGCCCACTGAGTGAGGAGTCTTAGAGAAATCCTGAGGCAGCTTGAGGGATAAAGTACTGCTCAATTAGCTCTGAGCATCTCTACATGCTGCAGCAATCTCCTGGAGGAGAGGCACAACAGGATCATTCAGTGGCACCTTCCTAACTTGCTAAGGGCCCTCTCAGCAAGTTCCTCCCTGCAGATGCTGATCAATATTCAGCTTTCAGTCCATGCAACCCTTCCAACATCAGCTTTTCCCTGTTCAGGGCTATAACCAGCAGCTGAATGCTGATACCCATTGATCATTTAATCCATAATTTCATGTCAGAGTCACCCTGGACTTCCTGGTTCCACTTTCAGTTCCACTTGAAAAGTGCACTTGGCTCCCCCAGCTTTGAGAAATGTGAGTTGAACTGGAGTCTCTTGGTCAGGGGCAGCAGGGAATTGCTGTGTGGGATCCTAAACCTCTGAAATAAAGCAAAGAGCTCCTGCTTCATTTAGGGCTAAGAAGAGAGATTTTCAAGCAGTGAGTTAAACAAGGACAGTTGTTCTAATGAGGAAAAACCATCATGTCTGTTTAAGAGCATCTCATCAACCTGTTCTAATCCACCTTTGATCCAACTGGGAAATTGATCTTTTATCTGTTCTGTGAGAATTTCTCTGAATTAATCCTTTCCCTCTTGAACCTCTCTCTCCAGTTTACCTTTAATGTCCATTTTCCGTTGAAATCTTCCTAACTGAAGTCAAGTTCAGTGTTGGGGTTTCTTGTTCTTTCATAGCTGGATTCCTCATTCTCAGCTCCAGAGCCCAGGACAGACCCACTGCTGGCAAATTCTCCCCTGCCCCCAATCCCCCTGCTCAGTCTTTGCCCTCTTATTATTCTGTCATGCCAGTTGTGCCACTAAAAAGCTTTTGTTCCTTTTATCACCACTACTAAAAATCTTCTTAATCTGCCAATCTGCCCAGAAATCTCTCTTCCAGTGATTTCCTCCTTGGCAGTTTCTGATTCATCCTTCTCTCTGTTCCTCTTTGCCTTCACTTAGAGTGAAAAAATTTCATTAGACATTTCCAAACAATCGAAACAGCCTCAGTTACCCAGTGAAATGGAAAATCAGAACAGAGCCGTCCCACTTTGCTGCAGTCCCAGCTCTCTCCTGCCAGTGAGCATATTAATGAGATTTCAGTATCAATCAAGAGCCAAACAGAAATGAGTCCCATGCCCTGGATGCAGATTCAGAGAGCACTACCTGCAGATGGAACTCTGGTTCTGATCAACTCCCTCAGGATGCACCACCTTCCCTGAGGCAAGGGGAGGGAGAGCAGCGCTGTGGTTCTGACCTGTCAGCTGAACTGAACAAAGGGTTCTGCTCCCACCCACTCTGCATTTTGAACCTGCACAGTCTAGCTCCATGCTCTGTGTGCACTGCAGATGAAACTCAGGGGCTTAAAGTGTAGCTGAGCAGTACAGAATAAAAACTAGACAAGGACATCTTGTGTCTAGGACAAGCAGCTGTCTGCCTATCAAGTGCTGTAGAAAGACATGATTGCACAGAAATTTGGCATGCAAGAATTGTAGCAATATTATGTTTGTCATGGTTCTTTTTAATAAGGGAGTTATGATGTGTCAGGACCAGAATCATGGCAGAAATTGCATCCTGCAGACCCACTGCTTTCAAATAAACCTCCCATACACAGACACATCCCAAATGTCACCAAGCCATGTCAGACATGAGCAGTACCACTAAGGCAGTGACAGCTTGCAGTCATTCAAAGTGCTGTAACTGCAGATTGTCAAAACATCAGTGAACGGTTTTGCCAAAGTGTGGAGATACTTTCAAACAGCTTTATACAGCTCTGTAAGACAGGATGGTAATCCAGGTCCTGGTGTGGCCTGTCTGGAATCCTGCTCCATATTTCCAAACATATTTCCAAGGTACTGATCCTTTCTAGAGATAAAGTGCATAAGTAAGGTTTATAAACTGTGATGTTGTTGGGATCATTACTAAACACAGAGACAACAGGAGTTTTAAATGCTGAGCTTTGATATTATTCCTGTTCTGAGAGTTCTGGCCTGATGCTGCAGCCGGTACCTAAAGAGATTAAGAGTGCCTTCAGTCCTGCATTTGGGAGCAGCTGAAGTCCATGGAATTTCCATGCAGCAGCTGAACAAGATCTTGCCCCTTCTATTGTTCCTGCCTGCAATTTGCTTATGTCTTCTGGCAGAAATTTAATTCCTTTATCTTGTCCCAGCTATAATCTTTCCTGGAGTATAAATGACTCCAGGAGACAGATCTCCTTTGGAAAGATGCTAAATTTATTTTCAGAAAGGTTAAGACATTTAAAATTTTCAGTTCCTTCACCTCCACAGGTATCTAGACACAGTCATTAAAAAGATATATTACGTCAATTAAAGAGTAATCTTTGGAATTTTGTTTTTAGGGAAGAAATCTCCTAAGAAAATTCTGTGGAGCTGCATTACTGTTGATAGATGAACACAGAATATTCTGCTCATTAATGTCACATTATACCTCACAGTATGGTGGAAATTTTGGCAAAGACATCTGTGTTGTTTCCTGTGCTGGAAAGATTTCTTATGGGTTTAATTTTATTTCTTAGCAGAAACATTAGTCTGCTTCTTCATTTCCTTTGTATGCACAGTGCAGCAGAGAGCAATTTAAATTAATGAAATCTGAAAGTGAGTCTTTTGCATAAATTGCTACTTCTGTAAATGTAACCTTCAAGAAGAAGACTGCACCAAAAAAAATCATTGGGAGAAAAGCATTGCATTAAATAAAAAGGAAAGTGTATTCTGAGCCCCAAAATAAGGATATTTATGAAAACTCTTACACTAACCTAAGCCCAGGGGTGCATAATTGTTCATTATCAAATGAACAGCTAATGTTCATGGAGTTAAAGACATGAACAATATCACATCCATTTTTAAATTGCTCACTCTGTGACATATTGATTCTGTGCAAATGCAGCTCTTATTTTCCCAGTGTACACAGGAAAAAAAGATGCAAAAAACTGCAGCAGTCCCTCCAGTCAGGATTCCATCTTTATGATTCAACACAAAGGTCAGTGTTTCCACGTTCTTGCTTTTTTCTGCCTGAATTCTGAGATGCCAGCAATAATGAGGAACCCAGGCTTGGCGTGTACCAGTGCAATGTCCCTTCTCAGTGTGGTGGGGAAAAGCGACACTTGGTTGTAATGGAGAACTTGGATTGTGCAAAAGGGAGGTATCAATGAAATATAAAGTAAAGCAAAGGAACGAATACATTTTTCATAGCGCACATTCCTTTAGGAATAGCATCAAAGCGTTTTTCAGCGAGATCTAGCATCCTGACACTGATTAACCTGGTGGAGGATGCAGGTACAATGTGTAAGGTGGTGCAATGGGTAACGTGGTGTTCCCCACACAAACACTGGAAAGGGAGGCCCAGCAGCAGAGCTGGTGTTGGATCTTCTCCAGGCTGTCTGGACAGTCTGAGCGCCCTGTGTCAGGGAGATTCTTCAAACCTGGGGGAAGTTTGTGCAGGAGATTACGAGACAGACCCAGCGCGGCAGCTCCTGGCGGTGCTGCAGTGCAGGAAAATGCAGCCCATCCCCTCCGGCCCAGGAGGGCAGCGCTGAAACCACCAGAGGGATTTATTTGCTGGAAAGGGCCAGCGCAGGAATCTTTGAAGGAGCAGCTGATCCGTGTAACCATGGACAGCTTTGCAAAGGCTCCTCGGAGACCAACTCCGTGCCCAGGGTCTGGGCAGCACCGGGGGCTCAGCCCCGCACAGGGGAGGGACCCTGGGGGCTCCTGGCAACGCCTGCCCGCTGCTTCCTGCTGCCGGCCCGGGACACTCGCCCTGAGAACGGGCCGGGTACACCCGCCCTGGGAATCGGCTGGGGACATCCTCCCTGGGAACGGGCTGGGGACACCCGCCCTGAGAACGGGCCGGGTACACCCGCCCTGAGAACGGGCCGGGGACACCCTCCCTGGGAACGGGCTGGGGACACCCGCCCTGAGAACGGGCCGGGGACACCCTCCTTGGGAACAGGCTGAGGACACCCTCCCTGGGAACGGGCTGGGGACACTCGCTCTGAGAACGGGCCGGGTACACCCTCCCTGGGAATCGGCTGGGGACACCCGCCCTGGGGACAGGCTCTAGGACACCCTCCCTGGGAACGGGCTGGGGACACCCTCGCTGGGTACGGGCTCCAGGACACCCTCGCTGGCAGCGAGCTGGGGACGCCCTCGCTGGGAACGGGCTGGGGACACCCGCCCTGAGAACGGGCTCCGTTACCGAGCCCAGCTCGGAGCAGCCCCGGTTACCGAACTCACCGCGGGTTGAGCTGGGGACAAGGGAGAGGTGGGCATAGCTCAGGTAAGGCCTGCAGGGCTCAGCTGCCCCAGGGATCGCTTCTCTATCATCTCAGATACTTTTATCTCTGAGGTTATTACAGAATAGGCTGAGCTGGAAGGAGAAAAATCGAGTTAAACTCTGAAGTGAATGGCCCGCCTTGGTGCTCTAGCACGGTGCTCTAACCAACTGCAGCACATCGAAAACACACTCAGCCTTTTCCTCGTGCTTTTCCTGTATCTGTTACTCCAAACCACAAGCTGTAACCCTTTCCAGACCGAGCCCACTTGTATTGCTATGCAGATCTCTTCTGGTTGCTAGGCTGCCAAAACGATACAATAACACTTGGTTTTGTTTTCCAGCAGGTCATGGCGGTTGCTCCAGATCTTCACCGGCATTATATGGAGGCCTGTCAAAATTTGAGCCAGCCTGAAAACCCCTTCATTGCTCGTGTGCTTCAAGAAGCTGATAAAAACGATGAAATGTAAGAAAATAACAAACGGGGTGTTTCAGATGCTTCTGAAAGCCTTAAACAGGGTAGCAGGATGAGGAATTGAAATATGACAAAGTTCATGCAGTTTCAGGCTTAAACACAAATCAAATTTAACATTTACTGCTGAAGTTCTGGTTTGACTCATCTTGACATCATGTTGGCAGAAGTTTGTAGCTATATATCCTTTCTGGGCAGCTTTACAAGCAGTGAAATCAAAAAAAGTGAAAAATGTACAGGAAGGTGCCTTTCTGTCCCCTAAAGAAGCCAAAGCCTGTGTTTAGTCATCCTAACTCCCTTCTTTGTGTCTCACTCCTGTTTTAAAAGCCTCAGCTGCATTCAGTTACCTTCCAGCTAGTCATGCTTCCCTGAGTTGTCTCTGAATCCTGCCAAGTTATTAACCACCTAAATTCTCTCTCTTTAAGGGTCTGGGTACTGCTTCTTCTCATGGATGGTGCTGGGATCAAAGTTAATTGTCCTTTTTGGGGAAAAAACTGAGAAAATTAAATGGTTTGTGTCACGTTTTGATCCTGAGGGCAGGATAAAGTAAATAAAGGAAAGAGGGCAAGTAAAAAGATGATGAAGAGGTAACCTCTGAGATAATCTTTATTTCCATCTCCTTCCCCTCATCTTGGTTATTCCTGCTTTCAGTGCTGAGCAGTGCCTTCAGCAAGGCACTGCTGAGGTGGTGTTACCACAGCAGAGGCAGCAGATAACCCTGTGCAAGAGCTCCAGGGAGGGCAGGCATGGGCACACCTCTGATCTGGAGAGGGAATTCATTTCTCTCTATAATTTTACTTCTCCTCATATTCTTCCATTTTTATGTTATTGCAGAAGTACAAAAGGAATCACATTAAAATTAGCTGGAAATAATCATCTGGTGCCTGTGCCGAGAGTTACAGATAATGATCTTGCAGTTCTTGTCTCTGTCCTAGGCCAAGCTCCCTTTGTCACAGGTAAGGTTTTTCCCTGTGTGTTTGACATTGCTATGCTAATACAAGAAAACAAGATCAGTCTTGATTTCAGCCTTAGTTCATCTTTGTTTCTTTTTGTTCAGAGATCAGTTCAATGTAGATATGCATCTGTGACATTCCTTATTCTTCATCTTTTTCAGGTTTGGATCTTGCCTATAATTTATTGACTGATGTTGGAGCAGAGATCATGGCATTATTCCTCCAGGTGCCAAGAGATGTTTATCTTTCAGCAACTTGTAATTTATTTGTCTATAGTAATATTTGTATTGGGGACAAGAATAAGCTGGTTTGGCAAAATTCTAATAACTTTGACTATCACTAGAACCTCAGATTGTATTCTCTGTGGAGATTTTTAATTTCCGGTAGAAGGCTCACAGTTCAGTTCAACGAAGGGGGTAATGGTTGTGCCAGTGCCCTTGTTTCAGCTATTTTATAATCTCTCTTAGCCTTTTTGTAGACCTAAACATAGGGAATTTTAATGCAGCCTTTTTGTCACAGTAAGCACTGGGATGCAGGTGGAAAACAGTGAGTTGTCACCCTCTGCCTGTGTTCCTAGAATTTGAGGTTAGGTTAGGTTCACAAAATGCCTGAATTTGTGCATCTGAGCTCGGCCACCTGCTTCATGCACAGGGTTCCTGGGTAGTTCCTCAGGCCCTATGACAGGTTTTACGCCTAGCCCTCATCACCTGACAAAATTTGGGATTCTTTAACTACTTCTCCAACTCATGAACAGCCTGAAATGCTGCAAAGGGCAGAGTTTTGTATGTGTATCTCCTTTTTGGAAAATACAGCTGTGTTTTGGGAAAAAACCCTCTCATTGCTTCCTGCTTTGTTTGCTCCTAAGGAAAACTCCACTCTGCAGTATCTGAACCTGATGTTCAATGACATTGGCACAAGTGGGGCAGAGCTGATAGCAGGAGCACTCCATGTGAGTATTTGCCTGGGAGATTTAGGCAATGGCATCTCCTTTAATCTTTTTGCTTTTGATGACCAGTACTGGCTGTGCTGCCAACATCAGAGCTGGCTGAAAGGAGCCTCTGTCTTTGCTCCATTCAGCATGTTGCTGTGTCACAGGGATTGCCTGGTTTCCCAAGGCACACTACAGAAATCAGATTTCACACAAGAGAAAGTTGCCCTGTGCTGCCATTAACAATTCATTATCTAGAAAAAGACATAATTGTCTATAAAAAGCACAACCATTGCAGCTGGGTTTTTCTGTGTGAAAAATGCTGTGCTACAGGATATATAATGCCATCATTTTTTCCTTACTTTTTCTCCAAAAATTAAATTAAATTAGCCTGTACTTTGACATCAATATTTGTCTTGATTCAAGATGTCTGAGACATGTTTTCAAAACTTTGCCTTACAGCAGTACCACAAACCCAAGTTTGTTATTTTTAATGTGGTTTCCCAAGGAAATGAGGCTTGTGTGGAAGATTTGTTGTGTTTGTGAAAGGAGGGTCACATGAGCTCTTTCTTCCTCCTTCACAGTCTTTGAACCCTGAACTGATTTCAACTAAATTTGACAGGCTTCCAAAACACTAAGGCTGTGCAGTAGATGTACAATGCTGGGCTCATACAAGGCTTACCAGATTTAAATTAGTATTAAGGCAATTTGCATTTCAGATGCCAATTTAGGAAGAAATATTTGCCTGGATTATTTTCATGAGTGTGATGAAATTCATGAACTTTGGAGAAACAGAAGTTTTCAAATAGAATTGTTTTGCTTGCAGGCTCTCATATTTGTTGCCCCCGAGGGGAGTCTGAGCCAAGAGCTGAGCCAGTGTTATCACTTGGACACAATTCTTCTGGAAGTTTGTTTTGTCTCTATGTGATAACCAGCAGAATTCACATTAAAAAACAGGACAGAGTGGTTTTGCAGACCATCTTAAAGGAATATATATATATTTTTAATTTTGTCTAGAACAATCAAAGTCTTGTGCACCTGAGAATGACTGGAAACAAAATAGGAAACCAAGGTGGGATGTTTTTTGCTTCAATGCTAGAAACTAACTCAACCTTAAAGAAGTTGGATCTTGGAGACTGTGATGTGGTGAGTAACCCAGTAAAATTATCAGCAATAAGACATAAATCTTTCAAGGGTATTACAAGGGTCCTGCAGTGCTTAATTAGGGGGAAATGCCATCTGTTGTCATTGATTTTGTGACAGCCAGAGGTAACAGAATATACAATATTGCAATGTGTGCTGGGAAAGGCACATTGCATAAAGCACCTGTGAAGTCAGAACTGGGGATATTTTAGAGCTACTGTGTCTCTCTAGGAATTCAAGTGCTTGGCTTGCACATTTTCTGAGGGTTTTTTTTCTGCTGCTTCTTTCTGTTGAGCTAAGTCCTGTAATTCATTTTGAAGAATGGACTTCTCATTCCCTTTAGAAGGAGAATCTCTTCCTTCTAAAGTGAGCAGTGCTGCAACCTCTGAAAGTCACTCATCCCATAGCTCTGCTGCTCCTCTCAGAGCTTGCCCATAAAGGACATAAGCACAGCAGAGCTGAATTGAGTAGAAAAGCACCCAATTTACTCTTGGACAATGTGGTTCCTCCTGGAGCTGGGCACTGACACTTCCTATACTGTGCACAGGGAGACTCAGGAGGTTGTGGATTGCTTTTAAAAGCATACATTTGTCTCCTGGAAATTCAGGATTTGCTTCTGAGCCAGAAGGGGGAATAGCCCTCAGAAAGTGTGAAGGTGTTATGAATACATGAAAAAGGGAAGTGTAGGCAGTGTAGGATTTATTCAAAAGCTTGGTAGGGAATTGATAGAGCTGGTTTAAAATGAGATGGCTTTGGGTACAGCCCAGCCTACTTGAAAAGTAGCATAAACATAAAATTGAGGGCAAAGTAGAAGGATATTTAAAAAAAATCAAAATTTGCCAATTCATACTAAATATGAATTTACCTGGTGGATAAATATTAGGGTAACACACATAAGCTGATTTTGCCTCATAAATCAGGGAAATCAAAATATAGGATCAATTGAATGGACAAGTATTTTTCAGATCCATTATTCTTGGTTTTCATTCTCTGAGTTGCTGAATCATTTGTACTGCTTAGTCTAATTTCAGTCTGCTCTTCCATAGACAGTTGGCATTGGTATTATCAGAAAATCTGTTATGTGTCTGTAAGCAGTTGCCTCCAGTAGTCCCATCTCTCTACCTTCAGAGTAGATGAAGGCAGGAATAATAGTAATGGCAATTTGGTAGCTTGATCTATACACTGAACATGTTTCTCTAAAGAATTTATTTTCATTTCCAGGGCCTGCGGTGTCTGATAGCAACAGCCATAGCCCTGACTCAGAACAAATCACTCAAAGCCATAAACCTCAATCGTCCTTTGCTATCCACCCAACAGGTATGTGAGTGACTGTGGAGTCAGCTCAGAGAGAGGGGCATAAGTCAAATCAGTACTGATGTATTTGTGGACCTTTTTTCTGAACTAAACAGGACAATTTTGAACAAACTTCCTTTGTCTTAGAGTGGCAGGACATATTTTTTCCCATAGAAGTCCTGTTTCTTTTGCATACAATCAACAGAACCTTTAAGGTTGGAAAAGATCTCCAAGATCAAGTAAAAACTGTGACCAGTTCATTCTTGTATTAAATAATTACCATCATTACAAAATAATTTTACATGTTAGCAAAGATTGATTCAGTCTTTTAAGAGGAATAGCAGGGAGGGAAACTGATTAGACATAATTAAATGTTGATGCTTCACTGATATTTGCAGGGATGTAGACAGTACTGTAAAACTGCAAATATCTCTATAGTATTTTTCTTTTTTTTTTAATTTTATTTTTTAACTTTATCATAACATGTCATTTTGTGGTTGTTTTTATACAATATACAGAATAGAATGATCAACACTACTGATGACCAGATCTTGCAGTTAGTTGCATAACTCCCTTTTACTGAGGCACAACTGTATCTTACCCTAAAGTCCAGATTAATAAAATTGGGTGTATGTTTCTAGGAAGAGACCACAGTTCATATAGCTCTGATGCTGAGGAGTAATTCTTCTCTTGTGGAACTACATTTGGGCAAGCATGAAATGAAAAACTTTGGTGTAGAGCGACTGTGTGATGCCCTGTATGAAAACTCCACCCTGAGATACCTTGACCTTAGCTGGTGAGAGTGATTAAGTGTGGCACACTAGAAACTCATTTTCTTAGCAACTTGAAAAAAAAAAAATTAAAACGTGCATCTCTCTTTTAGTAATAACATCATCTGTGATGGTGCTAAATTTTTGGGAGAGCTACTAAAAAAGAACCATACCCTGGAGATCCTGGATCTTGATGCAAACCGAATAGAGGATGCTGGAATCATTTACCTGAGTGAGACCTTGGCCACGCGGAACAGGACTCTGAAGGCGTAAGTACTGGCACAGCTCCCCCAGAGACTGCAGGTGGGAAACCTGCACTCTGCACTGCCTGAAATGCATCACAGCTCTGTGTCTTCATCTTGATCAAAATAGGAAAGTCAGGAAGTTCCAAATGTTTTAGACAATTTTTCTTTCTTGGGGAAAAAAAACCTGTGAGTGACTGGGTGGGATTTCTTTACCAAGCATTGTCTCTGCTGCCGTTTGAGCTGCTCCAAGACCTGTGAGACAGCCTGGGGTGCTGGAGGTGAGCCCCAGGTGTGCTCAGAGCTCTCACAGCTTTCACAGTCACTCTGAGAGGGTGACACCATTGATCTGCTCATTCTTTCTGCGTCTTTGAAGCACAGGTCCCTGTGGTGCGCAAACGAAAACAAGAGTTGCAGGCCTTCAGATTTTTGAGATAATCAGATTCCACGCTGGGATAAGGCACTATATTTGTTGGTTCTGATCTTCCAACACTTAAGAAAATCCTCTGTTTAAGTTCGCTTCCGGGTGAACCCAGAAGAGCTGTAATCTCTCCATCAGGGTGTCTTTTGCAGCCGCGTTAAACCCCTGCCGGCAGGACATGAAAGCTGATCAAAGGTGTTACCTGAAGCCATTAGTTTTAAGTAGCAGACTGAGGAGGTGGCGGCTGCGAGATGCCTCTGAAAGCCTCGCAGGTTCACTAATATAAAAATAACTGCCACTCCACAAAGATCAAAGCTTAGCCTGGATAAATGCCAAGGCTTGGGCTTCAAAGCAGACTAGAGATGAGACCTGGCCACCATGCAGCAAAGTCACTGACACTGAAGAACTCAGTAGTGAACAACCTGGCTGCAAGAGTCAGGAAAGTGCTTTGAGAAATAGAATAAGTCCAGAGGCCAGCTGCCTTTGGCAACCTGAAAAGGATATTAGAGTAGGACTGGCTTTTATATAAATAAATTATTATATTATAAATAAAATTTCTCTCTACATATTATATATAACAATAAGACTAATTCATGGTTAAATTCTTATATTTAACCCAGATATGGGAATTCTGTTGTTTGGCACACATTTTCTCTGTTTTCTAGGTTGTCTGTTGTAAGCAACAATATAACTGGCAGAGGACTTGTAGCTCTTGCACAGGCAATGCATTCCAACATGACACTTTCCCATATTTACATCTGGGGGAACAAAATTGACAGAAGCACCTGTGCAGTAAGTGTTTGGCTCTGAACTCACCTGAGAAGGCTGGGGTTCGATTGCTCTAATTTGTCCTTCTATTGTTGGGAAGAGTCCAGCAATTAGTGAACAAGACACTTGATTTATCTGAGCTTTTAAATGTGGTTACAATATGGTGGTGCTGGGACGAGCCTCCCTGGATATCAGCACTCTGGAAGGACGAAGTGCCATGTGAGAGCCTTCAAAGGGAGCACCGCTTGTTAAATCCCCGCTCTCCTTCCCTCCAGGCATTCGCGGAGCTGATGGCGGTGGAGCGCCTGCACCCGGACTGCACGGACGTGGCTCCCTACAAGGTGGACGGGGAGATTTTCCTGGCAGAGCTGTCCCACGGGCTGGCCAAGCACCGCTACTGGAGCCCGCGCTGCGCCGCCGTGGCCCCCGGCGCTGCCAACGCCAGCCTGGAAATCGTCCCTGTCTCGGAGTATTTGTGAGGATCCTGCACCCCGGGCACCCCCGGAACCCGCCCCGAGCCTGAGCTTTCCCTCCCTGGTTTCTAGTAAAATAGGTTGTTATATCAGTATCACACTTGCTGCACGTTGTTTCTTCGCGGGTTGAGTCTTGGAGGAATCTACACCTGCTTGAAATGGCAACAGAGAGAAAGTATCCAAGAAATGACCTCAAAGTTTGTTACTAAGTCATGCTCAATCTATTAAAGGTCTGTAACTATGAAAAGGTTTGTACCCAGGCAGAGCAGACTGACAAAAGCAACACCCAGGACTGCTGCTGGGCAGCAGATCAGGTATCCTGCAGAGTCAGATTCCTGCTGAAGCTGAGAGCTTTGGATAAATCCATTTGTTGGCACTGTTCTCCATGAACTCTTCCTAAGCAATTGCATCCTTTTGATCTTCCAGTAGTGACTTTTTTTAAACCAAGGTAAGTGAACTTAAGCATTAAGCCACAGCCATGCTAGAATTTAGAGCTGGGGAATCCAGTTTGCTGGGATATACATGGAATTTTGATTAAATTGGAGCATGTACTTGTTTCTTATACAACAAATATAAACCACCACCAAATCTGATGCCATAATTTCTTCTCATCTCATGAAAACTGCCTAAACAGTTGTATCACTATAGCCCTGTGACAATTCCTACACATGAGTAAGACAACACATGCATGTAATGGTAAACATTGTGTAATGGCTTGGACAGACTTTGTGTAAGCTTGGGAATCACTCTGCTGGTTTCCTTTTTCCATTCACTCTGCTCATTCCTGTAGAAGTGACTTAATTTATGTTCCTAAACAGAAAAAGTCACAGGACAGCAGAGGTTTGCTCCAAGCCTTTCATGAATGCAATTCTCTGCCCCTATAAATGTGCCTGTTAAATATTGGCATAAAGTACCAGAATGATCTGTGAGTGTAGGTACAAGAGCAAAGCAAGAGGGGAAAAATGTAAGAAAGTAATTTCAGTAGAAATAGCTGGGAAGTAGCAGTGTAACTGCTGCTGTGTTTTCTCTGCATTATCACTGTGGTAGTGTAGGAACAGGAGACATTTGGACACCTCTTCCCCAGCTGAAATGACCAGGGCAGTTGTGAGAGCTGGTGTAGGCGGAGGTTTGTTGTTGTTTGGTAGGTTTGTTGTTTGTTTTTTTTTTCATTGCCCCCACCCCCAAACACAAACTACTCAGGTTCTTGCTCCAAGAGCCCCTGGTATCCTCAGGGATAAGCCCAGAGCAGGAATGTTTGTTCTGCACACCTGCACAGGGCCCTCCCAGCCTGCAGCACAAAGTCCATACATCACCCTGTGAACACCCAGCTCTAGAGAGGAGCTGGTATTTTAACTCTTGTTCAGCAGAAAGGATGCAACAACAAGAACTAAAGTTGGGGATACACCAAACAAGGTGTTTTGAGAAGAATCTGCTATGAGATTTTTCCTAAATTCCTAAAATAATTCCAAAATCCTAAATTTTGAAATAATTAGATAAGCCTGTGTTGGTACCTTTCTGTGTGCTGCTGCTCTGGATCATTGCAGGTGACACTCTGATAGTGTCAGCACTGACACACTGGTGACAGGATTTCTTGCTAAAAACACCACTACAAGACTCAGGTATTTTTTTTCTATGTATCTTTCTTTCCCTTGTCAGGTATATGAAGCTCACTCCAATTTCACTGCTCAAATGAAGTCTTAATTTACTTGTATAAATGACATCTGTTAATCTAAGGTGGTAACAGGTACCCAACTCAATCAACAGCAGTATTTTGGTTTTAATGATGTGGTAAGATGGCAACAATATCACAGTCAAAATATATCAGGTGAAATGGCATCTGAAAGTGCTGGTGTATGTGTTTGAAGTATTTGCACTCTATCTGAACCCTTGTTTAACAGCAGCTTGTTCAGCCCATAAAGCCCTCTTCATTACTGACAATATCCATAAAAACAGCTCATGTGTTACAGTTTTCTTTGATATTCTTTTGTAAGAAAGGGCTGCAGAGTAATTCCTTCCAAATTCTGTATAAACAGCTTCCTGCATACTAAAACAATCATTTGTGCAAAACCCTGCATTGCTTAAAGAAGCCCATGCCAGAGACTTTTATTTCTTCCTTCCTCTGACCTTGAAATTCTTAGAAGATGTATCTTGTGTTCTTTGGAATGAGTGAATTTACACGGGCTAGATTCTTTTTGCCATGTTCTTCTGAGTAATTCAAAGGCTAAAGCAACCATAATCCTGCTCTGAAAACCATTTTTTCAGCTTCTAGACCTCACTGTACCTTGCTGAAAGGCAGCATTTCCCCCCAGTTTTAGAGGGGAGGCAAATGAAGGCAAGTGACTGATCCAGCAGGGCAGGGGTGCAGCAGAGGTCCCCCAAATTCTAATGTGGGCTCCAGGGTCCTTGTGCCAGGGTGGTGACAGGGATTGTGTCTGACTGGTTCCCTCCTGCTTTTGTTGCTACCCTTTGCAGTTATAAACAGGAGACACAAGGTGAGGGAAAATTATAAAACAAGTTTATTAAAGTCTAACATAAAACACTTCAGGCTAAATATGTACAACTCCCTCCCTTCCCAGGGAATTATAAAATTGAGAGTTGAGGTATATACAAATAACAGAGGAAAAATTGTATATACATGGCAGATACTTTAAAAATAATTTAACCAAAAAAATCAGTTATTAGTCCTTGTCTGAACTTAGCTCTGCAAGGCTTATTGAGCCTCTCTGGGATCACAGCCCTGAAATCCTTCATGTGGGACTTGTCTGTACTTGAAAATTGTTTTGTAGCACATGATTACAAAAAGTTTGTCATTTGTGCCCACTTAGAGGCACTAATTTAGACGTAGATGTCTTATAAGGAGCTATTCTCACCTAAGTACTTCCAAACAGTCAATTTAGAGACTTAGAGATGCAGATAAGCTATTCAGGCAAAACTTGCACCAACTTCAGTGCAAAATTGACTGAAACAGCAGTGTGACAAAACATGTCATACTCTTTGTATTACTCTTCACAGAATTATTGAAGTTCCTTCTTTTCTTTTGCAAGGACACATGCCTAAAAAGATTCCATGCTCTCCCATATTAATCCCTTACAGAAATTATCAATACTGTTATAAGCCTTGTACTTCAAAATGAACCCAGAACCCTTAAGCCTAGGACTTACATGTGCAGCTGATTTCCATGCATCTATTGGCAAAAGTACAGGTGTAGGTTCAGACCTACAGCCTGAACACACCTACAAATATATATATATATATATATTTATATATATTTATTTATTTAAAATCTATATTCTAGTAAATGAATACAGTTGGTAGAGATCATACCTCAGCAGCTGAGATATCTTCACGAAAGATGAGGATAAAAATCAAGATTTTCAGATGGGGACTCAAGAGTGCAGGTCACTAAATTATTGCTCCAAGACAAAACTACAAGCCTGTGTATTCTATTAAGAAAGGTTAAAATTGTTGTCTTGTAAAAAATAATGAATATCTTCTTGTCTATAAAGAAAACTAAATGACTAATAAAGCAACTGTTACTGTTATAAGTATCTAAACAAATCCTGTATAAATCTAAGCACTGTATTTTTTAAAAAAGTCTGAAATCTAAGAATACAGTAATAAGCTATAAGTTTAGAAATATAAAACCAGTCCAAACAAACACTGTTATGGAATGCATTTTCTATGTAGGAATGTAGTTATTGTTTAGGTTTCTCTCCTGAGCTATTCTCTCTCCTGGTCATTTCTCCTGGATGTTTATCCTGAGCTGCTTTTCCTCAGGCACCAGCAGCATATCATTAATTTGTCTTCCAAAGCTGTTTAAATATGCAAGTTATCAGTTGTACAGCATTTACTTTCTCAGTTTTCATGACTAAACCTATATCTATGCCAAGATTTCTGCTCTACTTTCAGAGAGAGACAGCAAGGAGGAAGCTTAGTACAAGCTACACACAGTCAAGATCCCAATTTTGTGGTTCTTCGGTCTTAAAAGGCTGAGGAATCCCTCAGGGGCTACACCAACAACAGAACTGAAAGAGACAAGAGGAGAGACAAAGGGAAATGCCAAAAATAAAACACCAGAGAACTTTATCCTTTGTCTTTTGCCAGCATTATGAACATCAGCTGTTCATAAGCTCTGTGGGACAGACAAGCAGGGAAATTAAAGGCCCTGCAATAACTATCACAAATGGGGACAGTGTGAGAGATTCCTGCATTAGGGATGTTCCTGTTGAACATGGCTGTACTCCTGCTGCCCATGGTAGGCTTCATCAGCAAATCTACCATCTATTAAAGCATAAAATGTGACCAAGCAGCAGGTTATGGACATGCCCCATACTAAAATGATCAACACAAAGCAAAAAAAGGTCTATTATTTTACAAATACAGACATGGAGGAAGAGAAAAAAAATTACAGTCACACTCAGGAGTCAAGGGACAATTTTCAGACTCTTTAAATGAAATCCTTCAAGAAATTTTTCACAAGTCTGTTTAGTTAAGGTGCAGATTAATTATTACTCCACGTAGATTAAGTTAAGAGGTATCTTCTACACTCTTCTATTTCTCAGCATCTGGACAAAGGCATCGGTGGAAATAAATGCTAGCACCAAGTAAAGAACCAACAAAGGACAGCTTTAAATGCATTGTTGGTACAGTATCATGACTGTTTCATTACTCTCTGATGATTACATAAATAATGCTCACAACTGTTAGTGGCACAAACTGGCAAAATGAAGTAGAAAAGTACTTCTACTGTCACCTAGTCTTTTATGACCCTACCAAGACATTAAAATGTTGATTTTTAAATATGTCTGTTGCTAGTAATAAAGTCTTTAGCTGGGCCTTGCTAGGTACCAGTTTTGTGCAGTTACTGTGGGCAAGTGACATGAGAGGTAAAGCAATACAAAAAACTTTAATTAAAACAAATCAGTCAAACTCTAACAAAATCTCTCCTGGAAGAATATCAATCTGCTCTATTGTATTATTCTTCAATGCCTCCTCATGTAGTGTTCACTTATTATTTTCACAGTGAAGGGTGGGATTTATCTCCTCTTTTGTACCTCCTGTCTAGCACAAGAAGCAGCACTATAGCAAAAAAAAAAAAAAAAAAAAAAGGATTATCAGCCTCTGATTCATGCCTCACTAATGAACTCACTGCATCTTTTCACCTCATCTACATCATGCATGTCCCAGTTCTCCTTTTGTTGCTATTTGTGCCAAACCCACAGTGTTTTAAGGATGTGAAAAATAAATCTGGGACAAGATACAACAATGCTGGATTCACTTCAAACAAACAAACAAACAAACAAACAAACAAACAAAGGCAATTTGTTGGAAAGAAGACCCAGGAGTATCCATGCCATCAGGACCCTCCCACTCGCCACACTTCAGACAAAAATTAACCCTCCTTTACTTTTCTTGTCAGGAAAATAACACCCAAACCTTTCCCTCTGGTCAGGCTCCACCTGAAGATGACACTTCTGGCAGCCAGCAGCAAATCTTTGCAAGGACCTCAGCAGAGCACTGACCTGCCCTCACCATGGACCATTCTAGCACCTTGCAGTTCAAGCTTACTAATACATCCAAATTATGATTTCTCCCTACACCTCTGGGTTAATCTTCCTAAACTATCAACTATGGCTTAAAATATCTGTTCTCAAATGACACTGTGACACATCAAATCAGCAGGAACATGGGAAGAGAACTCCAAAGTACATTAACATATGTAACAGAGAATTCTTAAGGCAGGTGTGTTGCCAGAATCACCTCCTGGAAATCAGTGCTAATCACAAATAGAAATCTGATTGTAGATTAGCACAATCCAGCACTGCACAATGGAAATGTCTTACAGGTGTCTTTACACAGAGGAAAACAAAGAACATGTCCAATTCAGAGAGCATGACTGGTTGTTTGTATTCATCTTACCAAACATTTCCAAGTTCACTACCAAACTACCTGGATGGCTCTGCACTGCTCTGTCAGTACAACTGCTGCAGGAAAATGAACTGAGGTTCTGAATATCCTGTCACAGCAGATCTCAGTAAAGTTTCTGATGAAGGGGACTGGCTCCCTGTCACAGGGAGCAGCATCTGATGGTCTTCAGTCCCAATGGGGAGAGGAAGTGCTAAAGACATCTCAGAGGGTTTCACATCTATGGACTCTGATAAAGGACTTTTCTGGCTCTGAATGGATTCTTGTTCGTTGAAAGAATTATCAAGTGCAGTAGAATCGGGAGAAGTTTCAGGTCCTGTGGAAACAACAACAAAAAAAAAAGCCCAGAAAGAAATGTTCAAATGCTTGTGCAGAGATTCTGTGAATTCCCTTCCCAATGACTGTCAGAGCCAACACCTGGTGTGTCACAGGCTGCCTGGGCAGCTGGGACATTGGTGCTTCCATGTGCTGCAAAGCCAGGCCAGCTGTAAGTACAGCATGAGCACTGGGAATCACATCTGCTGCTGCTCGTAGTGTGACAACTGAAGGATGATGCATTCCAACCTGATCTCTACTTGGCATGATACAGAAGCTAACAAACCCTTAACATCACAGTGAACAAAGTATCTTTGGAGAAAATGTAATTGTGGAAGTTTCCTTGAGATTTCCACCCCAAGAAAGTCTCAGAAGCAGAGCCACATCCAAGCATTTTCCTTTAACTGAAACAGCAGTGTACAAAGTATCATTTGTCTGTAAGCTTCTTTGGAAGACAACACTTCTAAACTCCATGCCAGCTGGATACATTACAGATTTTATCCAGTCACTTAAAAAATCACCTTCTACTCCTAATTGACACCCTTTTAGTGGATTCCTTGCTGCCTTCTTGCTGGAATGCAGCCAGCCACTGCTCCTGGATGGCTCTGTGAGTAAGCCACATCAGATATCTGACCCTTCCTCTGCCAAAGCACGCTCCAAAGTCTGGTATTCCAGGGCTGAGGCACTCCTGGCTGCCTGCTGTCTCTCTCCAGGAGCTAGCCTGCCTTGGCAGCTCTCCCACATCACCCCTCCAGCTCTGCCAGGCCCTCCCCACACTCAGTGCTGCCCTGCCCTCAGCACTGGCTTCCTGCTGCACTGGGGCTTTCCTAAATTCCAAGCTGTCTCTGCACATGGATCATTTTCTCACCCTCTCCCTCCCAGTCCAGATGTACACAGACACCATTTATTCCCCCTTCCATATGCCACAGGCAAGGCATTTATGGTCAATCCACAAGGATGGACAGAGAACAAGGAGTATGGAGCCAGGGCTGAACAAGGCTGGATGCTTTTGGCCCTAAAAACAACTACTAACCAAATTCCTTTGTTTTCTAATTTTAGCCCTGGATGAGCAAAAATATTTATTCAGCATGGAAGGAAAAAGAGCTGATGTGGTTTCTTAACCTTTCTTTGCACAAGGAACTTACCTGTGTGAACTTTTGTTTTGTGCTTCTTAAGATTTTTTATGTCTGTGTAGGAATTTCCACACATTTCACAGATAAATGGTCTTTCACCTGGAAAAAATGGTTTGGCAGTGAGAACAATCTTGACGTTGGAAAAAAAAAAATACAGTTAGAGACATAGGGTAACAGATTTCAATGTTCTACTTTGAAATACAACTTTGTTACTCTTATTTTGTTTGTGTCTCTATTAAAATAAAATTATTTCCAGAATAATAGTTTAAAACAAAGCAAGAGGACACAAACATTTTAAGTAAAGCCTCGACCATACATCAACACCTACGCTGTGGCACAGATACTACTCTGAAGGCAATTAAAAAAATTACTGAATATTTTCTTTGCATTATGTTAACCCAGAGAGACATAAATTAAGAAACTGTTCTACTTTCAAGTACAGACCAATACAGTGTATTTTAAAGGCAAAAGTGTAAAAGTGGATTATAATTTATGGTGCAGGAAGGAGCTTGTCTGAAAACTGACCTGTATGGGACCGAAAATGTTTATTGAGCTCTCCAGAAGAAATAAAACTCTTTTCACAAATGCCACAGATATATGGCTTCTCTCCTAAAGGAAACACAAGCACATTGTTATTTCAGTACTGTCATGGTTTGACCCCCTGTGTTCTCAGAGGCATATCCATGTCTTCAGTGGCCACACCAGGCGCCAATATTCAAATCTGAGCACTGATTAGTTTGACCACAACCTCCCAAAAAACTCACTTCCTTATCAACCTAGCCCAAATACATAAACCAGAATACACATCAAGAACAAAACGAAATGAAACAGAGATAATATCCAACGGGACAAAAACCGGAATCAGAGGAAAAACAACACGAGGAAGGAGCCGGGTGACAACGCCAAGGGGGATTTCTGGCTCGAGCTCCTCCCCAGCAGCCCGTGGTACCTGTGTGTTTGCGGGAGTGGGTGATGAGCGAGCTGGACACGGCGAAGGCTTTGCCGCAGCTGTCGCACACGTAGGGCTTCTCGCCGGTGTGGCGCCGCACGTGGTACGTCAGCGTGCTGGCCTGCGCAAAGCGCTGCCCGCAGCGGTCACACACGTACGGCTTCTCCCCGCTGTGCTTCCTGCAACAACACGGCCCCGAGTCAAAATGTGGCAGCGACAGTGGTGGGTGCTGCTGCCTGTCCCCAGCAAGCCTCTCCTGTGGAAAGGCTGAGTTAACATTGCAGTCAAACCTCACTCAACACTCACTGCAGCTGGCTCAGCCATAGAGGCAATAAAGGCTCTTTTGCAAGGTTTTATTCCAGCAGAGTAACACTGTCACTGAAGGACAAACCCAGAGAAAGAGGAAAACCACGTGGAGCAGGCAGCTTATAAAGGGGGAGCGGGGCTAAGGGGTGGGCAGAGGAGCCTGGCCTCCAGGGGTACCAAGCCAGTGACAGGGAAGGAGAAACCCAAGGAAGTTGTGACACCAAGTCCATGGAGAGATTGTTTTTCCCTTTGGGAGGGATGACTCTGTGGTGAGGAGTTAATGTTTCCAGGGCTCAGGGCTTGTGGATTGATCAAGGGGGGAGAGTTCATGGGATGCTACACATGAGCAGCACCCAGGCTGAGGGACAGCCACAGGGAGGGCTCTGTCCCCTGCTCCTCCTGCCACCACTCCGGGGTACAGCAAACAGGTGACAACTGAGCTTGGTGTGAGCGCCAGGTCCCGGGAGCAGAACTCACGGCACATCCATGGTTCCCATGGCAGCTGGACTGAAACCAAGGCCCTGCTCAGGTGACATGCACCACGGGAACTCAGCATGCTCTGCACTTCAGGGTGCTGAAATCTAAGATGATGATTCCTAACATGGGAATATCATTCCTGCTCCTGCCAAAGCTGCCAAAAGCCCCACGCAGACAACAGTGAGAACTTCTCTCACTTCCCACCACAGAACTCTCTCCTCTCTGGTGCTACAAGCAGTTTAAAAGAAGGATACCAGACTCAGGCTGTACATTCATCCAGCACAAATCTCCTCCTTAATGAGCAAGTACACCCATATAATTATTCTGTTTGGCATTGTGAGAGAAGTCTCACGAGAAAAGAAGCAGAAATCACGTTCATTTGTAACTCTTACTCACACTAGAGTAAATGCTTCTATTTAAATAAACCCAAGGATAAGCACTGGCAGGATCTCACTTGTGCCTACCTGGCGTGGATCTTCAGGTTGCTCGAGGTTGCAAACTGCAGGTTGCAGACATCACATTTGTAAGGCTTCTCCTCTCCATGGTGCATCCGGCTGTGGAACACCAGCTGGCACTTCTGGGCAAAGCCTTTGTCACACAGTTCACACTTGTATGGCTTCTCCCCTGGTGAAAAACAACACCCTCGTGCTCTCTGTATTTACATAAGAAAGCTTTGCAATCCATGACCTGGCCAAAGCTCAGGTGTCTGTTCTAATACTTGTTACAAATAACATCTTGGAAAATCCTGTAATCAGTCCACTGAAGTGGAACGTGCTAGAACACAGAGGATAACAGGACTATTTTTTAACACATTATGTTGGGAGAAAAAGAAAAAGTAATAATGTTTTTAATAGTGCCAGCTTCTCCACATTATTTTAAGAATGCTGCCACTTCAGTTTCAGAGGTTTTGCTGGTTATGTCTGTTCAACATTCTGAATATTTAAAATGAACAAATCATCTGCTTTTTCTTGTTGTCCAACAGCAACAGGTCTTCAACATACAGTTGTATACACTACTAATTTCTCATTAATGTCTACTGTAGAATGTTACAGGTACTTCTCTATTGATGTCCTCTTAGTGGTGAATTGTCTCCTGTAAGGGCTTGTGCAACTCTGCAGTCCTGGAAAGTATAAAATGCCTTTCTCTGCCACTCTGTGCAGTGCCCAATCAAATCTCATTGAGTACAGAGGGTACATAAAAACTTCAAAAGTAAAATTGAAAGACATCTAGCATGCCATTGAGCAACTAACAGCATGGAATTCTCTCCCCACTCTTGCAAAAGTTCCCAGGACAATACCCTCAGAGGTACAAATTACAGCCAGCATTTCTACCAGCACTGTGCCTGAATCCAGCAGTCAAGCTCCACTTAGTGTGTGAATCTTTGCTTAGACCCTGACAGAATTTGAAACTCTCCCTAGGTGAACAGGGAGAGCAGGATGTTCTCCTGCAGCTGTCCCTCAACATCTCCTACATTTTCACAGCTTCCTGGAAAAACTGTGACCTCTGCTCACAACTTTCCAACATGCAGAACATATGGAAAGACAAGCACAGGACTTCTCCCCTGCATCTTCCCAATTAATTGTTCATCACCTTTTTAAATTAGACATGCTGGATTAAAATGTTTAAGTGCTCCAAGTGATTTCTCCTGGATGCTTGATATGACACAAGCTCCTGGTAATGCTACTGAATGCAGGGATTATAACACCATCACACATTTCAGCTGCACATCTACAAAATAAAATCCTAAATGTTGCAGTAATTCAGTCAACCTCCTACCTTTTTTGAAGACCCTATGGGACAAGTTATAAGACTGAATTTTTTCCCACTCTTGTTCTCAAACATATATTAAGTTTTGAAGTTTAAAAAAAACAACAGAAATTCTTGTACCAAGTACAGCTCGCTTTTCATGCTCTACTGAAGTGGTTTTAGGCAACTCCACCACTCTACAGAGCTAAAGGACAGCCAACTCTCCTAAGTCTTTCCAGAAATCAAGATGTTCAGACTCATAAAGTCCTCTCTAGCTATTGAAACTATGATTTAGTACTGAAAAATGCTGAAACATTTCATGCTATTTGGGTTTACCCCTGCATGCACAGCAACAGCAGACAAAATTTCAAGAGGAAGAAGTCAGAATCTTTCTACTCCTGCATTCTCAGGCTGTGTGTGATCCCAGGCCTTCACAGCCCACGAGACACAGCCAGTGGCTTACCTGTGTGAGTTCTTACATGTGTTTTCAACTGGTTGCACTGGGTGAAGGCCTTCCCACAGAGCTGGCACACGTAGGGCTTCACCCCTTTGTGTATCCTCATGTGCCGCCGGAGGCTGCTGGCTTCGGAGAACACCTTCCCACACGTGGTGCACACCGGCTTGGCCTTGGAGAACTTCTGCTCCAGCTCCTCCCCCGAGCTCTCCAGCTGGTAAGTGCCCCTGTCAGTGGCTATGCTGGACATGCAGTGCTCCTTCAGGGCACAGCTCTGCTGAGGCTTGCCCCGTTTCTGTTTGGCTGCCATGCTCTGGGCCAGGATATCCTGCGCCGCCAGCGTTTCGCTCTCCACCACCGCTGCCAGCTGCAGCTCCGAGTTATCGCTGCCCTGGGCAGCCTGCTCTGTTATGTGGGTGGCCAGCTTATTTGCATCTAAAAACATCTCAAAGGATGTGTTCTCAGCCACCTCGTTCTGATAGTGCAGGGATTTGTTCTCCGTGCTTTTGGGGGGGCTGAAATTCTTCTTTCGCTTTTTGGCTTGAGGAGATTTCTTTTCTAGAGCTGCTTTCTTTGCCTGGGCTGGAACCAGCTCTGCAGCAGCGTTATCCTCCTTCTCCTCCCGACTGTTGTAGTCTCGGAGAGTCAGGAGGCAGGTCTGCTGGTTCATTTCAACATTCCCAGTGATGCTGGATGTCTCTGTGGAAGAGGGATTAGCAATAAAAGCAAAGTCCTCCATCTTGATCTTGCATTTAGTGACCACTTCTTCTACTTTGAGATAGTCGGCAGCCTGGTGAATCTCTTTCACATTCCAGCTGCAAGGAAACAAGACCAGGGTGAAACATTCTGGACAAAGTAAACATTTGTTCTGCACCAACTGCATCACAAACAGACACAGAGCTGCAGAAGAGTTGTACTGTCAGAAAATGTAACTTTGAGAACACACAACAACATTTAATTTCTCAGTGCTGTAGTGCCATAAGGCTCTAAAATGTCAGTTACTCCTGAACTGCAGGTCTGTGTCTAGTGGGGTCTGCAGACCTTCAGACTGGGGACTTTATTTTAGTTACATGCCTCTTGTAGAATTTTAAGTTAAAAGTCAACTTGTAAGGTGCTGAGGCCAGACATGGGCTTGTTGGTCCAAACAGCTCAGAAATAACAGCACAAAGGGATAAAACACTGGAAAATAAAATACATAAAACACCATTTCATAAACCTCCTGGCCAAGGTCTCAGGTAATTCACTGGCAGTGCATTCACCTCAGCACTTCCATGGCAGGTATTAATCTTGTTTTATAAAACGATTTGCAAACAGCCTTAATTCTGTGTCAGCTGCACACAGAAACCAGTAATACCAAGGAAATCCTCATTTAAACCACCACACTCTATTTTTCAGTTCCTGCCACACACGCCTTGATGGTTCAGGAAAAAATGATCTGGAAAAAGTGGCAACACATACCATGAGTGCATTTATGGATTTACAGCACTTTAAAGAGAAATTTGTGGTAAACAACCTCATTCTAACAATAAACAACTTGCCACAATTACTCCCCATATGAGTACAACTGTTTCAGTATTTAGTACTATGTGAGTACAAGATGGACAGATGGACATCAAGTACCCTGCATTAGGTCTGCATTTGACATCAGACATTGAGAAAGAAGTAAAAATCCTGGACTTGGTACTTCTAAATATCCACACCTTCCTCATGAGAGATAAATCTCTTTTGCTGAGAAAAAGGCACTGCAAAGAAAAAATTATCCTCATTGTATGTGAAGCAGCACAACAGGCACAAAGTCAAAGCAGTAATGAGGGGAAAGACTTTTTCTGTGACTCCTTTTGGACAATGTAATATAAAATTTTAAGTAACAGATCATGCAAATTTTAACAAACGTGGCTCTTAAAACTGTGCTTATCCTCATCCATCCCTCAGACGTAGGTCTCTACCACATTCACAGTTCCTGTGTGTTTTTGGATAAAAAGGACTACTGCAATTCACCCCCAGACACAAACTTGTCCTTCCCTCTCCTGGTAATCATGCAGAATGTTTAATCTCCCCCAAAGCAGACAGAAACAGCACGAGACTGAAACTATCAGTCAGTGAAATATCAAACAACACACCTTTATTTTGGCACTCACATGTCATGGGGTATTTTAAAGCATACAAACAGATGAAATTCAAGTTGTCAATATTCATCACATCCACTGCTATTTCTTTCTCCAGACCTCATTACAAAAAATCCAGTTCTGCCTTATCACAAAGTTTATATTTCCCTATTCCCCTTTAAGAGCATGTTACCTGTCAAGGTTTAAATTTCCTGTGTAAATAAATTCCAGGAGCTTTTGGAATCCATCAGCTTTCACTTGAGTCTGATCCAAGACAACGTTGTTGTCAGATGCGTCTCTGTAAAAGGCCCCGAAATACTCGCTGAAGGAGGCAAGCACATTCCTGTGTGCTTTGAACTGGAATTCCCCGATGACCACGGTGCAGTCGCAGAGGAATCCGGCCTCTCGCTGCTTGTTCAGCCTCTCCAGCAGGTGCTCACAGTGATGGGAATACTGCATCTTGACAACACGCTGCAGACACTTCCTGATCTGCGAAAGCAAAAGGGGAAAAAATCAATTTATATGCAAGATATATTTATATATATACTCACCTTTTTTACCCCGTAACGGAGTCAGTGTCCGGACGTGCCGGTGCTCACTCAGGACAGCCGGGCAGCAGCAGGCACAGCGCGATGGTGGCTGCTGCTCGAGCCGGGGCGCTGCGGTTCCCGCGGGGGCGCGGGCAGGGCCCGTGTGCTCCCGGCCCCCCCGGGATTAGCCCGGCTCAGCCCGGTTCCTGTCACACCGTGTCACACCCGGCCCCGGGGAGCGGCCCGCGGCTCGGACCGGCCGGCGCTCGGTGCGCGGGGCGGCCGCTCCCGGGCAGCGGCACCGGGGCTGCGGAGCGGGCCCCGCTCGGTGCCGGCGCGGCCCCGGGCCCGCGGTTCGGCCGCCTCGGCAGCGGACAGGGAGCGGGACCCGCGACCCCGCGGCGCCCCCGACCCGGCCCCGCCGCCGGACGGGACGGAGCCCGCAGCGCCCGCAGCGCCTTCCCCGGCTCGCCCGGCCCGGCCCCGCCGTCCCCCCGCGCCCCCCGGCCCCGCCGGGCCCGGCCCGAGGCCGCGGCCCCTGCGCACCTGCGGAGCGGAGAGAGGCTGAGCGCTGCGCTCAGGCCGCCATGTCCCGCTGACGCCGCCGCCGCTTCCGGGACGCGAGTTCCGGCCTGCGTGCCGGGGGCCGCTGGCGAAATTGCGGAATGAAACGGGTTTAATATTCCTGCCAGGCCACGGCAGGAATAAAACAACTCTGGCACGGAGGTTGGGAAACCGAGAGCAGTGCTGCGGTCGGGTAGGAAGGAAAAAAAAGAGCCGCCATAGCTGGTGTTTCCGCCCGGTTTCGAACCGGGGACCTTTCGCGTGTTAGGCGAACGTGATAACCACTACACTACGGAAACGCCGGTGGTAGAGAGTTTTCCAGTTACAGTTCTAATGCTATCATACCCCGCCCGTCCCTGCTGTCCCTTCCTGTCTGTCCCCGCTGTCCTGTCCTGCTGTCCCATCCCGTCTGTCCCCGCTGTCCCCTCCCCTCCTGCCCCGCGCTCAGCCGGGCCCCGCACCCCACGGACCCCGCCACACGTCCCCGGACCCTCAGCCTCCCCCTGCCTCCTGTCCGTCCCCAGCGCCCGCAGCTCACCCCAGTGCGGGGCTCTCCAGGGGCGCAGGCACTCCCCACGCACACCAGGAGTGACAGCAGCGGTGGGAACCAGCCATTTCAAGGGAAACGGAATGTTTGGCATTGCTGGCGGGGCAGGGCGGTGATGAACCAGCGGAAGGGAGAGCTCGGAGTTGGGCATGGGGTGTGTGACATCTGGCAGCATCTGCTCCGCGGGCCTCTCGCCACAGCTGGATCTGGAGAATGGGGAAGTGACTAATCCTCTTGGATTTTCTAGTGCACCAGGAACTGAAGTAACAGCAGAAGCTACAGAAAGGAATGTGGTTTTGCCACTTTTTGCAGAGATTAACATAAGTCAAACTCCGAGTGGTGGAAAGATACATCCTATAACCTTTTCTGAGGAGCTGAAGTAATGGACTAGATTGTGAACTGGTCAAATGCATTCCCAGCATTTTTTTCAAAACAAAACACATAATTGAAGTGTACCCATTCCCAAAGTCATTTACTTGGGACATTCCCAATATGCCTTAACCAAAGATGTTGGTGAGAGGCCAGAGATGCTGATGTTGCCATGGAGACTGGGCTGGAAAAGTGCCTGTCCAGTACCACTGCATTTTGTTTGATTCCTGTACTTATCCAGAAAAGCACAGGATTGTCACATCCTGGGGAAATGGGAGGCTGTGGGGAAGCAATGGCAGAGCTATCCCCTGAGCAGGCTGCCTGTGCCAGCTCTGTGTCAGCCCAGCTGTGCCCCCTCTCTGCCTCCAGTCTCAGCACAGGCTGTGTGACAGACTCCAGCCACGGTGTCACTCACTGTGACAACCAGTGACACCAATCCCCCTGGTATTTTCCAGTTTTTGGACTGGACCTGTGAGCTTTCAGATCGTGTAACATGGATTGTGAAAGTGGCACTTCACAAGTCGCAGGAACTGGGGAGCTGCTTGTACAAGGCAGTAAAGAAAAATTTTGTTATGTGTGCCTCAGGCTTAAGGAAAGGATGACTAAGAATCCCAGCAATGTGGAAAAAAATTTCCACCTTCCATGACATTATGGCCCAGAATCAAAGATTTAATTGTCCTGAAAGCCTCTTCCACCCTCCTGATTTTGGCACAGAGTTGCCAGGGTTTGGCAAGTTCCGCTCCAAATCTATCATGAATGAATCATCATCATGTTGGCATAAAGACTTCCACTCCAGTCCTTTCTTGTATTTTCTGGCGGCCTCTCCCCTGGAATTTAGCAGAATACATGGCCCCAGGTGTTGAGGTGAAAGTAAGAGTTTCTCCTAAGAAGACTTCAGTTTGGACATCAGAAGGATTGGATTTCAGTTTGGATTTCAGAAGGCTCCTTGCTGAGTCTAACACGGTGCACAGAAAATGTTTCTAAAATAGATTTTCCTTAACACTTCCTGAAAAAGAATCCAAGATTACAGCTACCTGGGAGCAAGCAGGGAGAACCACTAAAAATCATAGCATCTAGCACAATTTATTTCTTCTTAGTCAGTGAATGCATCTTTCTGAATAGATATAAAATACTTTTTTAAAGAGGCTCTTTACCAGACCAATCCTGCACAGCATATGTACAAGAGCTCTACACTATCATTTCACACTCCTTTGCACTTGCAAAACTCCTTGCTTTTCCATGGAAATCTCAGGGTGGAAAAGCAAACACACAAAAGCCTCTCTGAGGAACAGGAGGCAGCAGAGGGGTCCGAGGTGAATGCTCCAGGGAGCGCCGCAGGGAGCATCCGCCCTGCACAAAGAGAGGTCAGGCGGGGATGAATAAAGATGAATAAAAACCATCATCCAACACAGCATGGGTCGGGGAGGAGGGGAGCGCTGGGGCTGGCACAGCCCTGCTTTGGGGAACGGTGCGAGAGGACTGGCCTGGCTCCTCATTCAGGGACGCTCGTGTGGGACGGGATAAACCCGAACGCAGGCTCAAAGTCCTTAAATTCAGCTCACAAGCACCAGGCACCAGTCTCCAAATCCTGATACCAGCCCCCAAATAATGATACCAGCCCCCAAATCCCGATATCCGCCCCCAAATCCTGCTGCAAGCCCCGGGCCCGGGTCGCCTGTCCTGTCCCAGCCCCAGCCCGCGTCTCCCGGGTCCCGAACCGCGGCAGGGAATGCGCGCTCCCTCCCAGGCGCGCTCCCGTCCAGGCGCGCTCCCGCGAGCACGCGGCGCGTTCCAAACTCCCGCCACCCGCCTCGCCCCGCCCCTTAATCCCATCATAGCCAATGGCAGCGGAGGAGGGCACCCCTCTAACCAATAGAAACGCGGAGGGCGTGGCCGCGCGGTATAAGAGCGCTAGCGCGGCGCTTTGCGGCCTGTGCCGGGGTGGGCAGGCCCTATGGCCGACTAACCCTAATGGCGGCCGCGCCCCTCACGCTCGCCCGCTGTTTTACTCGCTGACTTTCAGCGGGCAAAGGAAGCGGCCCAGGGGAAAGGGGGTGGGGGAAAAGAGTTCCGGCCTCAAAAAAAGCCAGCGAGGGGGATCCACACCCCGGCCCACCCTGGGGTCCCTGTCCCTTCTCCGAAATCGGGGATGCTCCCGCCCTCGCCCCTCGTGGAGGCCGCGGTCGGCGGGCTCAGCGCCGCTGCCGCCGCGAAGAGTTCGGCTCTGTCAGCCTCGGCGGCGGCCGGGAGCAGAGGGCCGGCGTGCCCACCCTGGGCAGCCGGGGGACCCCAGCAGAACAAAACGGGCGCGGCGCCGCTGGGCGCTGAGCAGCCGCCGCCCCCCGAGACGTGGGGTGCGCGGCCGGCGCCGCCCCGACACCCCCAAACCCCTCCGGCCCCCGGGGTCGGGGGATCCGGGCGGCTCCCGGCTCTGCTGGGCCGGCCGGGGACCCAAAGGGAGCCTCCGAAGCGTCGGTGCCCGCCGAGATTTGCCGTGCGCTGCCCTCGGAGTGCGGGCGGCGGGAGGGATGCGCTCGCCGCAGCGCAGATCTTATCTAGGAGAGCCCCGCGGTGATGGAAGCTCAGGAATGCTGAATTTTATTCATCGAGTTCAAGAAATGTTGGGTTTTACTCATCGATTTCGGCGGCGAGGAGCTGAATTTGTGAAAACTGAAAGACAGAGGAGCTGGGGACAAATACTTCGCTGCAGTGAGGAGCAAGGATTGTGAGGGGAAGGTGCTGTGGCTTGTCCTGCCTTAGCAATTCCTCTCCCTGCGCCCGGGCTTTGGCACTGCCGTGAAGAAACACTGCAATGTGCGCCAGGGGCACAGCACCCGACCTGCCTTTTAATGCCAGGGGCACAGCACCGAACCTGCTTTGTGGCAGGGGCACAGCACCGAACCTGCCCCTTTAGTGCCAGGAGCACAGCACCGAACCTGCCTGCTTTGTGCCAGGGGCACAGCACAGAACCTGCCTTTTTAGTGCCGGGGACACGGCACCAGACCGGCCTGCTCTGTGCCAGGGGCACAGCACCAAAATTGCTTTTTTAGTGCCGGGGGCACAGCACCGAACCTGCCTGCAGAGCGCTGAGCCCCAGCACCGCCTGCCTGATGGAGGAATGCCCAGAGCTCATCCTGGGCCATCGCCATCGCAGGAATTGGTTGCTCAGTTACCTCTACTGTTAGTTTTGACCACAGCTAAACATTTTCGGTATTTCTGGCATCAAGCACTTACAGAAGGTTCACCAGTCATGCGGGCACGTGTGGGATGCAGACACAGCCCTACGAACTGGGCTTGGGCATCATCAGTGCTTATTACCAATGCTCCGCTAATATCCTGAGCGTTTGACCAGTGCCATCTTGTGGCCTTCTGTTTTTTTCTTTGCACAGGGGATGGAAGTGAACTTGGGTACTTAATCTTTAAATTCTGTTTGAAAGAAACCTTCTGCGGCCAGAATAAACTGAAACAGGAGAGGCCGACCCCACACACTTGAAGATATGTAGGGCCTTTCTGGTACTGGAATCTGAATTTGCTTAATAAATCTGATCCAGCTAAAACTGGTGTTGGCTCCGCTGATGGTAATGTTCTTTCTGAGTTCAAACAATTGTGTTTTCACTGTTTTATCTTGTTTCCAAGCAACAGCTTTCACTTAGCATCAAATACTTCATTTCAGACTCTCAACTAAACATGCAGGGCCAAAATATTTAGTGTGCTTAGGACACGGTTTTTCAAATGAAACTCGACTTACAATTGTCTCTCTGAAAAAAAAAAAAAGTCTTGTCTTCTAAATATACCTAGTTTAGTGGTATTTTTAAATGATTTTTTTTTTAGCTGCCCTTTCTGAAAGGGGTGGTAAGCTGAAACTCCAAATTTCTGTAGTCACAATAAACTATGCGCTCTGCAGATCCACATGTCGGAGAGGAAATGCTAATGAACTCAGAACACGGCGTACTTTTGTTTCCATTTATTTAAGGTAGCAAGGAAAACTGCAACATGACATTGTTGCAGAGAAGGCAACAAATGGAGCTGTAGGTACAGCTTGCTACTGCTGAACAGCCCGCCCTACCCGCCCCAGAGAGACAGGCAAAAAAACCCCAAAAAACAACGTGCTAATGTGGCATTTTAGGAATGCAAACAAGCTCTCAGCTCTTTCACTCCTGAAGTGTTTCAAACCATTTGCAAGTGTGTCAAAGGAATTGTGTTCAGTGTCTCTCCTCAGAGCAGACAGGAACAAAAGTCACTTGGCAGCTGGCAGGAATTACCTGCCCCAGCAGCAGCTCTGTCCTCCATCATTCGGCATTGAGTCAATTTTCTTCCCTCGGGATGCAAGTGCTCATCTTAATATCTCCGGATGTGTTAAATTTCAAAATAGTTTTTAAATCCTCTTTGTGTTTGGGAGAAGAGGCCCTCGTGTGCTCAGCAAAGTTATGAAAGGGCATTACTGAGGTTCACATGCTGTCGGTTTGGGGTTTAGGGTGGCACATCCTGGGTGATTTGTGGAGTGCCAGATGCTCAGGAATCAGCACCGAGTGTTCAGGAGGTTCCGTAGCAGATGTTCAGGCTGAGCTTGGAAGCACAGCTGGCTCAGGTGTGTTTAAGGTGGCATTGTTGCCGTTCCAGGTCAGTCACACGACATTTGCTCTGTCTGGCACAAATGTGACCAGCCCTGTGTATCGTCCCAGCCTGGCTGCACTCCTGTGTGCCTGGGGCTGCGTTCCTTTGGCATGGTCATCTTCTGCCGTGCTGTTTCTGAACACCGCAGAGCTCGCTGTCCCTGTGGGAAAATGGATCCTCCTCTGTGGAGAGCCTAGGACAAAATAAATCGGCCGAGCACGGATGCAATCCTTTAGGGGATCCCCAGGACTGGTGGGAGAGCAGGAGGGGCAGCATCGCAGTGCTGTGCAAGCAGCTCTGGGGGCGTTTTGGGAGCTGACAGAGCCGGGGCCCCGAGGGGACGAGCACCGCTCCCCCATGAGCGCATTTCCAGCATTTCCAAGGCTCATGTCCCAGATGGGCTCTCAGCCCGGCTGATCCCAGCTGTGGGGCTGTGGCAGGCGCGGTCCTGAGCTGAGCTCTGCTCTTGCCTCCATCCTGACCTCTGCTTTCCGCCGCTCTCAATGCCTTGCCCTTCTTCACTCCTTGTACATTAAAGCAGCAGGATTTTATCTTACACCGCTTTCATTCATCTGTTCCCAGTGCAGGTTTTAGCTTTCCTGCATCAGTTTAAAAACAATCATGGTTGTTTGGGCTGGATGCGATGTGTCAGTGCACAACAAACAAAGCAAGGAAGATTTAAATCGGTGCAAGAGGATTGTAAAGATGGAAAAGCATAGATTCACAAGTTGCTGTGACTTTGTGTGCAAATTTAAACCAGACTTTGCCGTGTATTTGAAATGACCAACAGAAAAGCTGGAGTTTTTTCACTTACTGAGAATTCTGCTAAACACTTCCCAAAGTTGTTGGCAGAGGTGACAGCACACAGAGTCTGTAAGAACAGCACGAGCAGAGTTAACATTGTACTGAGATATTGAAAAACAGTTCAAGTTGACCTTGCTTATGAGGCAACAAAACGTGTCTTAAGGAAAAATAATAATAATTATCAAAGAGTAAAGAATGGTTTAATTCAAAGGCTGTTTAACCTCCGACAGGTCTGGCAAACATTAATAGAACCCTACCCTAATTCTGTTTTTAGATTGCCTCAACAAGGGGTACCTTTAAAATGTGTTGGATGTAGTATCTAAGGATATTTGTCAGGAAAAGGAATGGAAGAAGCATATGTCTCAATCATTTATACATAAGTAATTTAATGGTAAAGTGAAGACACGCAATCAAATCTTTGTAAATACTAGAAACCATGGACTAAAGATTGTGTAAGAATGTAATAAATTTTTGTGCCTTTCTTTGCCCAGGTCTCTGCATTCAGCTCAACTCACCCAAGCTGGGAAGCTGTTTTATCCAGCAGAAATTTGGAAAAATTTGGAAAAACCAACGCCAGGAAGTGCCAAACCTCTGGCAGGAGAGCCTGGGAGAGCCACTCTGGGTGCTGGTGCTGTGCTGGGTGACTCTGCCCTGCCCGAGGGTCGGGCCAGGTCCATTCTCCAGGCACAGCTCTGCATTGCATGGCTGTGCTCAGGCACCTGGGGCACGGCTTTTCCCTCCTGAATTTGCAGTTTTCAGGCTGCAGAGGCATGATCATAACTTGGGCCAAGGGTATTTTAAAATCAAGCTTTTTAAAGTTAATTTTTTAAAGTCTGTGTGTAGTCAGCTCTAGCTGCAGTGGTGGGTGAAGCCCCCCAAACCCTCAGATCCGTACCCAATGAATTTGTCAAAGTTTGGGTTGGTGTTTAGTTCCCAGCTGGATCAGACCTGAAAATGACAGGGGCTTAGGAGCAGAAAGGACTTTTTTCTTCCTCTCTTCGGTAACTCCAGTTTTGTATTTCAAAGATTTCAGTCGGAAGAGCTGATCCTCTGTGGCTGCTGAAGCCTTTGTCCCGCACCTCTTATCTGTGCTGTTATCTCTTGCTGCTGATCCCATTTTTCCAACGGTAGATGGCAACAGCCGTTCGTTTGTAAAACCCTGGAGTGGAACTCGGCGCGTTATACAGCTTAATGTGCAAAGAGGGGAATTTAAGTGAAACTATGTGCAAATAGTTGGTTGGTTTGGGGGTTTTTTTTGTGTTTCCCCCCCGTTTTTTAAAAGTACAGAGAAGCTGCTATTAAATTAATTGTTTGAAAATTAAATAAATTCTGATTATCGAATACAATTCAAAGGAAAAATTTTTAAAATGTTGCTTAAGATTCACAGGAAGGCACTAAAATTAATTATCATTCCCATGTAAAAAGTATTTAAAAATGCATTTTTCAATGTAAATTCTATAAACTGAAGTGATTAAGAAATAGTGTTGCTTAACACTAGATTTTTATTCCCTTTCAAGTTTGCTCAAAACACTACTAATTTTCAATTTATGTTTCGTTGAGAAAATAATTAAAACATATCTTTGCACAGATGAAAGAATTTTATTTCCTGTCTATCCTGTCTAGGATTCACCTTGGGAAACTATTTTGACAATTTGACCCCATTGAAAACAATGTCAGAAATCAGCATTTGCAGATATCAAATTTTACTTTTGCCTCTAAAAATGCATTGTATGATTTGAAACTAGATGTGCAAACGTCAGGCTTTCCAGTGCACAGCAATGTGTTGAGGGCTAAATTGCTTTCCAAGTTTCTCATTTATTTAAATAAATTTAGTGCTTGCTTTTGTGGAATATACACTTTGTTTCCCAGAAACGAACGTGGGAGCTGTGTGAGTGAGGAAGGTAATCATCTAAAACAAAGTTATAACCAAGTCACAGGACTTTTGGGAATTTTACAGCTGCAAACCGAAGTTCTCGTGCATTATCACAGCGTTCTGCTTTGCCACGATAACGAGTTTAAAGGCTGGAATTTCTCTGGTTTTATTGAAAAGATAATCAGACTTTTGTACATTAATGATGGGCTATTGGCAGCTCTGATAATTTCATAGGAAACATTTTAGCGCGGCAATTAGTATTTTAATAAGGTTTTTCCCTATTCCTGTATTTGGCATTATCTGAATTGTACAGTTGGGCGCTTCACTGCGCTCCGTGGGGGACAAAACCAGGGGGGAAGGATGAAAAGGGGCTGAAATGAAGTGCTGAGAGGGGTTTGGTCCCAGGACTGCTACTGGCTCCAGATGTGCCCTTGTGAGCAGGGCGGTGGGAAGGGTCTGAGGATGGAAATGCTGAGCTTTTCTCCTGCTCTCCCTGCCCGGCCCATCGAGCCCTATTGTTTCCGGCCATAAAACTGTCCTCCAGCTCGCAAACCTCAGCATCAGCAACATTTACCAAATCACCCTGCTTCAACTTTTTCCTCGCTGGTTCCGAGCCTCCTAAAGAGCAGAATTCCATCACTTCTTTCATCACTCTAATATTCCTTTAAACAACTGTATCATGGGATCTATTGTACTTAGCTGTAGCATGTCTACCGTACAGCCCATGTTTTTCATCACAGGAAGCAGCTTGAACTGCTTATAACACATGGAGTAGATATTTGTCTTGTTTTAGAACAGCTTTATATCGTTCAGCTGCCTTCACAGCCTCTTCTGTGTCTGGAGATAAGTACGTTTAAGGATAATCCTGAAGTTTTTATCTCCTGCATCGCCAGCCCACGCTTTCGTTACCTCTCCATATTGCTCAGCCCCAGGCAGCTTTGAACAGCCCTGGCTTGACAATTAAGGGAGGGAGCAGGCAAAACTGCTAATTTCTCCCCCTTTCCTTCCACTCTTATCTCGTATTCTCTAAGGTACACGTCTTTATCTACATGTTTCCAAGAAGGTGTTCAATTAATAACTCAGACAAGTCAGAGCTGATAGGATCTTTTCATGTATTAATTTAACTCTTCCTTTCAAACGGAGTGCCAGAAAAAAAAAAATCACTGTTTTCATGTTTTCTCTATTTATTCTGGCTGGATTTTTTAATTGAAGTTGCATGCTGTAGTGCTTTGATTCTGCTCCCAAGAAATTATCAGGGATTACAGGAGTGGCCTTGCAGGTAACGGGGGTTCTCACTGATGTCTTGAATAGTGGCTTTTTTCTCTATTAATGTTGATTTTAAAGTGTTTTTATTTACAGCAGAAAGATACACCCACAGACGCAGCCAGGCAGGATATAGAAGTATTAGGTGGTTTGTTACTCAGTTTGTTGTGTTTGGGGTTTTCTCTGATAATAAAAACGCAACTTTGCTGATGGGTAAAACAAAAATAATTTTCAGTGCACAATCACAAGACTTGTCCAAAGGCAGAGGTTTGTTGGTGTGTATTTGTGAATGATTTAGCAGTTTAGAGAATGATGTTTAAAATTCCCTGTTCTTTCATTAGGCATGAAACACAATATATTTAGTTTCCACCTGTGCTGATCTTGCAGCAGGTTTAAACTAGCAACAAGAGCTAAGCTGATTTGATACTATCAAAAGAAATCCTATTGACTCTTAACTGCAGTTGAAATTGATCTTGTCCTGAGAAGAAACTCCTGTCCTGTGAGCTGTGAGATGCAGAAAAACCACAGTCCCTGTTGGCTAGAACTGGAGATGAGGATGCCCCACTCCACAGAGCTGCGGGTTGTTCAGTGAACATGAAGGGAATAATAAATTTCCCTGAGAAAACAGGCAACTAACTCACTAAAACATGATGTTCTATACTGAAAAAAAATCTTTAAAATGTATCTCAGGGAACCTTTTTTTTCCTTTTGTTTTTCTTCTTTTTCTTTTTTCTCTTGGAATTGAAGCTAATGATTCTTTATTGGTGCTTTAATACCAAAATATTATTTACAAAGTATTTTATAGCTTTCTATTCCTATGACTTACAAGTCAATTTTTAATTGCTTTCAGAGAAAGTAGTCACCGTGAATTTGAAAGTAAAGAGATGGCAAAGTCTGAAAAAAAACCCCAGTAGATTTCCCTGATTTTCCATGTGAAATCACAGGAACATTTCAGTGAGCAATTTCCCAGAAATAAATGTATGGAATCTATAAGTAGTGTTAGGCAGTACAAAAATTGTTATGTAATACAGAAAAACGAAGTATACATTAATAAGATTTTTGTCATAATTAATTTTTCTACCAAGTTGATTTTTCATTCTCCAATCAGGAGGACTTTCCATAAGGAATTTTATTCCCTCAGAAATGCTGTTTTTAATCTAGCAAACTTACAGCACCAGGACAAAAAGGTGGTTTACATCCAGCGAGGATCATAAACACAAATTGCTGACTCTGTGATTAACACAGTGGTTTAGTTGTCAATCTATTGCAAGGAAATATTGTGAGTAGAAAGTTCAAGCTGAAAAGGCTCAGGGCCACAGCAGTTCTGGAATATTTCCAGCACTTTGCTTCTGTTTTCAGGTTTATCTTGGTAGTACCACCAAAGCAGGTGACACATGAAGCCACAGGTGACTTGGCAATATTACATTCCAAAATTCAGCTCAGTCTTGTAATAAAGCCTGTTCACACCATATTTTAGGTGTGTTTTTCAACTGCAAGTTCTGGCCAACTGTTTCAGATAGGTCAGGATTTTTCAGCTTAAAGTAAAAAAATAGGCAAGAAGGAATAATATTTAAAAAGGTGGAAATCTACTTTATCAAAGCCAAGCCCTGCAACATTTTATTTCCCTTTAAAAAAAAAATAGTATAGTGAGGGCTTTGAGTGTTTTTCATCTTGAATTTTGTGCAAGGTGAATCGAGTGTTTTAAATGACCCCAAATTAAAAGATTTGTACATCATTGGTTGAAGATTTGGGAACCAAATGTGAAACCAAAGGAGTTTTCATTGAGAGCTCATTGGTGTAAAAGCAGATCATGGGCTGTGCCCAGGCTGCTGCTGACAAGGAGGGATGTGTACTGACAGAATTCCCTGAAGGAATGCTTCAAGGACAAAATGAAAACATTTCCATGGGGTGCAGCCATCAATCAGCAGAGGGGTGTTCCTGTACACCAAGTGCAGCCCAGCAGAGCTCACCACTGACCTTAGAGCACTGGCCAGCACAGGAGCTGCTCCAGTAATTACAGATTACATTAAGTAGCCAGTAAAAGCCCACAGCCAACTACCAGGCAAACCTTTTATACATTATTAAAATCATATCCTTCCCAGAAGATTCAAGCTAATAAAATTGAACTTGATAATGCAATCAGTAAAAAGCAGGTTTAAAAAAATTTGTCCTTTGTTGATAATGTCCCAAGAAATCCTATGTTTTATATAGTGCCTAATATACATAAGTGAGGAAATAATCCCTCAGGTATATTAACAGTTTCAGTTGCACATGCCCTGAGACTGCCGTCAATTTTTTATAATTACATTTTATTAAGATATAATTGTTATATATCGAGTGTGGCTTGCACTTAGATTAAAGATTAAAGGCTGTGGTTACATAATATTTCAGCAATTAAAATATAGAAAATTTAAAAGTATGAAATTGGAAGGATTTTTCTCATGTATCAAGAAGCTAGTTTGCCTTCCTGAGCAACTGCCTGGGACAGTTTGTTCCAGGCCCTGAAAAAATCAGAAATATTAGAGGTTTGACATCAAAAAAGGAAGACGGAAGAAACATTTTGTAGGTAAGAGCACCAATATTTCCTGCTAACATTTTTAATAAATCACTTATGAGTGGGTATATTCTATGGACTCCTTAAAGGAGTCCAGGTGTGCCTGATTCTCAGACCAAAAGTTTTTGAAAACTTGACATTTTTTGACTGAATAAGAAGTTTTTTTTAGTTGGCCAAGACAGTATATTTCATTATATTTCATTATATAATAGAACCAGGGTCACCTGGGTTTGAGAATTTACACAGCAGCAGCAGCTTTTGTGAGGTTATTGGTCAGGCTTTGATTTCATATGACTCTTAAAATGGTAAAACAAGCTATATACTATTCCCTTATATCTTATACAAAGTTTAAGAAAAAGGTCAAGATTGAAGAATATTCTATGGCTGGATTAGTTTTCTGTTCCTGTGAGCCTAAAGGGTCTGAGACCCAGCTGTAAAACTGTCAGCAAATGAGTTGAGTGTGCACTGAGCATCTAGAACACAGCTTGAATGTGGGCAGATTTTCTCTGTGATTGAAAATAAATATGGCCAGGATAAATCAGTTTCTTTATATATTTTACACACAGAGCACTGTAGCTGCAAAAATCTCTCCCTTCTGTCATTAGCTGGCATGGTAGAACAAGATCCGGCCATGCCAAGTGAGAACCTACATGTTTACTGTTTCTTCAAGTTTCCCAAAGTAATTAGAAATGTTTCAAATTTGTGAATTAGACCACAGCTATTACCTAAAGCAAGAAGTATTGCCTGGTCTGTTCCTGGGGAAGGAAATACTGTTTCCAGCAGGAGTTAACTGTGAGTTTGGCATTCTCAATTTAGGCAGTTTGTTACTCCAGGTCTGGATACAGTCTTAGCTGTGGCTTTTGAACAACAATTGCCCCAATTTTTGTTCAAAGACTATTTTTGCTTTTTAAAATCAGATTGCTTATTTCAAAATCAAAGTGTAGGTTCCTATTTTTGCAAAAAACCCCAAAGCAAACCCTCCACTCAAGAAGTCTCAGAAAACTACTTGTGTGAAGCAGCAAACAGATCAAGGAGCAGCAGCACAGCAGACCCAAGTGCAGGTCCAGTGCAGCCCTTGGAGCAGTGCCTGATCAACCACTGAATTTCTTCTCTATCTTCACCATGTGAGTAGAGATTCTGTTTCAGCTCTTCAGAGGTGCCCAAGAAAACTTTGTAATTGACGTTTTCCACTCACTCACTTTCTCTGCCGGTTCTGTATTTTGGTAGAGTCGCGTTTCCCCAGCTTTCAGATGTGTGCTAGGACACTGGAAAAACTCACTCTCATGCATAATGAAAGAGGAAAAGTTACAGAGGAGAAATTTCTTGGCTGGAGTCTCCATTCCTGCTCTGTATCTTGCTCTACAAGCTCCCACAGCAAGTGAGTGGTAGAGCCAAGAATAGAACTCCACTTCTCTGACACCCAGCCCAGGCCTTAACCCCTGCCTCCCGTGAGAAATTCTGTTTCGCTCCTCTGTGCACTGCAAAGATAAGATCATATTTTATTTTGGTGCCTAAATTGATCTCTGGGGTGAGGGAATAAAGTTGGGAAATAGCCAGAGAATAACACAATGTAAATAGTGAAACGTAAGGAGGTTTTATATATAACACTGCAGCTCCTCAGACTGCTGCGTGTCTAGATAGAATTAATTAAAAACTGGATGAAGCATTTGAGCTCTTTCAGGGTTGTTTTGAGCACATGAAGACTTCTTCAGTGAGAAAACAGGATTTATTTTACTCAGCTGGATTTTGTTTGAGAGCAGCCAGTGGAGAAGTTCTTTGCTCTGTAACATAAAGTGCTTTTCCTCCCTGGTAGCACTTGCTTTGTTGGGATAACAGCAGGTGTTGTGTTGCCTGTTTGGGGCTAGCAAAGGAAATTTGGGAAAAAGATGGAGTTAGTGTGGGCTGATTGGTTTGTCCTCCAGAAGGAGTTTGAGCTCTGACAGATCAGGGAGGTGTCACCTTGCACTCAATATCAGGCAAAGTTAGAGCTTCTCCTTCCCAGCCTTTCCCAACATGTGAGCAAGAGGCAAGTGCTAAGTGCCAGAGGTGAAACCTGGATCCCACCTGTCTTTTAAAACCATGTAGGTTTAAAGAGCAAATATTTTGGAAAGATTTATTTCCAAAATCTCTTCATGCATCATGAAGGGGAGCGCATGTGTAGAAGAGAGATTGCTGTAAAAGGATAGAAAAGAGGTCACTGTAGCTTTCTGCCTGTGTTCTTTGGCCATGTTTGTTGTTTTTATACAGGCATTTGCAACACAAACTGCTGAAATGTACTAGGAAATGGCCCTGCATGATTCCAGGTACTGGAATTGTTGGTGCACACACAAATTGCTGGGGACAAGATGAAGCGTGACCTTACAGCACCACTGGGACAGGGGCTTCCTTCTCCACTGATGGCAAAATAACACATTTCCTTGCTCTCTGGCTAGAAATGATTGGGAATTCTTTGGCAGAGCTTTACACTTGGGAACTCTTTACTTCTCACCACTGAAACATTTTGTGGGAACAGGCCAGTTTCAGTGAAACTTTTGCAATAAAATGTTTCTTTTTAGGGTAGGATTTAGAGGGGGTGGGCTCTAACCCTCATCTGCTTCTCTGAGAAGAAGGATTTAACCCCCAAAGCCTTGACATTCCAAGAGAGCCCAAATTCTCAGTTATGATGATGTTGGAGTGCTTTTTTTCCCTCAGCTTCTGTAAAAACAAACAAAATCCCCAAACAACAAGCAAATCCCACTTCTAAGGTCATCTCGTGATTGAGAGTGCTTCTGAAATTCAGAAAGGATTTCTGGGATGGGAAAAATTGTTTTCCTTCTCTTTCAACTTTGCACCTCACCACTCTGTCATGAACTTTGCATGTGAGATTTTGCTCTTGATGGATGAGTTCTCAGCCATAAAGGCTGCTGTGAACTAGGCTTAAGGACTTCCCTGAAAAATGAAAACCAAAAGGCTAAACCACATTTACCTTAGGAAATGTGAAGGAGAAAAATGAAATCTTTGCTCTCCTGCCTCTTCTGTAGGGTTCTGTCGCTTGTTCTTCACAGATTCTGCTGTGCAGGACTGGCTGCTCCTGCTCTAACATGAGATGTGGATGGAGCATTGCTGTGTGAGCAGGGAGGGTCTGCTGGGATCTCAGGGGACTGGCAGGGGATGGGATGGCTCTGCTGGGGCTGATCCCCTCTTCAACACCAGCCCCGATGCTCCATCTGAAGGAAATCACAATTTGGCTCTTCACCTTCATGGCTTTTTAGTTTCCTGCAGTTAGGAATGCCAGCTGGAGTGTGAAATAAATGTAAATTCATCATTGTTCCTGCTGGAATCTGATACCTATTGTTATTTACTGCTTGCTGTGGTTGTGGCTGCAATTGTTTTTTTGTCATTATCTGTGTGACAATTGAAAGAAAAGAGCTGAATTTTGACCTCAGATAAGTGTGGATGACTAGTGCTTATACTCTGCCCTTTCCAGGCAGCAGATACCAAGAGGCTTCAGAGCTGTCAGAGTGGTTATTCTTCACACAGAGTTGTATCAAAGTGAAAAGTTTAAATCTCACAAATCACTTCACATGTACTCATCCTCCTCTGTGGAAAAAAAATGCCTATGAGCTGTTTAGTGTGCTCTTATTATGGTGATGAGTGCAGAATGAAAGAAACAAATGGAAATATTTTAGAAAAACTTGCAAAGACATTTTTAAAAGTAATTATTCTGTAGTTGAAGTATCACGACCCTTCACTTGATGGGTTTCTAATACACATTGGGTTTAAGCGCCGTGGATTTCTCTGGGGATTCCCTACCCAGCAGAAAGTTCTGAGCAGTGCTGTCTGTGCTGATGTCCTAAGCAGAAGCAGCAGCACAAAACAACAACAAGGGAACGATTCTGATCTGGTGAGGGAGGAGCTGAAGAGCCCGGGCTGCTGCCAGCTGCAGGCTCTGTGTGTGTGCACGGACAGGAGGTGTGGGTCCTCGTGTGCTCTCACAAAACCCTCCACAAACTGGAGCAGCAGCGCTCTGAGGATGCTTTCCTTCTTCGTGTCTCTCAGAAATCACTTCCAAATCAACTCTGAATGCAGCCGAATAAAGTCTGGCAGTGAATTTGTGCTTTAATAGCAGCAATTCCCATGCACAAAATGATTTGGAAACGTTTTCAAAGAGGACAAGCATGGTTTGCCTCAGCCAGTGTGGAAGCGCTATGAAATTCCTAGTGAAGGATTCCAACAGAGTGGAATATTTGCTGGGGGCTGGAGGGCAAAGGAAGTAAAAATAAATGACAATTTTTCTAAGTGATTCTTGGGAGTACCTCAAATTTGCTTCTGACAAACAATTTTATTCACTATTATGTGAATAAAATATTTATTAACATAATAGTGAATAAAATTCAATTTTATTCACTATTAATTTTAATAATTTGAACACATTATTCATTTCTAGGTAGTTTCTGCTCATTCTTTGAACCTTGAGCTGATTGTTTTAATTCCACTGGGTCTGGAGGATGGGGTTCTTTGTTTTGGTACAATCACCACACTATAACCAGCCATGGTTTTCTGTTCCTCGCTCTCTTAACTTTCATCCTTTATGTGACACTATTTGCATTTTAGCTCCAGCAGGCATCAAATGAGATGTTTAATTAAAAATGTTATTGGAGGTCCAATTTAAGATCAAAGATCACAAGCTATCAGAGATCCAGTTCTTTGATACCACAATAATAGGTACCTTAGAAGTCGTCAGATGGGTTAGATTAGATAGTAATTTATTTTAGCTTGTTTCCTTTTCCTTAGTACTCATTCCAGATACCATAACCTGCTAGAAGTTTTAAGAAGCAGTAATTTTTAAAGTGAAAAGCAAAAGGCTTCCAGTTTAAACAAAACTGATCAAAAAATTATGGAAGTAGGAAATTGAGACCTTTAGAATATATAGGACCAAAAACATAATAAACATTGACTGGCAGCATAATCCTGAATGCTAACAGAAGTCTGTTTGTTGTAACAAACATTTTGTCTAATTTAATCTTCAAATGTGTTGCTGCCAGAAAGAATAGAAATTTCAGGCTTTAATGTGTTGGTTACTCTTGAACTTCAGCTTCAACTGCTGGTGCTGGTAGTGTCTCCCACTGAAAAGAGCATTTTAATTATCCTTGTCACCCGTGCATGTGTGTTATTTACAGATCATTCCTTAAACTGCTAAATAAGTTGTGTACCCAGACGGGAACAAGAGATAAAACCAGGCTCTGCTGCCATCAGAGCACAACACCAACGTGTGGATTTGAGCTCTGCAAGGAGAACAAAACTCCAAAGAAAGCAGAGGCCAGGTCAGTTCATTCCCTGGCTGTGCATCTGCACAGGTCTCACAGGACATTAATGCAAGAACCCACTTCTAACACAGCCCAGGCGGTTAATGGAGCTGGCAATGTGCTTTTTACCTTTTGTTCTACCTCTGGATTACTTTGATTCGAGATTAAGTAATCTAAATGTCTGTTTGGTGGAGAACAGCACTTTTTTTTTTTGTTTTGTTTTATTCTTTCACATTTACAAATTATTCTAACAGCTCTTCCGGCCAATAAATCATAACCAGGTTGTTTCGAATGCATTTGAACTGTCAGCCAGTATGTGCAGAATGTTATCAGTTTTCACGTGTTACAGATAGCAGAGGTGGAAAAGTGCTTTTCGAATGGTGTTGAGCTACCACAAAGATTTTCCATTTGCTCCTGAGCCATTGCCTTTGTGCCGTCTGGGGGCTGGGTTGGAAGGAGGGGCTGCAATCTGCCAGGAGGGCTCTCCACAAAGCTTCCTTTGGCACCAATGAATCCAAAATTCCCTGAAATAGACAAAATTCTGCGATTCCCCCAGACCGAGAGCGGAGTAGAGCTCTGGCTCCTGCTTCCCAACCCCCAAAAAACTTTAAACGACTTTCCTCCTTTTTTTTTTTTTTTTCCTTACCCCGAAGTGGCTTTGGAAACACGGCAGGAATGCAAATAAACGTGTAAAAGAGTCAGTGTAATCGGGCACACAGTTCTCAGAACTTCATTACTCTTCGTTATCTAAAACTGCAAATAACGGGGGGAACGCCAGCAGGGCAGAGATGCATTGTCACATTGCAGACTCGGTGTTAGGAGGGATAGCTGTGAACGCTTACAGAAAGCCTGACAACCAAAATTCGATGAATGGACACTGTTCTTAGAAATTAATTCAATTGAAAAAAAAAATCCTTATTCTCCATGTAAATGGACAACTTGTTCAAATTCAGAGGCAAAAAAAACCTGGGGTTAAGTGTAAGCCCCGCAATTCGATTTGCATGTTGAGTAATTCAGACTGTAATAGAAGCTTTGTCATGTTAAGGTTAGGTCTTTCCTGTGGCTGTTCGAGTGGGCTCTAAAGACTTTTTTAACGTGTTGCAGGATATTAAGGGGGGAAGGTTTGACCTCCATCCATTTTTTTTCAGCCCCACTTCTGCAGGTTTCATCACACTCCCCGTGTCTCGCACGTGGGACATTGCTGAGGGCAGGATAGGTGCCCAATTGCCTACACACAATTTCATCAGCAAAGGTATATGATTTATTGCCCTGTAAAGGGTTTTGACATGAAGCCTGTGAAAAGCACTATATAAATGCCAATACAATATAAAACGTCACACAAATACTTTGCTCATTAATTCTGACCCTGTGCTTTTGTACTGGAGAGAAATGAGAGTGAAATATGAATGTGTTCCTTATGCTTTGAGGGGGAAAATGGGGCTGTGGATTTTATAAAGGCTGATGTGTTAACCTGCCTTTGTGGTTCCTTTACAGACAAGCAGCAAGAAGCCTGGAAGCTACACCGTGAGTAAAAGCAGATAAAGCCCTAAAAGAGGGGAGCCCACGTTTGTGATGACAGTCCCTGGTCATGACACAGCTTTCACCACACAAAGAGAGGATTTCATTTTTTCATTTCAAAATGCCATTTATTTCAGCACTGAAGGCCTGTCTGCCATCATCCCATTACAATTTTACTCCTTGTATTTTGTCATATTTTTAAACAGCTTTAAATATTTTTTAAGCGTATCTTTAAACAGCTTAATATCCAAATCTTCCCAAGGCCTGTTCAGAATGTGGCTTCAGCTAAAGAAACTGTGCTTCACCAGAGTGTTTTAGTGACTGGCTAGAGCTGAGCAGCCCCTGCTGTTCATCTTTGCTTTGGCCAAAGGGGACAACAGCCCCTCAAAGCCCAGATCTCACCAGTGCCCAGCTCCTTCCTTCTGGAAAATCACTGGGGAGGCCAGGGAGGAAGGGGAAGGTTTTGGGACATACTGGAAAATCCCCTTTCATCCTCTGCAGGGATTTTCCAGCCTTGCCCAGTTCACTTTGCAGAATGGGAGCCAGCCTGTCCCAATGGGAATCAATCACTGAACTCTCGTGTCTGACCAGCTGAGGTTTTCTCTCACCTGCTGACACACCTTCATGGTGATACTTCAGTTTTCTACAATATTCATGCATCAGGTTTCACTATCACTGTATTGAGTAAAATGTGTCCCATTCCTTTATTTTGATTTCAGGTTGCTTTTCAAATTCCTCCTCCCTTCCATGTTTCACTGTGATTTCAATTGTTTCTATTTTTGCTTTAAATAGGATGTTCACTTTCTGTTGATCTTTCCTGACATTTTTCCCTTTTGATTTGTAGTACTATTAATTCCCCTCTGTTCAATGTTTTGTCTACATTCAGAACATGTTTGTTTGTCTCTAGTGGCCTGTAATTACTTTCCCCCTCCTACTCTTTAATTTTTCCAGTTACGTTCTCCGCTGACGCTCCTTTAAGAAGTGCTGGGGGTAACCTCCTGAGGATATGAGGATATCACATTTTTGGCCAGAAAATGCTTTGACTCTTGGCAAAGAGCTCGAGTTTGGGATATTGATTGCACCTCTCTTTGGCACAGGGGTAAATGACTTTTTTGGTTGCAGTTAGATAGTATGTGAGTCCTGTTGCCTGATCAGGGATGGTCCTGCATCGCCATCTTCTAGTGGGACTGAGCACAGAGGCAAACAACCCTGCTGTGCACCTTAAAACAGAGAGCTCCAGATTTTGGGTTTGGAGATGCCTCTGTCCATTTCAGGTGAGGGATGGGGGAATGCAGCCAAACACCAAAGTAACACAGGAAATCTGCCAGGCAGCAGAAAATCAGGTTCAGTTCTCCAGTGTCCCCATTTACCACGTTGGCCTCCATGCTGCGCTTTCAATCTTGCCTCTGGCCTGTTCATTTTCCTCTGTTTTTCTTTCAGTCTCAATGTTGTGGAAATCCAGGTCCTTCCCACAGGCAGAAACAAGACCTTGCTCACAGCGGGCACCCTGCTCCATTTTCACTGGGCAGCGTTTCTCGGGGAGAGCCGTGCGCGTCTCCCCGTCCATCCCCGGCTGCCGCGCGTTTCCAGCGGCACTTCCAGCAGGGACAGCCTCGCCCCGGGCCTGCTGCAAGCCCCGGGCAGCCGCCGGTACCGGGCTCTGAGCCCGGTTCCACCCAAACCCGGTTTTCGGGAGGTTTTTTTGGGAGTTTTTTTGGGATGTTTTTCTCTCTGTTCCCCAGCGCGGGGAGCGCAGCGGCCCGTGCCCTGCAGTGCGGCGCCGCGGCCGCGAGAGGGCGCCGCAGACCGCGGTGCGGCGCGCAGGGGCGCGCAAGGGCCGGGCGGGAGCGCGCAGGGGCTGCGGGAGCGCGCAAGGGCCTCGCGGAGCCGCGCAAGGAGCGCGCAAGAACCGCGCAAGGGCCGGGCGAGCCCCAGCGGCGGCGGCGGCTGCTCCGCGCTCATCTCCCCGCAGCTCCGCGCTCATCTCCCCGCGGATCTCTCCGCAAGCGCGGCTCCAGCAGCGCTCCCGAGGGGCGGCGGGGGCTCCGCGGGCGCTCCCGCGCCTCTAAAGTGGTTTGGAGGCAGCAGCAGCGCAGGGCGCAGACAGCGAGGCTTTTGTGCGTGGAGCACAGCGCAAAGCAGGGAAAAAATAAAGGAAAGGGGGAGAGAAAAGGAAAAAAATCAAAAAAAAAAAAGAAAAAAAAAAGTGGTCAGAGTAGGTTTGTTAAGGAATCCGGTAAGTTATAGGAAGCAAAATTAAATGTCTGGTGCTTACACGACGGCATGTTTTACAAGGGAGAAGGAAACTGTGCAGAAAATGCATGGGCTTTTATTGTTGGATTTCATTGCCTGTATTGTGGTGGATGCTTTATGCTACGGAGAGCAAGTTTAATTGAACCAGATCGCTGATTTCATATAGTAGGGGGCATGGGGTGGTGGTTTTTTTTTGTTTTGTTTTCGGCGTTAACCCTTTCGGGGACTAGAGACAGGCAGGGCTGAGCTCCACAGTTCCGAGTTTCAAGCCAGCAAATAAAAACACATTACATAAAAACAAACACCGAGCCCAGTTATCAAAGCCTCGATCTCTAGCTATTATTTTCCCTTGTATTTGGAGCCTTTTTTTTTTTTTTTTTTTTAAATCACATCTGTCGTTCCCAGCCTTTCCCAGGACTGCAAAGCAAAGTGGACAGCTTCCATGTGACCACCTAGTACAGGAGGCGTTTTCTGCTGGGAAACTTTGCAGTGGTTTTCTCCTTGCCTTTCCTTCTGAGAGCTCGGAAAGGAAAATGTGCAATCTTCCCAGTGATTAAAGTCTCCGAATTTGTCTTCAGACTTATCGGGTTTATCCAAACTTTTGTGTGTGCGTGTGTGTATCCCCCCGCCCCCCCTCCCGTGCATTTGTAAAGTAGCCCCATCTAGCAATGATAAATATCCCTGTTGATCACTTGATTGATTACCTCTCGGAAAGGTCACGCGGGCTTGCAGTAATTTCCTTTTGCCTAAGGCTCCCTTTTCACTTTTACTCCCGCACGACAGCTCCAAGTATACAGGATCTTTATTTTTGATTTTTAACCCCTAAATAGCTCCCCGAAAACAATGCGCTGGTGAAAAGCAGGAGGGAAATCAGCCGGCGGCTCCGCGCTGCCCCAGCCCCGCCGCGCTCTCCCGGGGCGGCTTCGGGGAGGGAGAGCCTCCCTCCCCTGCTCTCCTGTGGACTGAGAATTCGGATTTAAACAACCAGACAAGCTATTAATTTACCCATGCTACCCAGGGTCCTGAACCCAATTAATTTCTAATAATTACAGCCCAAGGGGGCTGGAGAGATCCCTCTGCCTCTTTCTAGCCTTGCCACTCCGCGGCACCGAGGTCAGCATATAATAATAAAGTGTATATTTTGAAAGTGATCAGCAGAACAGTGAGTTATTGCAATGAATGAAAATTGTTTCCATTTTGGCTAATTGAGCCCGTGGCTGAAAGCTGGAGTTCTGAGACTAAATAAAGAGGACTGTTTTATTTCGACGTGGGCTGGAAATCCCTGCATAGCTTTTCGGTCACCCAGCAAGAAGCTTAATTTCTTACCAGCAAACCTGAAATCAAGCGTTGGGTAAACAGTATTAATAATTGCATTACAATGATTAAATTAATCTTACTGGTAGCTAGGAGAATATAGATTGAGATTGAATAACACGATGTAAAGTTCACTGCACAAAGACAATAGCACAACAAATACCTCGATAAAGAATTCCAACTTTTCTCCAAGTAGACTGCGGGGCTTGCTCAATTATAATGTAAGGAAGAGAAAATTTCCTGTTACGGGGAATGCCCTGAAACCTCTGTTTGAGGGGGTGCCTTTGGTCTCCCAGCCCGTGTTAGAAATAGATTCGATTTGGGGAAAAATATTTCCCCAAATTTCAATCCCTGTTTCTGCGCTGAAAGCCACCCCGCATCCCCGCGGCCGAGGAGGGAGCGGAGGCTGCGAACGAAACGGAGTTCCCGGGGGGCGGCCCGGCACTGCCCGGGGATGGGGGCGAACGCGGCGGGGCCGAGCGGGCGGTGCCGGTGCCGGGGCCCCGGGCGGGCGGCGCGGCACCTGCCGGGCTCCGGGGCCCTGGGGCGGCGGGCAGGTGGCGGTGACAGCCGGGCACGGCCGGGGGCAGCGCTGCCTGCCCGGGAGTCCCGCATCTGTGCCCCCGGCCCCGCACGGGGCTCGGCCGCCCGGCTGGAGCGGGCACGGGGCGCGGGGACGGACGCGCATCTCTGCCCGGGCTGTGCGGGGTCTGCGCTTGAACCGGGGCGCGGTTTGACTTTGCAGGTTCACGGGCGTTTTACCCGAGTGACCCGGCGCCGCCGGTCGGGGGTGTGCGAGGGGTGATCTGGGGACAGCTCGGTGCGGCCCCGCGTGTGAAGGCGCTGTTTGCCAGCGAGCTCCGGGCTCGGGCGGTGCCGGGACCCCGAGGGCAGCCCCGGCCCCGCGCATCCCCCGCGCATCCCCGCGCATCCCCGCGCATCCCCGCGGAGCCCGTGGCCGCTCCCCGGCTGTCCCGGGACAGCGTGGCCCAGCTCCTCCCGGGACAGCCCGGACAGGGCACCCCGATGGCTGCAGGGGCTTGAGGGGCCCTGCCCTCCTTTCCCTCCAGCTCCGGGGCGTTCGGCGCTCCCCTGCCAGGCTGCGCGGGGATGTGGAGCGGGCAGAGAGCAGCTGCTTGTCCTTAAAAAAAATTAAAAAACCTCCAAGTTACAAATTAAAAAGAACGACTGGCATCAAAGAGGGCTCCGCAGTGCGGGTTGAAGCGCTTGAGCCGGGCGTGCGGGGCAGCAGCGCGGGAGCCGCGGGGCCCCCGCCCCAGCGCGGCGCTGGCACCGGTGGGTGCGGAGCGAGGGGGGCTCCGCGGGCGGCCCCATCCGCAGCACCGGCAGCCGGGGCTGGGAGGTGGGATGGAAGGGGGAAGGGGCGATGCTGAGGATTTTATTAAAACAAAAAGTTGAGCAGCGTGTATGTACTGGCGCAGCCCCGAGTCTGAAAGATTGTAATTTTCTTTTATGGTGTCTGGCAGGATTTGCAACAGATATTAATGGGAACATAAATAGCGCATGGAAGGTATTGAACAAAACTGTTTAATGCAAGGAGGTTGTACCGGGGGAAAATCTATACGTAGTTTGGATTGATTCATACCTCGGACACAGCCATCCCCTAAAGGAGTTCCCAATTTCTGCGCGCTCCCTCTTTGATTGGCAAACCCTGTAATTAAAACAGATTAGAGCGGTCGGCGTTACTGTTTTTAAAACGCTTTTTTTCTGCCCGAGCGGCGGTGGCTGAGCCGAGTTCAAGGTGGCGAAAAAGTGTGTGCGCCGGGAAAGTGTACGATTTCATGGTCCGCATACATAATAAAACATGTAATCAAATTATATCTCTCTGCCTCTATATGCGGAAAGATCTACGGTAATTGCTGCCGGGTGAGAATAAACTATTTAAACCTCGCAAAGACTCCAGAACAGCATTAACATCCCATTAAAAAAAGGGGGGAAAAAGGCAGAAAAAAAAGGTGTCACCTCTCCCCCCAGCCCTATCCCCGCGGGAGCCGGGTCTGCCTCGCTGGAGCCCCTCCCGGTGCGCGGGCGGCGGAGCCGCTGCCCCGCGGCCGCGGTGGCGCAGCCCGGCGGCGGCTGCGCGCCTCGTCCCGGCCCGTCCCGGCCCCGGTGCCGGCTGTCAGGGTCCCCACCGGCCGTGATGGATCGCTGCAAACTTTTTTTTGGCGGCGCTGAAATGTTGAAGAGCGGGGGGGAGCCGCCCGTGCGCATGTGCGAAGGTGTCCAAACTGACAATGCTGGAGAGATAGCGAGCCGGGATTGAGAGAAAGGGAGAGTGTGTGTGCGGGAGAGGGAGAGGAGAGAGGGAGAGGGGGAGCGAAAAAGGAGGAAAAGCTCCGGGAGGAAAAAAAAAAAAGCCCCCCCCCTACCCCAAGCCCACGCCAGCATCGGCCGCGGGACTGGCAGCATGCGATCCAAGGGCAGGGCGAGGAAGCTGGCCGCAAGTAGGTGCAATACCCCTTTCTCTTGGCTTTTCACCCTCCCTCTCTGCCATGTTGCATAGACATGTCTGGTGCGGCGCGGAGCTCGCAGGCAACCTGCAGCATCCCCTCCCAGCCTCCCGGCTCGGCTCGGCTCGGCCCGGCTCGGCTCGGCCCGGCTCGGCTCGGCTCGGCTCGGCTCGGCGGGCGGCGGCGGGACTGGGGCGGGGGGAGCGGCGGCCGGAGCCGGGCCGGGGGCTGCGGGCGGCGGGCGGGAGGTGGGGAAGGAGTTGAGGAAAAGTTCAGTGGCGAGCGCTGAAGTTGCCGCCGCCGCCGCCGGGGGCTGGAGCGGGGGGGTCGGGGAGGGGGTGCGGGCGGCTGCGGGCCCTATAGTGGGCGCTGTGCGCTGCCGCAGGCCCGGGCCGCGGGGGGAGCGCGGAGGGGCAGCGGCGGCTCCGCGGGGCGGGCGGCGGCTCCCGGCGGGCGCAGGTACCGGAGCGGAGCTGCCCGGGCCGCCCCGCGGGTCCGGGCCCGAGAGCGGCTCCCGGCGGGCGCGGAGCCCCGAGAGAAGCGCGCCGGGGCCGCTCCGCGGGGCCGGGATGCCCCGCGCGGCTCCGCGGGGACAGCGCCGAGCGCCTTCCAGCCCGCCGGAGTCACCCGCGAAAAGTTGATGTAAATGTTGTAATTTCAGGCGCTTTTCCAGCACTTTTTTATACAGTTTGGCCGCCCGAAGGTCTGTGTTCCGCGAGGCGAGGGCTCGGCCGTCCACACGCAAAGCCCGACTTACTTAATTATTTGTCTTACGCTCACCCCATCTGTTTCTCCTTTATGATAGGGATCTCTGCTTTTAACTGCTGCAGTGTTGGGGCTCCTTTTTTCTTTTTTTTTTTCCTTTTAAAAAATAATTTTTATTCTTCTTTTAAAACTGAGGGATTCAACAACAAAACTTCGCCAGCTTTCGCGTCCTATTTTAAAAGCAACAGATGTCTTTATTTTCTCTGACACATCTGGGCAAGTTTCATTTGATATCCATGGCGATGGCAACTCACATTCCCGAGTGAAAAAAAAAAAAATGGGCAGGAGGAAAAAAAGTCAGATGAAATGTTGCATAAGTTGAGTGACGTAAAAAGCAGATGCTTATTTACACTTTATTTGTGAAGGGGAAAAAAATAGAGAAGCGTGGATAAGGGGAAGTGAAAGATGTCTCTGGACCATCATCAGCTTTTCTCTGAACCTGAACAACAGCAGCAACCTGCGTTTGATTAGGTGATCTCAAAGTGGACAGTCCAGCGCCCTCAATCTGAAAACAAATACATTTTTAAATCTCAAGGTTGCCATCCGTACTTTGGAGCAAATTATGGGGGGGGGAAATCTCGCATCCCCGACAGGATCCGTCAGGTTTCCTCGCCTCTCCCTTGCTTTGCTGGCTGCGCAGCGATGCAGGGCTCCTGCTGCTGCTCCTGCTCCGGCTCCAGCTCCGCGGGCGAGATCCGATCGACTGCAAACTTTGCGCGTCTTGCAGCAGCAGCAGCAGCAGCAGCACTTTCCCCTCCTAGACAGATGTGTTGCATTAAATAATCCTTCGGTTACAATCGACTCATAAAGGAAATCATATTTAAAAAGCCGGGATTTATTTCTTTTTTTTGTGTTCCGAAAAGCTGCTTCTTTCCCCCCCGAAGAGCGTCTCAGTTTCATGGCAAGTGGAAGGAGGGCTGCAGGCGACCTCTTTAATTCCAGAGAAAAAGGTTTTAGCTTTTCAGTTCTTTCTGTCTGAGTTAGGGATAGGAAAATACTTTGCAGCTTTCACTCTTTTACGTGGAAAAAGATACAGATCGGGATAAAGCGCATTTCTTGTATTATTTCACTTTTATTTCTTTATTCGTGAAACAAAAAAATCGCCCCGATTGCGTGACTGTCGCCAATACCCAGGCAAGCTTTTCCCTCCTAATTAAGGGAGAATACCTGAAGGGTATTTTCTTGACCTCAGCGCAAAATTGCTAAAAATTAATTTCGAGGCTTTGCCCCCCTCTTAAAAAAAAAAAAAACCAAAAACAAAAACAAACAAAACAAATATAAAAATAATTCAGAAGAAACAAAAAAGAGCCACGCGGGGAAGAGCCAGTGAATTTTTAAAATGTCCAGCTGTAAAAATAAGGCGAAGCGCACGCCGCAGTCGGTGTGCCCGCCGCGCTCTCGGGGTGCGGGCCCTGCGCTGCACCTGCGCGGGGATCCGCGCCCCGGGACAGCCCCGGGACAGCCGCATTTACCCCGGGTGGGTCCGTGCCCGCCCGGTGCAAGCGTATCCCCGAATAACCCCCGCCCCAGCGCCGGCCCGGGGCAGCCCAGCCGCCCAGTAGCCTCATAAAGAGACAGAAGGTGATCAGATTAGGGGAACACACGTGAATAAGGAGGCACTTGTTACTTTTACACTTTATCACCACTTTTTTACAGGCAATTTAGTGCAGTCAAGGTAGATCCAGATCCCTCTAACCATCTGAGATAGTAAAATAGCACTTTCCTAAGTTTCAGCAGGTTTTCCTGCGCCTGTAATTTGCCTCAGTCTAGTACTTAAAAGGCTTGATTGAAAAACAGAGCCGGCAAGTTTATTTGCCTGTTTAAGACTGTCCGGGAATTTGTTTTCGAGCAGGGAGACGTTTGCCGTGTCCCGGCCGCCGGCCCGCTCGGCAGAGCTGTTTATTTGCCATCGCTTTACCATCGCCTCCGCCTCCGGGCGCCGGCACCGCCGCGGGCACCGGATAACGATGCCCCGGGCCCGGCGCTGGGGCGGCCGTCGGTCCCTCTGTCCCTCTGTCCCTCTGTCCCTCGGTCCCTCGCACCCGCCCCGCCCGGCCCGGCCCGGCCGCCGCCGGTGCCACGGGTCAGCACCGCCCCGGCCCCGGGCCCGGCCCGGCTCGGAACCGCCCGGCTCGGAACCGCCCGGCCCGGCCCGGCCCGGCCCGCGGCATCCCCGGCGCGGCGCTGTCCCCGGGCGGCTCCTGCGCGGGCACGGGGGCTGCGGGGACGGGCCAGACAATCCCATTATATGCCGGGCATATTTTCACCAGGCGCTTCATTAACCCTTTTCAGGGCGGAGAGCGCGCGTGTGGCTTTTCGCTCCCTTTCTGCCCTTCCTTCATTCCTTCTTTTCTCTCCTCCTCTGCTCTCTCTTACTTTCTTTCTCTCATTTTTCTCTTTTCTTTTCTTTTCTTTTCTTTTCTTTTCTTTTCTTTTCTTTTCTTTTCTTTTCTTTTCTTTTCTTTTCTTTTCTTTTCTTTTCTTTTCTTTTCTTTTCTTTTCTTTTCTTTTCTCTTTTCTTTTCTTTTCTTTTCTTTTCTTTTCTTTTCTTTTCTTTTCTTTTCTTTTCTTTTCTTTTCTTTTCTTTTCTTTTCTTTTCTTTTCTTTTCTTTTCTTTTCTTTTCTTTTCTTTTCTTTTCTTTTCTTTTCTTTTCTCTTTTCTTTTTTTTTTTCCTTTTCTCCTCCTCCATTTTTTCACCTCCTTCTCCATTTTTTCCCCTCCTTCCCTTTTTTCCCTCTCCCCCCTTTCTATCCTTCTCTCTTGCTCAGGGCCATCAGCCATCCCTGAATTTGGTTCCAGCTTTTCCGGCGGGGCTGAGCCCTGCGGTGCCTCCCGGCTGCTCCCGGGCCGGCCGCGGGGCTGGGCAGGGGAAGGACACAAAGGAAAAGGACGGTCCGAAAAGGCGAGCCCGCTATTATTAATACGGCCCCGATTGTAAATGAAAAATGTAACCCTTGTTAATTAACGCTGTTTACATGGGGTACAAGAAACTTAAGAAATGTTTCTACAAAGGGGAAGGAACTGTTTACAAAACTCTTTCAAAAGTGTGACATATTGCTGCAGTTCCAGCACTAAAAAGCCAAACACACTTACACGCCTTTGAAGTTGGCTGGCTGAGGCAACATTATTTGACTGGGATTCAGATCTTGCTTGTGGGTATAACTAATGGCTTTTACCTAGTTAGTGGGCTGGGAGGGGCGAGGGCCTGGGCGCCGTGGCCATTGGGTCCCTCTGGAGAGCCGGGGCTGGCTCCCCGCCAGCTCTGTACAATGTCAACATTGAATATTTGAATTCCCAGACTCTATTTAACAACTTTCTAAATAAATAAACTCATTGTGTGTCTGTGTTTAAAATTATTTCACCTCCTTCATGAAAGCTACAGCATCTTATTATACCGGCCTCTCGGGCTGCTTTTCCCCCTTTTCTTTCCAAACAAACACAAACGGAGCTGAGCACTTTTGGGTTTTTTTTTGTCTTTCACCGTCTCCTATCTCTGCCCTTCTCACTTTCTGTCTGCCTCCTCACAAAGCACGACTGGCAGCTGCTCGGGCATCCCACCACGTCCTCAGAGGGACAGCTCTGTGCGCCCTGTTATCTAATCATAGCTAAAACCAAAGCCAGGTTCACCAAGCCGGTTAAATATTAATCATTTCTAAAAGGAGGCCCAAGTGAGTGCCATTGCTGCAGCAGTGCCCTGTACATACTCAATCATTTTGGCTGCCCTACCCTAGGCGGGCTCCAGGGACAGCTTTCATTGTTGTTTGCCATAAATGGCTATTAGTGTTCATATTCACCTATTCACCTACTTATTTCAGTAAGTGTGGATGTGGCTGTGCTTATGGAGAGGTGTGCACACACGTGTGTTCAGAACATGCCTTTCTGCTTATGCCACGGAGATATATTTATTTATGTGCAGAACAGCTGTGTCTGTGTGTGCACATACAGAGAAAAGCAGGTAAATCCATTTGATATTTGTAATTATAATTAATATACGTACAGTGTATAGTTTAGGGAGAGATTGTGGTATGCACGGGCTGCTGGGGTGCTTGTAGTCCTGACACCAATATCTGTACACCCACAAAGGCCCTGAAATTCTCTGTAGGGAACACAGAACTGATATGCAGGAGCCTGGGTGTTGTTCCCTGGGATGCTTCCCAAATACACTAATTGTGTGCTTCCGTGGCAGGAATATCCATTGTAAAATATTTATTGCCTTGCCATGGAAGTAAAGGTGGCTGGGCAGAGAAGGCATTTCTGCTTGTCCTGGGCAGAGAAGGCATTTCTGCCTGTCCTGGGGAGCCCAGCTCCCTGATAAAGCTATCTGAGTTGATGAAGAAGAAGTTGGAATGAATTTTCTGCCAGGACAGGTATGTGGTGGAAGACAGAAAATGTTGGTGGTTGCTCCTGCCCCAGGTGGATGAGGAAAGGGCAGTGGGGAAGCAGAAATCTCAGCTAATGAAGCCTTGTCCACAGAAATTGCCTTGCTTTGCAGTAAACCACTTTTTAAACAAATGTACTTTAGCTTTGGAAGGGCTTGTTCAGACACTTAGGTTTCCAACCAAGAATTCATAATATTTGTTTATTTAAAATTTAACTAGGTTTGCTGTCATTTTTGGAGCAAGTCGGTGTTCTTTTGATGTAATTTAATACAATCAGTTTTACATCATTTCAGTTTAGTTAGGCAAGAAGTGGCTTATGAAGAGCAGAAAAAGGTTTAATCCCACATGGTTTTCAAGCTAGCAGATGCAAGTGTCATTTTATTCAGTAGACAGAGCTAGAACTGGACAAACGCAGATTAGAAATGAGGTTTATATTTTAAGTAGTGAAGGTATTTAACCAGTAAAACTATTTACTGAGAGCTGGGTGGGTTTCAACATCAGTGGAATTCCTTTGTCTTAATTAAGGTTGGCTGTTTTTCTAAAAAGATATGAGCTAATCCAAACAGGAATTAATTTAGGGAATTCCTGTAGCCTGTGTTGTACAGGGGTAGCAGACCAGACCGCTCTTCCTGGTTTTATAATCTATGCACCCAGTTAAAGCAGTGCAGTTTCATATGGAGACATAAGCACAGGGCTGGGATCACAGGAATGCACTTAAAAACGAAATGGTCATTAAAAAACCCCAGGTTCAGCTCTGACAACGCAGAGCCAACATCTGGCACAAAGTGTTTTCCATCCTCAGCACTGCTTACCTGCAGCACAGGCACCCTCACGAGTGCCCAGCTCTGAGGGCAATGCAATGATGGGTTTGTCAAAGATGGGAAGGAGGAGCAGGGCGTGGGAGCTGAGGTTTGGGTGCGGAGAGCGGGGTCTGGGCTCGCTGGTTTGATCAGTGCTCTGTGATGGATTTTCCAGCGGGTTCCTGCCCTGTTCCTGTGCAACAGGTTACTGCTGCTGCTGTTCTGAGCACCCAGCCAAGAGCAGCAGAGACCATGATATAGACCAGTAAGCATCAGGAAGCACCTCCAGGACCCCTTTGCTGCAGGATCTGCTGGAGGGAGGTGTTTGCTGGCAGAGGAGCAGCAAGGTGGGGAAGGGGATGGAGAACCTAAGGAGAAGTGGGTGCTGTCGTCCCCAGGACTCTGTCTCTTTGCACTGCCATTTTAAATTAAAAAAAATCAAAATTCTCAGGGCATAAAGAAGCCCTGTCTGATCACTGATTGACTTTCTGTTCCCTCCCTCTTGTTTGCATTTCCAGGCTGTGCTGAGGCATTGCCTTCTCCAGTGCTGCTGGAAGAAAGGGCAGCCACGGATACGTGTGGGAGGAGGGAAGCTAGCCTGCAATGAATATTGTATTTGGTGCTAAATATGTAACAAAGAGAAAGAAATGTGAGTTAATCCAGCAGTAAGAGTTGGGAAGTGAAATACAATTCGTTTTATTTCAGGGTTTAATGCTGTGGTCTGTTTCAGTGAAGCATTATCTTTTAAACTGGGATATACACAACGACATAACCCCCACTACCTTGAGGGAATGTCGGAGTTTGATCTCCGAATAAAGGAAATTCAGAGTTAAGGCTGAAATGTACCACATGGCCTCCAAGTCCCAGGAACAACAGGAGGCAAGGAAGTAGCTAAAGCTATGGGCTGCACTTTAAAATGAGTCCAGCAACTACCAAGCCGCCAGCGCTCGTTGCAGATCCACAGCACGGCTTGAGGTGGGATTTGTATTGGCTGGAGAGAGATCTGGGATGATCTTGAGTCTTTTTGGAAATCTTGCTGGTCTGTGATGAGCATGAGAGTTTTATGGTGGAAGGATTACAGTTCTGAGCTTAATTTATGCAACAGAAGCACTCCTGTCTCCTTTGACATCGATAGCTTTTGTTTAGAAAATCTTATATTGGAGAGAAATTTTGGTTCAGCAAAGAAATATACCCAAGTTACAGCTTTGTTTCTTTTCTGAAGAATTGCTTTTATGTCTGAATGGGTGCACTACATTTTAGCCCTGTTTAAACTCCAAACTAAATTTAAATTGCCTGTAAAATAATCCACAGAATGGAAACTGCCACACAATCGTAGCCCTTGCTCCCTGACCCAAACCCATATTCCATTGCAGAGCAGTTCACTGCTCTGTTCCGTGATTACAGTAAGTTAGAAACCAGAAGAGCAAGACTTCTATGAATAGGTTATTTTTGGCAATTGCATCACCAATTATGTATAAAATTTCAAAAAATATGGGTTCTGCCAGTTTGATCTCTGAGGATACAGAAAATGAAAGCTTTGAGACTGCTGTAACATCATACTATTTTGTCTATTAGATATCATTAGATTACCAGAACACTGAGACCTTCATATCAACCAGGCTAACAAAAATTTCCCAGGTGGTTTAAATTAAAAAATTAGCCATAAATATATTTTGTATAATGTAATTTATTATGGATGTTTATTGTGTGCAGTGGGAAAATGTTTGGTTTCGGATGATCTTACCGTATAACATGTGCCTTACTGAAACTGTTTATACTGAGGCAGCCTGGAAAAGCCCCAGTTTAATTCTGAGACCGGCTGGGCTACATGCTCTGAAAGCCACAGGAAGGCAGAGCCCTTCCCCTGGAAAGCCAAAGGGGCAACAGCATCTTGTGTGGGACATGTGCAACATAAAACTCGGCAGTGGAGAAAGTGCTGAGTGGCCGAGAAAGCTGAAGGTGGCTCAGGGCAGGGTTGTTTTATGGGGAAAATGGGATAAAAATGATATTAGATTGCATCAGGTCTTGTTATACTGGGATGGGAGGCTCACTAGTGTCCAAGGGATACTTTTCTCCCACATCCCACATTTATCAGCCCTCCTTTTGTTTCAGCTGGGTGTGGTGAGCTGGGGTCTGTACTGATGCCCACCCACGACTCCTGATTTGCCTTTCTGCAGCACAGAGAGGGGGATTAAGCTGGCCTTAGGGACCCAGAGGTTCCTGTGATGGGCACATCCACCCTCTGCTGGGATGGACACATCCACCCTCTGCTGGGATGCTGCAGCAGGGAGCTGATGGCTTCAGGAAAAAGATCTCCTGCCTCCTCTCCCGCTCTTTTGCACAAAGTCCACATGCTGGCAAGGGTGAAATCATTCCTCAGCTAAAGAAAAAACAAACCCTCAAAAACTTCCTCCCCTGCCCCAAGCTCCTTCACACATGTATTAACACCAAACTGGCAAAGCCGATGGAAAAGGATTTTGCGTTTTGGCAGCAGAGCTGGCCCAGAGCTCGCTGCGGGCCTTATCCCAAACCCACTGGAGCTGAAGGAGCTTGTACTGACTTCAGTGGGCCCTGGACTGGCTCTGGCTGGGAGGAATCTGCTTCTCTTCGTCCTTGGGAGAGGGGGGTTATCAGCAGCTTTTGCTCTGTGGTGAGCCCCAACATGTGATGCTGTAACAGATACCTGGATTTACATCAGCCTAAGTGAATTAGGTTGGCCCTATAATCTGGCCTCATTTAAGAGTCATTTTAGCCATTAGGATGAAATATGAACGCTGCTGATGGGGGCACTGTGGTGGCTCTGGATCCTTGTTTCCCACCGTGCTCCATCTCTCCCGTGGGGTGAGGATCTCTGAGGGCTGAGGAGATCACTTGGGGGATGTGGGAGGGTCCAGCACCCCTGGCTTGTACTGCAGCTCTCCATTCCAAGGGCTGTGGCTCTCCAAAGAGCCTGAACTTGTACCTTCTGAACAAATGCCTCTGCTGCTGAAGGTACCTGGTTCCTCCAGTAACTGCTCCATTTATTGCCTCCCGATTTCATCTCAGACAAACAGAAGGTGTGCGAGGGACAAGCACCGACTGCTGGAAAAAAATCACCCCAAACATGTCTAAAGCACAGCTTGAGTCGCTGGTGGTGCCCATATTTTTGATTTAAAAACCATTTAACATTTCCAGCGTTTGACAGAAACGATTCACCTTCCCCTCTTGAAAACTCTTTGCCATTTGAACTTACTGTGGCACGTTTTATTTACTCGTACCTTGGTGAGGAATTAAGCAATGCTTTTGGTGAGTTTTAATCTTTCCCATTCTCTTTGTGGCTCTGTATAAAGGAAAAAAAAAAGGAAATATGTTGTTTGAAATAATTTTGAAGTGATGTTTCTATTTTACTTTTTTTAGGCTCTTGATGTATTTTTGGCTACAGGGACTGGCATGGAGCATTGGTCTAAGAATATGCAACACTGAAAAGCAAAGTGATATCAGCTGTATCTGAGCTAACTGCATTGCTTTTTAGTTTTGCTGTTTCATTGTTACTGTGCCATGATAATGATGATTTACAGCAATAATGAAGACTTCTTAATTGTAAAATATAAACAGCACGAGATATTCATCCTGATTCTTTCAGTTCTTATGGAAAGCAATATTTCAATAGTCACTGGCTGCCTGTGAAAATGCTATTAAGCAGCTATGCTCTGCCTGAATAATTACTGTCCAGGAGTTTGTGCTTTCTGGTAAAGCCAAGGTAACTGAGAAATGAAGAAATGATGCACTAGGTCACTCCAGATGATGCAGATCAGAGAGATCTGAGTGAACACACCTGTGCAGTGTCTTTAATATCAGTGACCAGCCTCAGAATGAGAGGAAAGGGGAAATTATCTGTTCTGTAGCAATGCCCTGAGTGGGAACTGAGCTGAGACAGAGCCAGAAGGGGTGGTGCAGAGTCAGACCCAGGACGGGATGCAGCAAACCTTCCCAGCTGGGGCTTCTGCCATGCACCAAGCTGAAGGATCAGCCATGGACCAAACACAGAAGATTTATTTCCAACCTGACATTATTATTTATTATAACTTGAATTAAAACAGCAACCACAGAATGCAGCCAGCCTGTTGTGCTGAGCTCTGTGCAAACACGGGCAGCCCGCACGGAGCTCAGGCCCTGAGAAATGCAGATTAAACTTGGGGCCTGCTGCCCTACACACGCAATTACAGCATCACTGGAGGCAGTAATAAAATCCTGAGGAGAAATGGATGCTTTAAGGAAAATCCACAGAGTCAGGACTCCATGGCTTGCGCAGGGGTGGACGTGCTCCAGCTTTAATCACATCAGCCCTTTCCCCCCACCAGCAAACGGCCCCCCTGGCTCTGCTCTAACTGACCCTATTATTTTTGGCCGCGTCCATAATCTTGGGTGATCAAGCTGCATTAAGCTATGAGTATCCTTGCAGCATCACCTGCTTGCTTTCAAAGCAAACAGCCCTGAGATTCTCAGGGAAGGAAGGAGGCAACGCCGGCGGGTAATCCAGCCCAATAAAACCCCCGGGCTGTGGTTCCAGCCCGCCTTCCACGCGGGCTCTGCCAGAGGGACCTGAGCTGGCAGGAGCCAGCGACCAGAAAGTCCCTCAAGCCTATAAGGTTTATTAAGGCTCCTTTCAAGTCCCTGCCAATGAAAAGGGTCCACACAACCTCTGAGTGAGGCTCCATAAGCTCAGTTTTATGTTCGGATAATTTGGAGCCAAGCTGTCACGGAGTTCGCATAGCGAAATACCCCACGGAGCATCGCAAACTGCGAAGAAAATATATCGAGGAAAAAGAGGACTGATAATTTTATGGTTTTCCTTGAAGTTAAGCAGTTAAATGGGCTTTATTTAGCAATTTCCGGACTTCTGATTGCAATTTTGTTACCAGCGTAACGGTTTTCAATACAACGTTTTGTAAATAGGGAGAAATGTTGGAAGCCAAGGTCCTCCAGTGCTTGGATCTGCTGTGGGAAGCAGCACCACACACTCTAGGGACTCAAAATGGATCAGACCTGGACTGACTTTTGGATCAGACCACTGGGTAGCCCTTGGAAGGGATAGTCCTTTAAAAAAACAGGAATAGTTTGACCCAGGTCCAGAGATGAGCAACATACATTTATTTTTGGAGGGTGAAGCATTTCTAATTTGAATTACATTTAAGATCTATTTCAAATTAGAAATACAGCTGGTTACAAATTAATAATACATCTGGTTTTTACAGGTGAGGTGATCATCACAATCTCCAGGCTAATTTTTTAAACCAAGCTATTAAAATCACTTGTCCTTTTGGCTGTGTGTAAACCTAGGTGCAGGATTCACAAGATAAACCTCCGCTATGTTTGCTCCTCACACAATAACTATTTTACGCTTGGCATGGCTCATCTTTTAAAAATCTATTTTACAATGTAATAATTCACACCCACTTCTCTTTGGGAAGTCATTTATAGAAGGGAAATTAAACATGGCTGGGCTCTGGAGGGAGTACTGCTGATACATGCAACAGCTCAAAATGTTGAGGGAAGTGGTTCTGGATAAGGGAGAAGATGCCATCTTGACCTTGGTGGTTTGTTTATTAGACACTAAATCACAGACATTTCTTCTTCCAGTTCTAACTGGTCTGAGGACACAGATATAACCTTAAAAGCCCTTTCTGGGGTTTTACACAGAATTTAGACCTATCATTGCTCAGTGCTATTTATGCAGCTTGAATGAGACAAGGGAATGCAGAGACCACCGTGGGAAAGAAAAAAGGTGAAGAAACTAGAGAAAAAAAAGGAATATCCATTCCAATGACTGGATTTCCTTTTCATATGTTGCACTTCCTGGTGCCACAGAGTAGAGAGAATAAGAAAATATTTGATGTCTTTTTACCCACTTTGTTTATGCACCTTGTACATACGACAGACAGTGACCATCAAGCTCATCCTGCCAGTGCTCCTGGAAAGAAGGGCCGTGTCTCACTGCCAGCAGCAAAGGAAGCACTGGGAATAAGGTGGAGGTGACCAGAGAGTGGGCAGGGGTGGTGGGGGGAAGAGGACTGGGAAATGGGACGTGTCTGATGGATTGCTGTCAGACCCCTGAGCAGAAGGGGCCAAACAAATCGGCTCTGCTGGCACTTTCTGCACAGGAATAATTTGGGACATCTGTTTTAAGAGATGACTGGTGCTTTTCATACACTAAATAGGCCCTGAATATGCTGTTCTCCTGCTTTCCTTTGCTTCCCCAGTGCTATACCAGTTATATACAAATATATAAATGTATATTTATACAGGATCTCAGCAAGCTAACGTGGCTAAACCACCTCTGTGCATCTTGACCTCCTGCTCAGCCTCCTGCTTCAGAGGCTCGGTGTAAATGAAGGTGCTGGGCTTACTCTTCAGGCCCACATCTTCCCTCTGTGCTCCTGCTGCAGAAATAGCTGTGCTCCATGGGTTGGTGAGGATCCAGCTGAAGCCTGCGAGGGCTGGAGGGAGCAGTGTTGCTTTAGGCTCCCTGCCTGAGGAGTGACATATCAGAAGTAATAAGTCTGAGCCTGAGCTGATGTCTCACAGCATCGGGGAGCGGGCTGGAAGGCTGAACTCCTGCAAAAATGAAAAGCAAGGAATTTAACGGCAGTAAAAAAGAGGTTAAGGAAAGAACAAAAAAGGAAAGGAAATAAAAGTGATATGAATGGCTAGAAAAACAGCTACGTCCAAGTATTAACCTCTACTGCTGTATTTTGACACTGGGCTGAGTTAATAGAAGTACATGGCTAATACACATTAAGCTGGAAGAAGGCACTTAATTTCAGAAAGTATCTGGATCAACTTAACGTGAAAATGTATTAACAGAAGATATTTTATGTACGTCCAAATCTGCCAATAGCTTGAAGACATATTCTGCAGGAGGCTAGCAAGAGAAAGTGTGTTTCACTGGTGGGGTTTGCAGCCAAACTCTCATTCTTGAGGCTTCTTTTCCCTTTCTTCTCCATGATACCTTTTCCTCAACCATCAGAGGAGCAGGAGCAGGAGCAGGCAGACCTTTTCCCCAGCCTGTGCCTTCTGTCAGCTGTAGGAGCCTCACAAACAGCACTGGCTCAAAGGGGTTTTTTTCCCTCTTAGAATGCTAAAGGAGCAGCCCCAGAGTACAGGAGCTAAACTGGTGTAAGACTGGTGTAAAACTGGTGTGAGAGCAGAGCCCACTTTGGCAGGGGATGGGCTCAGTGCTGGCTGCTCCTCCTGGGATCCATCCAGAGGTGGAGAAAGCAGATACAGGGCAATCTTCACTCTGTCAAGGTCTTCAGTGTATAATGCTTAGAAGTGGAAAATAGTTTCAATTCTTTAAAATAAGGATTTTCCTCTTCTTTCTCTTCTCTTCAGTTCTCTTCTAAAGAATTGAAAGTAGTTTCAGTTCTTTAAAATAAGGATTTTTCTCTTAGATTCTTTAAAATAAGGGGTTTTTTTTCTTCTTTTGTATTTCGGTGTGTCCTTGGGGTTTGCATTCTTCCATAGGTATCATTTATTTCACAGCAAACAGTCGTGGTGAGACAGCCTGGACTTTAATTTCTGGGAATATCTTTATAGGCTTGTTTTTGTGGCTATATAACAACATTATGTTATCTATCCATCTCTCATTCCACTTCCTGATATACAGAATTATCAGGACTACCCATCAGTCACTCTTATGTTTTCTAGCCCTCGGTGCCCTGTCAGTTCTTAGGAGATTTTTCCAGTACTACAGCTACACTGATCTTGGTGATTATTAAAAAATTATATAATATCTTTAAAAACTCTGTTGAGATGTGGAACACCATCTCAGGAAAAGTAAATTTTTGACTGGAGTTATATAATTTCCAGTTTCCTGAATGTTCGAGTGAAGAAAGGCAGTTAACTAAGGTACAATTTTTTTCAAAGGGAAAAAAAATAAAGCAGCAAAAAGCAATATAGAAGAGCAGGAGATCTGCTTTTGCAATTATGTACTAACGAACTGGGACTGAGCCCCACCTGATGTTGTCCTCCCCAGCCTTTCATGCACCCAGGCTGTCCAGCTGATTTCTTTCCATGGTTGCAACAGGATTTCTCAGGTTTTCAGAAGCTCTCACGGTGTTTTTGTGCACCTGATGTGTCAGATGTCCTGAGAGGGGAAGGGACATTGGGGTGGTGGGAGGTACAGGGATGAAAGTCACTCAGCACAAAGAGAAAATGAAGATTTTAAGGTTGATTGTGCATCTCCTGAGCTTTACCTCAGCACAGCTGTTCCGGGACCTGCTCAGCTGAGCCCAATCAAGGTGAAATTGACTCCTCTATTTTACACTTGTTTGCAAGGTAGTTAAGGCACAGAAAGGTCAGCTCTGTGCTGGGCAGAAGATGGGGCTCTCTCTTCCAAGTGCTTTGCTCTTTGTCCTGTAGGACACTGTAGAATGTTCTGCACCCTGCTCTGGATGAAGCTCTGTGTGGAGCCATGATCTCAGGTACTGCTTGTGTAGTGGTTGGTTTGGGCCAGGGGGTGATTTTGGGTTTTTGCAAAGTGTTGGGGGTGATTTTTGGGCTTTGGCTGCTGCTTTTTGCTGCCTGTGGCTGATATTGGGAGTGCTTCCATCTCCTGGATGTGAGCACATGCTGTAACAGGAGTCTCAAGGTGTCATCCCAGACCTGGTGTCAAAATGTTATTGCTCCTGTAATTTGGGCAGAGGCTACAAAAAATGGTTTGATAGTTCCTTGAGACATAACTACTTTCCTTTTTTTTGCTGTTAGGTTTTCACTTGTTTAGTATTGTTTCTACTGGCGCTGCTTTTCTTTTCAGTGTTGGTTACAAAATCCCAAAGCAATGGGAGGAAGAGGTTTTTTTTCCTCCCCTGTGTGCTTTTTCAGATCATGTTGGAGATTAGCTCAGGGGAATGACAAACCACTCTGTTCCCAGCACAGTCTCCCCATCCATAGCTAAAACATTATGGGAGCTGGTGTTGGATGCCCTGTGTGGTTTCACTTTGTGTTGCAGCCTTTAATGCCAGCTCTTCTGCTGTTTCTTCTTCCAGTTCTGTGATTCTGCCGTGTTGTCTGTACTTTCCTTGATGTATAAAAACACTTATAAAAAAGGGAAAAATTAATTAATTTCTGGCTGCAGGTTTGGCTGACCATCGGGCAGCAGGAGAAATCCAGAGTGTTTCTCAGTTTCCTGCTGCCCTGGTCAGCTGTGTGTGAGAAGGGAGATGGTTTTAAGGATGCTCAGGGCCTGCCTTTCTCTTGAACACTCACAGTGTGCTGTGAGAGCTTTGCCTGTTGCATTTGCAGTGGTGGAGGTGATTGAACAGCACCACCTTGCTCTGGTTTTGGTTAACAAGCAAGAAAAGGTGTGCTAATCCTGAAAGGATGTCTGATAAAACCAGCAGAGCTGTCCCACAGGGGCTTTGCTGACCACAGCAAGGGTGAGGTGTGTGCTGGAGGCTGTTGCTGATAAGGAGCATCCTCTGGAGAGGGCAGGAACTACTGAAAGGGCTCTCCAGCTTCTTGTGCTGGGCTGGGGGGATTTCCCATGTTGGTGCTGGTGTTTCCCACATTTATGGGAACCACAGGCTTCCCAAAGCCAGCAGCACCTCTGCTCTGAGCAATACCAGCAGCAGGAACCTGCTGATCTTTGCAGAGTGGGGGGTGAAAATTTCTGTTCCTTGTGCTTTGAAGACTTCTTATTTTTTACCATGTAGAAAAGGACCTGCATGTCTGATGTCCCAGGTGAAAAATCCAGCCATGTTAGAAGCTGGTGTGTGCACATGGGTGAAAGTGTGTCAGTGTGTGCTCTAGCACTTCTTAGCTGGCTTATCCACGGATTGGGGTTCAGTGGCACCCATGTTGTGGCTGGACCTGTGGAGTCTGTGAGAAACCTGTAAATTAATTTCTGACCAGACTGAGGCATCATTCGCTGTTTAAAGACTGTAAATCTGTGTTTATCCAACGTTAACAGATGTAACATAAATGAGTTCCTGCGCTGTCTGCTGGTCCACTAATGGCACTTGTTTGTAAGTGCTTTATGTTAACAGCTATTTGATGGTGCCCATTAGTTTTTCCTAGGTTAATGTTATATAATAAAGTGAATGCTGGGCCAAGAGCAATAGTAATACGATAAACAAAAAAATCCAAATGCTGGGTGAGAAATGTAATGGAGCGAGGGCTGAACTCTGGTGGGAGTTTGGTTTAATCTAAAGGTTAAAAAATGTTATAATTTGGGTTTAAGTAAATTGGCTCTTTAGTCCCAGAGGTCTTGCTCTTGTACTTCTTGTGCCTCCAAAGCTCCCACTAATGCCGATGGGAGTCCTGGGCGCGCGAGAAAAGCGGGTTCAGGTACTAAAGTTACAGATTGGCTTGGACCAAAACCCCTAATCCAAATACCTCCGGCTTTTGAAAGCATTTGCCAATTGGATTTGAATCTGGACACAAACATTGTGGCTTGAGCTCATCTGAGCTCACTTACATCTGTGTAAATCTGTAGTATGGCCCCGATCCAGCAAAGCACGTAAATATGTGCTTAATTTGACTTCAAGGGGACTATTGTGCGCTTAGAGCTGAGCATGTGTTTAAGTGCTTTGCTGGACTCAAGTCCAAATACATGGGAGTCAATGAAATGACACCAAATAGTGCAGTGTAAGTGAGATCTGAAATGAACCAAAATGTTTGCGTTTCTACCTGGAAATGAACACCCTGCTCACATCCTACGTATCCTGCGTGCACTTTGTGTTTTCATCCATCTGCACATAATGCATTCTTTACGGTAACCTGTCCATTCAGTACAGTAAAAGAAGAAATATACTTTGAATTTTCCTGCTCTATTACTCATATTTCATGAAATGTGTTCTTATGCCAAGTGTCTGTTTATATATATTTATACATGTTGTTTCTTTATTGATATTGGCAAGATACAAGAAGAAAAGAAATATTTTACAGTTAAAAACTTGTAAACAGTTTTATCCCTCATTTAAAACCTTTTTTTAAATAGTTTACCTGATGTGGTCAAATTACTTGAACTTGTTTTTGGTTTTGCCAGTCTGACCAATATGAAAAGCATTTGTTAAACGTGCAGGTTTGTTTTTAGCTCAAAATACACATTTTAAACATGTTTGCAATTAACTGACACATGAATGTGCCCTTACACTCAACTACTAAATGCCACTTTTGTACTTTAAATCCCACTTTTAGTGATTGCCACGCTACATAAAGCTGTCAATGAATATTTTCACATGAATACATTAATGCTGTTAAAAGATCATGGATTGCTTGTCAGCTGCTGCAGCTCACTGCAAAGAGAACACAAAAGGGTTAATTGAGCTCAGCCCTGCAAAGGTGGCAGAGGCATAGACTAGGACTGGGAATTAAACCCAAAACAAATACAACAAGATATAGCCCTTGTGCCTTGGTATGACAACCACAATGCAGACATAAAGAAGTGTAAGCTGCAAATGTCTGTAGGTTATTAATGAGGTAATAGAAGCAAAATTAGGTATCAGCAGGGTTTGGCTCTGTTTGAATAAAACTGAGATCTTTTATCTCAGAATATGCTAGGAAAGACTCATAAGCTGTGATTTGGTGGTCTAGGCTGTGCCCTTCTTGGTTGTGGGAGTTGACTCATGCCATTTAAACTCACCAGTGTTTTCCACTCAGGGCAAACAGATGTGGGATCAGATACAGAGAAGGGCTGGCAGGGAAAAGGTTTGCATGGCAGTTTATGAGGAAAAATGCTTTTGTGTGCTGACTTCTGAATCAAAAGGATATTTTGCACTTCAGCTTTGTGCGTCTGGAGAGAGGATTCTTGCAAAGCCAGTGTGGGGGAAGCACATAGTGGCAGTGCTAAAACACCTCTGTGTCCAGCTGAGCTCTGCCCAGGCTGAGCCTGGATCTCTGCTGATTTCAGCAGCTTCCCTCGGGATTTACTTCAGCCTGGGTGGGAGCAAAGTATGGCCACAGACTCCTGATCAGGTCTTGGTGTCTGTGCCCTGTAAGAGTAAACTTTTCTCCAAAATAATGGCAAAACACTCCTTTCCTGAGTCTTGGGGAAGCTGACAGGCAGAGCTGCAGCTGATGCATTGTGTGGAGTGATCTGCTCTGCCCCATCCCTTCTCAGCCCCACTGTCTCTGAAGTAAGTGACAAAACTCCCGTTAACTTTAATGATGCAGAATCGACCCTAAATGGATGAGGTTTGTCTTCAACAAAAATCCCTGGGGGATTCAATTACATCATAAATGTATTCAGTGGTTGTGAAGTGATTCTGGTGTACGCACAGCCAAACCCTGAATTCCTTCTCAAGTAAGTGTCTGGGTGAGGATTGATTACAAATCCTGCTCTGAGCTACACCCGTACAGCTCCCCCGGAGCTGATGGCATTCCTCCTCCTTTCCCTTGCATGGACAGAGGCTGAGCAGAGCCTAGCACATCCTGCTCTCCTTGGACAGGGGTGGGAGGGATGGAGTCTGTCCCTATGGATCTGCAACGCTCCTCCTGACCCGGAGCGGCACCTGCGGGGTGGTGGAGGCTGCACCAAGGGCGGTTTTGGCCCCTCAGCCTTTGAAGAGCTCTGGCATGATGTAATCCCAACCCTGTAAGCTGCTGCGGGACCCTGGGGTTGAGAGATGCCCTATAAATCTCCGTGGCTGGGTTTTGTTACCTGCCCGCTCTGTTACATGACTAATGACTGCAGGTAAAGAATGGGCAGTGCAGAAGCAGGTAATTAACAAAAACATCCTTCTGTGTTTTCTGCTCAGCTTCCGTGACTGGTGTTTTCAGAAGCTGGGCAGATATGATTTGTAGGCTCCCTCTTTCACCAGAGCAGAGGCAGGGCTGGTTTGAAACCTGGCAATCCCTGAATGCTTCCCCAGTTTCCTGCCCTTGCATTTGACGCAGCCAGGGCTGGTTTGCCAGAGAGTCACTGGTATCTGCCTTGATGTGACGTTTTTGTGCTGCAGTTAAGTTGTTGTTGTTTTTTTTTTTTTTTTTTTTTTTTTCTGGAGCATGGGCTGCTTTGAGAGTGGCCTGGTGCAAGTGCATTAGCAAAGTGAGCCTGCTGTAAAATATTGCTGCATCCAGCTGCCCTGTCAAGAGGTCAAGCTATTTGTCCCATCCAGACAGGGTGTCTAGCTCTCCTGGCAGCATCCCTTGCTTTGGCATGGGAAAACCTGTTTTGTTTAGCACTAGGGAAACAATATGTATAAATAGTAATGCTTGAACCTAAACACTCCTGTTGTCTTTATGCAGGGGCTGCTGTGTTACTGGTTATTTTATGATAGATTTCTTTCCCCCCCCGCCGCCCTTCCGAAGGACTTGAGTCCCAGCCTGCAGAATAGCTGCCGTTGAGTGGAAGCATTCCTGCTATTTTCCCCTCAATTCAGAGGAAGCAATGCACTTGTTGTGTTACCTTGGTGAATCGAAAGTGGTTTTCACTTCCCTTAATTAAGCCTGCTTTGGTGCTGGCCCCTCCAAGATGGAGAGCGCAGCGCACTCAGGAGCGCTGCCGCTGATTTGAATTCCTAAATTCCTCTCCTTGCAAACTTCAAAGGCAAGTATATTGCTCTGTCTAAGAGGCACCAATTATGTAAACCCTGGGCTATTCAGTGTGTTCCATAATTATTTATTTTCAGCGAAAGAGGTTTTAACCCAAACTAGACAGAAAACTGGCATTTCTCCAGTTATTAGATTCTATTGAAAAAGGTATTAAACAATGGGCAGGGTAACATGGTAGATTAGTGTCCCTTCATCTTCCTGACCTGGGCATGTGTCAGAGCTGTACTGAGCTGACCAAAATTACTTTGATTTGATGGCCATTAAAGGTCAGGAGCAGAATGGGATCAGATGCCTTGGTTGAGGCTGAAGTACACAACATTATATATTGATAGTAATTAAGTTGTTTCATTTAATAAGCACCATCAGATTTAAAGGCATTGTTACAGTATCGGGGCACTGAGAAGGAGAGAGGCAGCCAGGATATGGGCTGGGGGAGAGAGAAAGGGTTCTGGAATGAGTGAAATGTGTCCCTGGAGTAATTTTTTATTTTATAAACTGAATGCAAACCTGATGGAGAACTATGGAAATGAGCAGTCATGCTGGATACATACACACACTCTCTCAATATTCCTATACTGTGGGTAATGAAAAGTGCCTTCAGGGATGGGGTGGCCTTACCATTCATCAGTGCCATAGCCTTAAGTGGGTAATAACTAAGAGCTCCCATATCTAGTGTGTATATAAATTCTAGCTCCTCAGTATATTTGCTTCAGACTGTGTTTAATTTATACAATTCCTTAGCTTTAAAGCTGTCAATTGATAACATTCAATCTGCGAGCCTGACTGATAAAAGGGAAGGGAAGAAGTATTCTCTAGTGACTAGAGCAGGGGAAGGGTGTGGGGGCCAAAGATGCAAGTGGTGCTTCTTCCAGGCTTAGCTCCAAGGCCAAATGACACCCCCTGCCCTCCCTCCCTACTGAGTTATTTTTTTCTTTACCCTCTTGGGACACAAACTGGCCCCTCTTCTTGGCAGGTGTTGGCTGTATCTACAGCAGGCACCTGCCATGAAGATGAAGGTATCTCTCTCACCTCCAACAATAATGAGAATCTGCCTCTGGCCCTTGTGAGTTTGGGAGATGCTGTCAGTGGTGGCTCCTCTGCCACACATATTCCAGAGATGCCTGCAGGGTTAATCACTGTTTTTGGGAGGGTTGATGGTAGAGCCAGCTGGCTTTTGGAAGGAGCAAGGTAGCAGAGAAGCCTGCAGCACAGTACAATAAAAGGAGACTGATAATCGAGGGCTCAGCAGGAATTAACTGCCCTGTGGATGCTGAACCTGTGCTCATGCAAGAGTTGGCTCTGCCCTGGGACACAGAGGGGATGAGGGATGTGAGTCTCCATGACCAAGTGCTATGTCAGTCACTGAAACAGTATAAAGAGAACCAAGCTCTCACACTACAATAAATTTGGAAAGTTGAAGGGAAAATGGCCAGGCAGTTTGGAATTCAGCTTGTGAACCAAATACTGCACGTTTTTCACTGCACGAGACCAACTGTAATTAACAGGACGCTTTGTTCTTGACCCATATTTCAAGTGCCCCTGTGTCAGGAAGGGACTGGTCCAGAGCTTGGCTCAGTTTCCCTTCATTGTAAGATGTACTGGTTCCTCCTGACCCCAAGCTGCTGCTGGGCTGCAAAGGCTTCCCAGCACCTGTCTGTCCCACAGGTGGCCTTTCCTGTGGCACAGTGGCAGCTCCTGCACGGGTGGCTGCAGACACTGCTGGCACTCACAGGGCTGAAACTCTGCAGAACCTGGTGATTCCCACTGGCCATCTTGGTGCTGGTCCTGGCGTGAGGCACACAGGGTTTTGCATCCCACTTTGGGCTCTCTGGTCTGGAGGCAGTGAAATCAAGTGGTGTTGCTGGGGGATTTGGCCAAGAGATGCCCATTGGGATCCATCACAGGGTGCAGCAGAGCAGGCCCTGGTCAGGGCAGATCTCGAGGAGAGCTGCTGTCTGTTTCCCTGCTATAGGGTTACACATCCGGCTGATAGAGGGACCAGGAGATTAACCTGGCTTTCAGGGTAATTTCTTCCACTATATGGGACTTTGAGAAATGTCATGTCTTGCATGTGGAAGGTTTTAAAAAGTAATTTAATATATTGATTGGAAAGGAACAATAATGAGAGTGGACTGGTTGGGCACTTTGTAGATGAGACATGCAGAGATTTCTTGTTATGAAAGAGTTGTTCTGTGCGGACTTGTGTGTTTATTGGTTTGTGTGAGAGGAAATCCCAGTTCCCATGGTGGTCAGCCAGTTCACTGGAGACTATCTATGCAACCTGGCCTCCAGGATACACCTGAAACTCCATGTAGTACCTTGAAGCATAGTTTGATAAAATTCTCTTTAATTCTGAGCTGATCCACTAGAAGCCACTCGATGCTTAGTCTGTAGTGGTGTAATTTGAATAAAAGGAAGAGGAGTAACCTACTAGTAGTGCCTGCAGGAGCAGGACAAATATTCTTACGATTGTGTAGGATGGTCTAAACCCAGAGGGTGTTTTATAAGTTCAGCTGTAGTTTTAAAAGGCTGGAACTTTGATGTTACTTTTGATGGGAGCCGTGGAGCACAAAGTTTGCTGGTTTCAGGCAGCCAAGAGTGGAAATGATTGCGTGAACTGGGAGGTGCTGGATCCGGCCGAGAGCAGTGTGGGACGAGCAGGAAGCGTGGCGTGGGGCAGGCAGCCAGGAAGGGGATGTGAGGAAGAGTGGGTACCACGTTCCTGGAAAGCTGAGGTCGTGAGGAAGCGCTCCTGGCCGTGGGTGGACACGGGTGTGGAGGCAGGGTGCTCGTTTCGAGATGCACATCTAAGCAGAAATGTACTGGCCGGGCTGGATTTGGGTTTGCTGTGGGCTCAGATTCAGGAGTTAAATTGGTTTTTGGCTTAGCAATGCCCCATCCATGCTCCTCGCTGGAGACGCTGTGTTTCTTTGTGAAATGGAGAAGTTGGCTTTTGTGTCCGCTGCCTACTTCTACAAAACTCTTATTGCTCCCTGCATCCGTGACCCAGCCTCTCCAACAGCCCATTTTCAGTCACCACTGAACACATTATTTAGCAAAATAACTGCACTAGATGAGGGTTCCAGCACAGTCAATAAAAAATCATTGAGTAGAGATAAATAAACTTGAAACAGGCATCATAATTAACCTGCTGTGGAGGAGATCAAAACCATTTAGTGACGTTTGAATGTTTGGCAAAGGGGTTTTCAGCTGGCACCTGCTTGGCCCAAACTCTTTGGATGGGAGAAAAATCCGCTAAAAAATTACTCGAAATGGCCCAAATTGCACTTCAGAACTCGTGATTGCCTAAGATAGGAAACCAAAAGAGGCAAGGTTTGCCAAAGAAAGGCTGCGAGGTCTTGGAGAGCCACGATGGAAATAAACCTGTTGAAAGCTAAACAAGACCACGCATCCCCAGTACAAAAGAAGGAAGGAAGGTGATCACGGCTAAGCTGGTGCTCTCTGTGAAACCCCTCTCCCCTTCTAAGAATACCCTTTCAGTATATGGGTCAGGAAGCTTCAGGCTGGCTGCCTGGCGAAAAACAAAGCGATTGTTCGGTGGTATGTTAATGTAGCAGGTGCAGTTTTATTTAAACAAGAGGTGGCTATTGTTTTCTGGAAGTGTGGTGATTTACAGGCTCATAGCTTATCCTGGAGGATCAGGGTGTTAAGTCATGTGCGTGTATGTGTGTTTTAGCCCAGGGTGGCCCTTCTCCTGTGTCTGCAGCCCTGAGCCAGGAGGAACTTAAAGGGAACAGTGCTGGTAAAGTCAGGGATGTAAAGCCAGGAGAGATTGGGGTCAAACAGGTAAACTACTGAATGTGGGGGCCTGGATTTGGAATGAGAGGTGTGGTCTCCAGTATGTGCCATGTGTAGTACCCTAGCTGGTCTCAGTGGGATTTGTGAGAAGAACCTGGTCTTATAAGAACTGCTTTGCCTAGCAAGCCATGGGAGAGAACAGGAATTAACAAATGTCTTCATTCCTGGCAATTATTTTCATGTTTTACCTCTGCAGCTGAGGACAGATTAGTTAAAAATGCAGTGTGTAATCTGGCATCTCCCCTCTTCATGTCCTTATTGATTTTGCTTTTCTTGAGCTTCATCCAGAGCAGACAGAGAACAGGAGACCCCTCTTGTCCCATAGCAGAGACACTGACTAGGTGGGCTGGAGAATGGTCCACCTACAGCAGGAAAGCCCAGCTGGTTTCCCTTCCATGGGGCTTTAACACTGTGGCAAGAGGCTCTTGCTGATCCTTGCTGTTGGCATGGTTCTATATGGTCTGGGCTTAATTTTTAAATTTTACTCCACATAACTTCATTGGCTACATACAGCTGTACCAAAGTGTAAGTATTTTAGAGAAACAAATAAAGCCGAAAGTTGTGGTTCATCCATTTACACCAATTATCTTTGTGGGTATTGATGTTTTGGAGCAAAAAACCCTCTTGTTTGCCCTTTCTTTTAGCATTGGGGTTGAACATGATGCGAGTGTGACGTTGATGATAACGCCAGACTTGCCCAGCAGCAGGATCTGCCCTGAGCAAGCCATGGTCAAACCCCTGGGAATATCCTGGCCAGGTTATCACGGGGCTATTTTGGGATGCTTTGGAGGTCAGGTGGGATCTCAGCTCTGTGTCCTGTGCCTGTTGGGCTGAGCCCCTGCACCTCCCTCCCTGCCCTATTCCTCACTTGGCTCGGACCCAGAGCCTTTGGAACGGCAGCTGGGTGCTGCACTTTCACTCGTGGTGATTAATATTGCTCTAATATTTGTCTGATGTAGCTCCCACTGCCGGGCAGGGCAGTGCCCTGTTGAGCTGCTCATTGTACGAGCTGTAGTAAATGACTGTCCCTTCCTCCCTGAGATCACAGGCTAAAATTAATTGTGATTTTGACATGCAGGGTACTTTCTGGCTAAGACCTGTTGTTATTATTTTTAATTTTTTTTCCCATAGAAACAGAACATTTTATTACTTTTGCTGAAGAAATCCACGTTATCTGTTTCCTTTCACGCAACAAAACGCCCTCCCAGTCTTTAATAAACATTAAATGCTTGAAGCTCATTCTGTGCTTTGCATGTAGAAAACGCTGCAGAAATGCCAAGTATCCTTCTTATTATTTTTCCTCCTGGAGCTTCCAATTCACTGAATTCACCAAGCCAAGATAACACCATCTCGGAGGGCCAGTGCTGCAACAAATTTACAGTCTGGGAGCTTGTATCTTTCCAGGCAATTGTCTTCAAACAGACAGTGAATTTCTGCATGTTGGAGTCTCAGAGCTGGAGTTTCTTCTGAGAAATGGCCGAGTCTGCCACCACTGAACCCCTGAGTGACAGCAAGTGCTTTTCGGCTTCTGTTGTGAATTTTTTTTATTTTTTTTTTTTTAAGGAGGGTTGGCAGCCTGAGCTATTCTCAAGGATTTGGAAAAGAGCCACAAACAGGAATTATTGAACAATTGCTCTGTGAAACTTAAGATAACAGTTTGTTCCACCACAGTGGAATTGCTTTGTGGTAGAAGGAAATTATCTTTTTAGCTCTTGATTAACATTATGTGAGAAAAATAAAATTAAAGCCTGATTGTATCTGTGGTTGAATGGAATGCGTGTTCGTGCGAGGGGAAGAGGGGACAGATGTTTGTGGGTGACACATACGGAGATGAATGTTTGTGACACCTCAGATTGTAGGTGATTCATGGATTAGGAATGTTTTTAATGTTTGGAAAATTCCTTATTGCTTCTTTATTGTCAGACCAAGGCTCACCCTGTGCTCAGTGTGAGTGTGAATACTAGATCATTAATGACAGTAAGCACATACCATGATTTGGAAGTTGGAAAGCGTGTTTTCTTTTGGTGCAAATTAATATTCTTGCTGTTACGAGTTTTGGTGCTTTTGGTTGGTTCACAGAAGCAAACAATAACTTGCATCTCCATAGTTACCCCATAAAATAGTACACTTGGCCATGAGTTTATCACGCATGCTTATTAAAAGTAAATAATATTACTGGGAGCCCAAGTACATTTTTAACATACCAGCTCAATCTGGCTGCCTTGGAAGTCACTGGGAGACTTTTCTCCTGCTGGAGAAGCAGATGCTGAGGAGAAGGTGTGGGGCATTGATGGCAGAGGCTGCACCTGTAGAGCAGCCTCATCATGTGAGTGCAGGATTTTGGTTCAGCAGGCTCTGTGTTGGACCTTCAGCTGGGAGAAATGCATTGAGGGGTGCCCCAAAGTGGCCATACTCGGGTGTTTTTCATTAAAACCCCATGGCCATAGGTAGGCGTTGCCCCTTCATATGGGGGGAGTGTCTGCCTGGAATGGGTGCCCTGAAGGAGGGAAGCCCAGGGACGTGCAGGAAGGTGATTTGTGTGGTGCTGTGGGGTTTTGAAGGATCTGTGGCTCCCCAAGCCCCAGAGCTGGGCTCTGCAGCCCCGGTTTCCTGCCCACCCCAGGAGCTCCCCGCTCCCCACCGTGGCAGCTCTGACACCCTGCCACTCAGGGGGAAGCTCTGAGGATGCCGAGTTCCAAACATGAACTTTCTAAGCAGGCCAAATTTCTGCTGTGATCTCCCAGCTCAGCGCCTGTGCTTATCTGTGTTTGCAAGACACGCTGGGAGATCAAAATATGCCCCTTTTTGAGGCGATAGGAAAGAGACAAGATGCTTCTTTAATCATGTCTGATAAATTCTCACTTGTAATGAGAGCCCTAATTAAGGGAAATTACCTATTGGAAAAGAGTTAAAAGGGGCCCCGTACTCCTTCCAGCAAACTTAAAGACAAAAGGAAGTTTCTAACAATGGGTCACTGGAGATGCATTTCCGCCCAGCTTTAAAAAACAAGGTACTGTCTAGCTGATGAGCGGTGAAGGCGAGCAACGAGGCTTTGATGAGCCTTCTCCTGCTTCCTGATATTGTGACCCTCTTAACAAACACTGCAGACGAAAATCAGCATGCCTTCGGTATGCTGTAAGTGCAGGCAGGCTATCTGAAGAGATGCCTCACTCTCAGGATATGGTTTAAATCCTGTTTTGAATAAGGTTTACATCCTTGTCACTGAAATAATATTTTTGTACCGTAAAAATCAATGTGAAGAGACGAGCAGACAGGTCCCCCAATATGTAAACAACCTATCTTTGATGTCACTTCTTACTTTTTTCTTGTCCCAAGGAATACCCAAGGGTTTAGCAGTTTAATTTTACTTTCATGTATCTGTTTATGATGCCAGAAGGTGTGCACTGTTCTTGATTTCAAAACCCCAGGATGGGAGGTGCATGATCTGGGTTCTGTTTTGCCCTTATTGCTCTGAAATCAGCACTTTTGCTTCCACTTGGGTGGTTGGGGAAAGTTCTGGTTTTCCAGTCTGTGATTAGAGTAAAAACAAGAGGGATTCTCTCTGGGTGCAGGGGGGAAAAAAAGAAATGAGAGTCTGTAGGTCCAAGAGTTTTGGTCACTGTGATCATCTGGAATGAGCTTTGCACGTATCATTAATTTCTCCTCGATGGCGCATGCTGGAGTGAGCTGAGTGTGGTGCTCCAGACATACTTTACGTACTGATCTCTCCTTGAGCTGCTTTGCAGCCTGATCTCAGAGTGTCTTGCAGGGAGCATCGGTGAGAGGCAATGTATCTACTGTCCTTTTAGTGCACAAACTTCAAATCCTGTTTGCAGTAAAGCAACAGAAAGCTGGATGTGCAATAAAAATATGAGGGTTTGCTTGCAAATACAGCGAGTCTCAGTTCCAGTATCAGATGTTGGCACCAGGAGTGCATGAACATGAGCTGTTTGCAATCCTCCTGTCAGGACTGTTGCACGCAGAGCTCTACCTTCCATCTCCAAGACCTGAAAACATTTGAACTGACATCAAAATTTTTCAGCCTGCATCGGTTATTAATATAAAGAGCATCACTGATCAAACCGTAACTTTGTTGCATGTTATACTGTACTTGTTTATTTTTTCTTTCTGTGAAGCAAATCATCAGCAATTTTCCCCATCAGTAAGATTTTTTTGTTTCACAAAACCACAACCACAACCAGCAGTGGCTTGAGTCATGTTATTTCTTTATTGTTAGGCATTTGTAATGTATTTTTATTACTTGTGATATGAATGTGGCTTAGGCGTGTTTAACCACCTCATTCAATTCCCAACACCTCTGTGGGATGGGTGTTGCTGTTAGCTCTTGTAAAATAAGAGTAAATTGGGTAGCACATAAATGAAACTATTTTCCTAGAGATCATGGAGGAACACAGGGGGCTGAAATGGGGATACAGAATGCGGTTTGGCCAGTCCTTGTCTAAACCATGAGCTCCTCTGAGCTCTCTGGAGTGAAACATGTGGAGGGGTTGGAGCCGTGGGGAGGGATGGGGCACGGGCACTGCTCCAGCTTGGAGCTCCTCAAGTGGTTTGCATTGGCATGCCAGGAGCTTTGGAAGGACACTGGCCTTTCAAATTAATAGCACACTTGAGGATTTTCCAGGTACTGCTAGAAAATTACGTGAGCACGCTCCCAAACATAAAACCAGATGTGCCGGCTCAGACCGCAGGCCCCTCCGGCCCAGCAGCTCGTCTCCTGCAGTGGGTGGCCAGAGCAGGGCAGAAGGTCAGGAGATGTGAGTCATGGGATGTCCCAGAAAACTCTCCTGTGTTTGGCACTGACACCTCCCTGGTGGGGAGGTGATAACTGCACACACTGACTCGTCACCAGGAAACTGCTCTGCAGCCTTGGATGTTTGTGCAGCTCCAGGAGCAGCTCAGCTGAGTTCCAGATACCTTCTGAAAACATTTGCCTGTTTCATGATTTGTTGGCACCGGGGTCCAGGTTTCAGTTGAAGCGTGGAGGAGCTGGGTGGAGTGCTGGCTGTGTTTGTGGGCTGGGAGATGGTGAGCTTTACTGACACAGAGCCCTGCCTCTGCTGTGTGATGGGCATGTGTGACACCTCACCTGTTGAGTTGTGTCTGAATTATCCCTGGAGCTCACCCAGATCGAGCAAAATCCCCTTAAATGTGCTATTGAAATAATTCTCCTGAAAGGTAGTTGTTGGTGACACTGGCAAACCCTGTAAACACAAGCTGATGGTGTCACAATGTTCTAATTTCATTTGATGTAATCCAACCAGGGGCTCTTTGGGGTGCAGTCCTGCTGGCATCCTGTGCAGGCTTATTCCTAATGGTCTGGAAATACATTGCCTTCAGGCGGGCAGAGCTGAGGGGCAGCAGAGGCTGCTGCCACCCTGGTGGCACCTACACCCTTGCTGCCTTTTGGAGATCACCTGGTCCCTGCCTTCTGGCACCTGGATGCCTGTGGTGTCTCTGATGGGATCTGTGTCTGTGAAGGATCCCTGCCTTCTGGTGCCTGTGATGGTCCCATTTCACTGATTGATAAAATGGGAGAAGCATCACAGACAGCTATGAGTCCTTGGTCTGCTTTTATTTAATAATAATAATAACAAAAATTAAAAACCTTAAATCCTTTGCTCTTTCAGAGCTACTGTCTGAGCTGTGGAGGAGTCTGCTACATACATGGAAATGTGGGAGGTGTGAGAGTGTGTGAGCAATGTGTATTTAGATGGACTTTTGGTCTAATTTGAAAATTAGTTTGTTTTATGCTGGCTTCAGTTGTAAAAAGGAATGATTAACCCAAACAGGAGCACCCGCGTTACTCACCTTTAATTATGTTTGCAATACATCATGGTGATACGGGGGAGCAGAAAGCCTTTCTGCATCCAGCACATTTGCCTCGTAGCATATGGTCCTATGGAAACAGTTTTGATTCAGAGCCCCCAGTAGCATATGGTGAAAAATCTGCCCCTGAAGTCAAATTGAAAGTAGAGGCTGGTCCCAGGCCCCAGAGGACCCCGTGTCTCCTGCCAGCCGGCAGGACCGGAGCTGGAGTATGTGTCACTGTTTCACTCATCATGGAGATTTTATATTTGGTTTGGGATGCTGGTGCATGAGGTTCTGGATGTAAAAGTCAGAAGAGATATAGTCCCTGTAATGTCTGCAGAGATCCTTGTGTCGATAAGGTCAGCAGCAAGTTAATAGATTTTTATCTTCTCATCACATGAACTTAATATAGTGCAACTGTTGGAGGGGAGGGGAGAAACCTTCCTGCCATTATTTTCTGATGTATTTCAGGGAGTTTTAAAATACTGTGTGTGCCTTAAAAGCCCCTCTTTGCTTAAAATAAAAATCAACAGCTCAAAATTATGAGTAAAAATATTTAAATATGAACCAAAAGCAAATCATTGTGTAGTAACACAGCTAAAACTAATTAGAGCTCAGTGAAGAGAGATGTGTTTCTCCATGGCAGTGATGGAATGGATGAGAAGGGGGATGGAGATTTCCTGCTCCGTGCTCCCAACAGCATCAGACTGAGTTTACTTAAATGATGCCAAAGCAACACTCAGCTCTGTGCTGCTGCCATGTAGTGACGCAGAAGCAGAACCAGGGGCTTTATACTATAAAAATAACCATAAATTCCACTCCATGTTGTTCTTAAATCAATGCACTGATGGGAATGAAGACTCTGATTGAGCCCTGGGCTCCTCACAAAAGCTTTGATAAAGGGGGTGAACAGTGCTGATAAATGTGGGTGCTCCTGCCAAGCTGCAGTGAAGAAGAATCAGAAACAGCAACAACAAGGTGGGCAGGTAGAAAGATGCTCCATGGCCATAAATACCTGTCATCACCAAAACATGGTGTTGCTCACATTCCAGCCACTATGGTGGAGGGGAGATTCTGTGGTGGCAGGGGAGGGAGCTGCTCCTGCACCAGCAGTGGAAACCCAGGGCTGAAATACGGCATCTCTGTCAGGGGCAGAATCCATGGAGGGACACCGCCGGGTCACGCTGACTAGTAGGGCTCAGCGATCAAACGTGTCACACCTGTCTTGGCCACGGGTGCAGGTGTTCTAGGTCAGCTCTCGCTGTGGTTATCAATCGCTGACAGTTGACAGTTTAATTTTACACCACAAGTACCTCATTACTTGTGTAGGCACTTGAAGAACATGTGGGCACTGGGTTGGATCAGTGATCAATGACAAAGGTTGCGCAGGGTGCAAGTGGTAGCAGTAAAAGTGAAGGTCTCCGTGCATGAGTTGGCAGTGGTGGGGATACATGACAAGGGGAGTTTAGCTGACAAACAGTCTGTCAAGGCTGGAAGAATGGAGGCTCGCCGGAGAGCTGGCGCTCCATTATAAAATACAGCTTGCCATTTAAAAGAGGAGGGGGGGGGTGTGGAAAAAAGAAAGATAAAAAAAGGCTCTTGCTTTGAAAAACTGTTTAAACAAATTTAATGCATGTGAGGGACTGTAAATTTTTATTCTACGAGCATTTATTTCATGACATGGAAGCATCCAAGTGTTCAGGAATTTTGTATTAAAGGAAAGTGGAGGTGCTGCTTTCATAGATGTATGCACATGTGGTGTGGCTGGTTCAGGTTGCCCAATGGGTGCAGATTTGAGATGCTCAATGCATTAACCAAACCTCTCCTCATGAGATTCCTCCTCTCTGTGAATTGATAGGGTGATTTACTAAATCTATTGTGACTGATTTCTTCTGCCACAGTAGGGAAAAATTTGTTTCAACACACTTAAAAGTGTTGCTTTAATCAATCCCATCCAACTTTCTCTTTTGCTGCTTGTTTTCCTTTGCGGAGTTTCCGACATTCTTCTCCATGTCGAATCTACCCGGCGGATTTTGTCACTGGGGCGATGACGGAAGGAAAGAGACATATGGCACTGGTTTGGTAGAGCTGTGGATCTTGCACGAGGGTGTAAATCTTGTTTGCTTGAGAGACCGCACTGAAAGACACTTTGCTCGAGGTATAGCGTAGCTGCGTTATTGAGTGCACCTTATAATAATTAATATGGCTGGAACGGTATAAATGGAAATAATGGGAATTTCACCCAAACCGTAGTAAATAAGGAAAAGACTAATAGTCTTTGCCCTCCGCTGAATTGAACACTTCTTAAAAAAAAAATTCTTGATTATGTCTCACGTGCTGATTAGGTGCGGGCTAACTTTGATCATATCACCTACGGTTCCCACCGAAAGGACACGTGCGGCGCCGGTCGCGGTTTTAGAAATTGTTAAAATGATTGAATAAGCAGCTCAGAAAACACACGGCTCTAAAAAATGAGATGCACACTTCGTGTTGGTGTTTTGTATTGATTTAGTAGCAGTGCTGGGAAGACCTTGTGGTGCTTGGTGTGCAGGCAAAGAGGTCCCTCTCCCACCACTCCCCTGCCGAGCCAAGGCACCATCATCTTTGCTCTTTTTTAGCCTCAAGGTATGTCCAGTCTTTAGTAAATGACAGTGGAAATGAATCAACCTCATGTTGAAGATGGAAAAAACTTATTTATAAATCATAACAACGGATCCAAAGGTCAAAACTGGGATTCAGATACATCATAAATATTAATTAACTTTCAAACCAAATCTGGATTTCTGCAGAATCTGGTAGTACTATGGTATTTTTTTTTCCTTATTCTGTGTCCTCTAATATTTATTTTAAATTCACTCTAGATGGTAGAGAGAGAAGTTTTGGAGATATGCTGCTATATCTAGTGATGAAATGAACTTTATAAAATACTAGTGGTATATAACATCACAGCCATCAGAATGGTGATCCTGACTTCAGCTCCGAATAAGTCAGTTTTCAAATAGGCATCTAAGATTATTTTAATTATTTTTTTCTATTACTGTGCACAAGTTAATGTTAGAAATTTCCTCTCCACATCCATTTTCTTTTAAGTGAAAATAATCGCCTATTAAATTTGGAGTAGGGCCATCCATGATAAAGCATCACATCTGATGGATAAATATAGTACATTTTTGGTGGCTTGGTAGGTGTTGTAATTATCAATAATCAGATATCTTGTTGGGACTAGACTGACTGTAAATTTGATTACTTGAAAAGAAATATTCAAGTCTCTGGCTTATGAACCAAAAATGCTGTGTTGGGTCCTTATGTTGACTTGAAAAATCCCATTAGCTGTAGTGGGATGAAGAATTGCCCACAGGGCTGTCTTCATATGGTAACTTGCCAAACACACTTTAAATTGTCTTGAAATCAATAGATCCATGAACCCTCTTGCTGTGTATAAATCTATATTATCTAACCACCCACATGCTGGAGGAGTTGTGGGTGTGTTGAACCATTTAAATGCTGTGGCACCACAGATGTGGGAGTGAGAAGGAAACATGGACAAGCAGGAGAATAAGGGCAGCTGGGAGAGAAAGGAGGTGGGAGAGATGAGTAGCCTTCTCTGTCCCTGCGGAAAGGATAACATTCCATGGATCTGATGGGACACAAAGGCCTGGAAGGGTTGTGATTGGCAAATGAAAGAAAAATTACCTTGAGAGAGGGATGAAGTTCTGGGCTGTGAGAAGTATTTTGGGTCACCTTTAGGCCAAGTTAGTGAAATGAACTCTGGACCAGTAGTAGAGCACACACTCCAGCAGAGAGGGAAGAAGCAAAGAAAGGAGAACCAACTGAATTCAAATCGTTCTGATAGCACAAAGGTCTTTTCTTACAAGACTTTGGAAAACCAAGAGTTTTCTGACTTGTGGGTCCAGCTTGCACCAGATAGGTGTCAAGGGAGCACCCACCAAAATTGCTGTTGTGTAAAGGAAAGGCAAACTTTGCCAGAAATATCCAGTATCAGAAAATATCTAGCAGAAAAGAAATTGCCAGAGCCTGTGGTGATCTCCAGTCTGTGCAATGCCATTGCCTTCAGTGAAGTTTGAGTCAGCGGAGTCAGGGAAACAACCACCTTGCATTTTTAAGGAGTTGTTGGGCCATGTGTTTCCCCTGGCGACACTGGTGCAAATCCAGGGCAATCCCACCAAAGCTGGAGATTGCTCTGGCTTTCTGCCAGGTACAGAGGCTCGGGTTTGGCCAACAGAGGTCACTTACACAAGTGTGACCTCACTGCAGTTGGTGCTGCTCCACACTTGAGGTGATTGAGTGAAGAAGTTGGCGCAGTTGCTGCTGAGGAAACAGCGTGTTCGTGTTCCTAAATGTTAATTTAAATATCAGGGATTTTCTTTTCACATTTGTTATTCAGAGCTAAAAATGGGCTGGTCTTTTCTAGCTAAATCAAAACATTAGTTTAGGGTTTGTTTTTGGTTTTTTTTTTTTTTTTTTTTTGTACCTCTTTTCTCCTTTACCACAACTCATCTACTTCTAAATTTCCTAAAAGCTTTTTGGATTTAACAGGGATAAATTCTGTGCTGTCCTGCAAGTAGGTTTAGCTTTGCTGCCCATTGTCACCAGTCAAGAAATGAGTCCAGTGCATTCAAATTTCATATAACACATGGTCATGACAGGGAGGGACACATGGGCCCCCTTCATCCTCCCACCTGCTTGGTGGCTTCTTCTCTTTTGGTTTCTTTTCTGCTGGCTCTCACTCTGTCTCACTGCTGGGTGAGGTGTATCCCTGTGTCACACTGCTCTTAAGAGGGAGGGATGTAAAATTTTTCAACCACTAATTTTTTTTAAGAAAAGGTTCTGAAATGAAGAGTTTTCAGCAGCATTGATGGGACAAAACTCATCCCCTTTGTCCATGAGCTTCCCTTGCTGAAGGAGCACTGGGCAGAGTGCTTGGGTTATTTAAAAGAAGATTTTCCCCAATGTTTTTAGGGCAAAATGCATTCATCTTTGCATAGGACTAAATATTTGGGGATGAGCGGCTGTTGCTGTGTTGCAGCAGGGATGGTCGGGGTGTTTGTCCCTGCTCAGGGCTCATCCTTCTTGCTGGGTCCTGGAACCAGAGGCTGGGGAAGCTGAGGAGCATGGGCTGTCAAAGGCAGAGATGGGACACGAATCAAGGCACATATAAAGCCTTCCTCTGCTCTCATTTGGATTATTTGCAGCTTTTTTTCGCTGATTTGCATGAAAGTAGAGTTGCGACTTTATTTAGCACTGCTATAATGACTTCAGCACAGCTCAGGAACATCATCTGGTGTCATCTCCTCCATGCAGGGCCCTGTGGGGAAAGGGTGGCAGTGTAAGAATGACAAATGGGATCGGGATGCTTTTCATATGAGTGGATAGTACAGACAGGATGCTCTGGGGGACAGGCAGGGAAATCTGGGACAAGGTGCCATGCAAAGCAAACCCAGCCTGATTTGAAAGGTGTAGAGGACGTGCCGTGATTTTACCAGTGGGAAAGGACGAGCAGGTGGGAGAAGAATGACAAACCCCTACACTTTGATTCTGGAACACCGTGGTGGTTGGGCATGGGGAGTTTGCTGTTTGTTCTTGCCTTGCTGGTCAGATCACAAGCCATGTGCTTTGTGTGAGGGGGAGTAGGAAATGTTGCCCCTTACTAAAGTCCTGTGAGTCCCCCAAAGACAAGAATAAATACATTATCTATCCTAAATACAAAGAAGGAATGATGCTGGAAAGCCAGGCAGGGTTGGACGTGGGGCAGGTGAGGAGGTGACAGCTCAGCCCCACGTCAGGATGTTGCAATGGGAGCTGCACATCTTTGCCCTCTCCGCTAGCATGTTAACACTGCTAACATACAGCCAGACTGCAGAAAAAGGTTTTAAAAAGTGCATTTTGTTTCCTTTTGTGGGTTAATGAGCCACAAGTCCCCGTGGGAGAGGCAGAGTGCACTGCCCCGGGATGCTGGGCTCTCTGCAGGGGATGGGATGGGGTGGAAGGAAGCACAGGGCGATGCCCGGCCCGCACCAGGAGCGCGTCCGCCCGGTGCTGCTCCGGTGCTCCCCATATTTGGTGGTCTTTAATTTGGCATTACATACTCGGGGCTTGTCTGCAGCTCGTATGATTCAAAGTTCTCCATGGGGTCTAATGTACAAGGCCTGGCCTGTTTTCATTAGGTTTCCTGAGCTCTCCTCCCTTCTCCCCAGTGTTGCCGCACAAAGACACTTTTGTCAGGCTATGTTGGACTCTCCTCAAAATCCAAGCACTTTCAGGAAAGGACTTGGAAGTCTATCTTCTCAGTTTCCATATCCCTTTGCCCTCTGCTCTGGCATTTGGTTTGATTGGTTGTAGAGTTGTCCTTTTTTCCCCCCCCTGCTTCTTTTTGTTGATCTGTCTGTGCTGGAGTCTATCTTGCAAAGCAAAAAGTGTATTGCAAATCGTGCAAGCCAGCTCTCTGAATTATTGCACATTGTAAAGTATTAACTCCTTCAGTCCTCGGCTGGTTTAGGTGTTAGGACCGAAATCATGATAGGAATGTTAAAGGAGTATTATTATATTTTATGTTCACTGCCACAAGTTTAGTAAGAAATTTAATCCCCCCCTCTCTTGCTCACACTCTCTCTCTTTCTCTGCCTCTTTAGGAAAAAAAAAAAAAGAAAAAAAAGAAGGGAAACTGGCACCAAACTTCCATTTGACTTGGCAACTTTTTCACTAATGTGATTTGATATGCTTTACTAGAAAGGGTAACATGCTAATGTTTCAGAAGAAGCCGATTTTCTATTAGTGAAAGTATGGTATATAAAAGATCAGACATTGCTATTAAACTCTTCAATCAATGAATTTATAGCCTATTCTAAGTGGTAATGATATAATGGAATGCAATAATTTAATATTGAAAAATATGTTTTGGTTTGACGTTTTGGGGATTCCAGGAAATGCTGCTATTTATATAGCTGCATCTGTGCAAAAATTAAAAACAGGGAAAAAAAAGATTATAAAAGGAAACACAGCCAAATAGTTTGAAATCGATCTATCCAAGATGCTTTTATAACATATTATATAAAGATCATGTTTGCTCTTTTCATGTATCTGTTTCCTCAGACTATGATTTTATCATGATTTATGCACCCACGTACTGATAATATGAATAGAGTGGTGGGCACTACTTTGTTTCACATATTTCTAAGCCAGTTTGTATATTACTTTTTCAGGGGCAGAGGTGGAAATAGTATTTCTGCCTATGGGATATAATTATATTACAGTTCCTACAGAAGAGGGCTAAGTACAGCCCCAATGTTTCAATTAATAATGCACTGTCAGCTCTGAGGGATGATATGAAACTGTATTGGATCAAAGATTACCAGCATCAGAGAGGGTTGCTGCTCTCTCTGCTTTTCTTTTCCCTTTTCTTTTCTTTTTTATGTGCCTGATTGACTCTCTGCAGTTTTTTGAAGAATAATATTTTGCTTGAAAGTAAAATATTACATTCCTGCAAGCCTGATTAGGTTACTTTTAGGGGTGGGAGTTGGTTCCTTGCTGTATATGAGCAGATGTTAAGCTCCTTCCATTATATTTTAACATCCAACATCTTGCATATACCTTTTAATTGTTAATGTGGTCAGGCAATAAATTCACTGTCTATGGGGAACTAAGAATAATTTTCCAAATTTCATTCTCTCTAGCCAGTTGCTAGGAAATGAAGTGCTTTGGTTAATAATGCATTTAAGATATTTGCAAGATCTCTGTTTAATATTTGTTCTGTATTTACATGAAATTGTGACCAAAAGAGAAAGGGTAATTAAAATACATTTAATTTTTGGTAGCATTTAGCACCGGCTTGAAACGTACTACTAATAATTATGAAATAATTTTGCAGATGAATAGGAAAATATTCTTTGAAATCTGACAAGGTTTATTTGAAATTAATGCTTACTTAAAAAAAACCAAAACAACTCCTTTTAGGTCTTACAATTCTCTACCTCATACTGAAAAATGGTTTCCCAGTAGCATACATATCCTATATCAATGTAACTAAATTTATATTGTTATAAATTTTTGAGGTTGGATTCTTGAGTTTTGAAATTAAATAACCACAGTTAACTGTATTAAATGTAGACTTGAATTTGATCGAAAATAAGTAAAGCACTTATGACAACCTCTGTAAATGCTTAAATACTTTAGTTGTGTTTGTGAGCATTAAATTGTATTATAAGGAGCCAACACTGAGTATACAAGCTCCTGTGGGACACCTTGGACTTTTGGGAGATTAAAAAATCGTGCATTAATGAAATTTTGCAAGTTTTTTATTTAATAGATAGTGCTTTTCAGGGTATGCAAAATAATTGGTTGCGGAACGCTATATGCATCTTTACACTCACACCACATAACGTATATAATTACTTGGAGAAACTGCTTAACTTTAATGGGGCGTTTCTTGATCATATAATAGGAAAACTAACAGCTTTAATTAAGATTTATGAAGCAGAGAGGTAATATATTCTGCTAAATTAGGTAACTATTGGTGGGTAGTGTATTTTTAAGCAATTAAAGGCCCGATCCTGCAGCTCTTCTGCTGTGTAAGCCGTTGCCAGCTCATGCAAGGAGTCCTGCTGCCACGTGAGGGAGGGCTGCAGGAATCTTGTGTTTTACAGTCCCTAAGGCAGGGCAGAAAAGAGCTGTGGGTATAGGCTGGGTTTATTCCTGGTTTTAGGCCTGGCTTTGAGTAGATTTTCCTACTACAAGTGTAGCAATCACCAGAAGAAGCAGTTGGCATTGCCCTTGGTGGCTCATGTGAGTGGTGGATCAACTCCAAGAGGGCTCATTGCAGGAGGGAAGTGCAAGCAAGGCTGTTTGGGGATAAACTGGAATGAGGAGCAGGCAAGGGATTGTTTCCATCTGGAAAACTATCCATCAGAACAGAGGTGCAAGGGGCTGTGGTGTGTGGGTTGCCATGTGCTGGAAAACCCCACAGATAACGTGCAGAACATGGGATTGGACCAGAATCTTTTGAATTTTCATGGTGCGGACTTCCATTCTGTTTTTTCATGTGTTCTACGATGAATTTGGTTTTTTCCTCCCCATTAAATCACATGCGAATGTGCCTCAGGTCTGATCATGGCCAATTCTACATTTCTGCTGCACTCTTGCATGTCTGTGAAACTGGAGGAAGAATGCCAACCATGCATAGTCCTTTATTTCAAAAAGTAATCCCAATTTTAAACCACACCTGTACACAACCAGCCTTCTCTAGATGGTTAATTTCCACCCAAGCACACCTGAGCAGAAATCACTGCTTTTCTGAAGTACAAACACCTGATCGAGAGAGATCCTGCGAGCTAAGTAAGAGAAATATCAGAATTAGACAGGGATTGATTTATTCTTTAATAGTGGGCTAGACACTTTAATGCAGTTTAATGCCTGGTAGAAATTAAAAGTTCCACTCCACAGACTTCTTTGGAGATCTTTATAATTGCAAAATGGGGAAGCTTGTCTAAGAGCATTGGTTGGCCACTTTTTCTGCAGGGCTGTGAACTCATTTTTGGTTTTTCTTATGCAAGTGCCCTTTGACTCCAATGGCAGCCATGTTACCTGGAAATTACTTGGACTACCAAGAATTAATTTGTTTTATGGTTGGGTTTAGTTTGTTTTGTTTTCCCTGTGCTCAGGCTAGTTCCCCATTTAAACTGGAGGAACTTGCACTATCTGAATCAAGTAGAAGCAGAACTGCTAAGGAAATAAGTGGTCCTTGAGCTCTAGGATGTGGTAGGAATTGAATGCATTTGGTATCCCTCAAATATATTCAGTTCCGCTGTGTTGCTGCCCTGTATTTTGCCCCAGTTCCTCAGCTCAAGTCTTGTTGTTTCCCTGGTGCTCATTGTGCCTCTCTGATGAAAAGAAGAAACCTCCCAAATTTTCACGTAGGCTGCAAGCATCAGCTGGTGACACCTCCCAGTTCAAACCTTTATAGGGAAAGCAACTGGAACAATTTTCATTTAAAATACGGTGAGTTTCCAGCACCACCTGTGGAAAAGCAGCACTTGAGAACATTGCCTGGAGTAGCAAGCCCAGTATCTCATTAAACAAAAACTATCTCAGGATTTTCAGGTCCTCCTTCTCCTAATTCATGACTTTTGTATCCTGCACATTGGCAGAGTGCAGTTTTGGGGTCAGTCAGAGACACTGGCCCCAAACTTGGCCCATCGGTGCCCGTGCCTGCTCTGCATGCCACGTTTGAAAGCTCACATATCATCCAGGCCATATTTCTAATGAATCTGGCTTGGGAAAAATATGAGCACTGAACAGGAGAGTAGGGCCGTGGGAAGTACATTTTTAAAAGTATGCCCAACCAGATAAATAGACTTTTTAAACCCAAAATAAACAGATAGAGAAAACTCACTTAGGCAAAGGATGCATAAATTATCTTTACCCTGAGGATGCAGTAAGTTATTCCCTCTTTACATTCAAAACCTCTGTTTTCCAAGTCTGTATTTCATGTCTAATCACTAAGAATGCCCTCTTTGACTTCACCCGTGCCTGCAATCGTGCCCTTTCCTGAGAAGGGCCCATTTGTCATGTGGGGAAAGAGGGTTTAATTAAGTAGGGAAAATGTACCTAGGGTGGAAACTGAGCTCTGGCCATGTTTCCATAGAAAACATGAAAAAACATGTGTAGATGAGTCTAACCTTTTTTTTCTTCATGCAAAGACATTTTTTTGGTTCCCCACTTTACTCTTCAAAACCTGAAGAGTTTCTGGGTAAGACAGATGAGAGTCTTATATAAAAGAACAAGGGTGGAATGTGCGTTTATCCCCCCCAAAAAATACATTTTTCAAATTCACTTTTTTTTTCTCCATTTCCCTTTTCCCTCTGGGAAATGTCTCTGTTGTGCACTCCAAAGTGAGTCAAGGTTTTAACAGGGAGGGGTCAAAGAAAAAAGGCAACTTGCAGATCTCATGCTAAAATTCCAGGTATTCCTTTAAAACAAAAATATTGAGAGAAACAAAGGGGAAAACTATCAAGGGAAGCATTTCAATTACTGGAAGGCAAGGGAAATCTTAATTTTCATGCCAGCAAAAAGGTTATATGGGTTTTATATCTGAGCTTTACTTACTGTTGTGCTTAATTGCATGTGATCACTTGCTATGAAAAATGCAGCAACCTGCAGAACCTGTACCTTGTCCTTGAGTTGCAATACATGCAAAAAGGATCTGCCTGTAGTTTTTCCTAAATTATCAGGACAAACAGGGTGTTTTTTAAGCAAATCCATGGTCACAGTTCAGCTCCAGCCTGTAACTCTGGGTCCTCAGCAGCCCAGTGGGTCTCTCTGTTCCCACATGTTTGTTTTCCGTGTGACTCTTTGCACCCTTAGGCCATTGTGACAATCTTTTTGATTTCTTTAAGGTGGTATTCAGTTAAAGTTTTGCCAGGCAAGGACAAACAGTTGCTCTGATGGAGCAGTACAGCTGGGCACTGGAAGACAGGCTGGTACTTGGCCAGTCCTTGAATTTCTGTGCTGTCACCTTGTTCCCACTGACAAAACATGCCCCAGAGTGACTTTTCAGGTGCTGGTGCACTGAGATAGTGCTTTGAAAGAGACATATTGTAAAGAACTGATTCTGCTTCTCTCAAAGTTGTGGCACAACTCACAAACTGGGGAAAAAAGAGAACTGAGCTCACGTTATCCCAGGCAGGGTTACAGTCCAGGCTTTTCTTATGGAACTATTTCCTAGGAAATCTGGGTTTATCTTCTGAAGCCATGAATTATTCTTCTCCAAGCTGAAATAAGATGCTGTGGGGACAAAAGGACAAGGGGTAGCAGAGTGACAGAAATGGCAGGTCCTCTCACAGAGCTATGGAAATGTGTCGACACTTTTGCAGAAGGGATGAGAGAAGCCTTCTTTCTCTTTACATGAAAAGCATGGGGAGGAAAGGAAAAGAGCTGCTGCATTTCTATCATCTATAATCCTCCACTTAACCTATGAATTAGCCCTTGTGTGAGCAAAAAGGAAAGTTGGTGGCTAAACCATAACCCGCCCCCCCAAGTGGGTACAAGTCTTCCTTTTCCCATCCTGAGCACTATATATAATGGACCCCTTGAATTAAGGAGATATATTAAAAAGAATCCTGGCTGGCTTGCCCCATTTTCTTCCTGGCTGTGCATATATTTATGTAATGTCCAATACTCCAGGACCAACCTCTTCAGAGCTGGTGTCAAGGTGTAAGGTGCAATTTTAACCTAGTAATTCCATACCCGCTTTAAACTGCTGGCATGAATGTTGGCAGGAGTAGATGCCTAATTACTCGTTTATACCCAAACTGCAAATTAGGTTTAGCTTCAGTGTGCACTGTGGTTCACAGGGAGGGTGAAAATATGTGCAGAGTTACCTATAAGGGAGCCCGAGCCAGCAAAAACAAAGACAGAGTTCAGAAAGTAGAAAATCCCACAGTGAGCTGTACAGTTTGGCCAAGGACCCTCGTTCTGCCATAGCTGATACCATGTGCTTTAATGGAAAATATGAGAGCTTTTGAAACAGAAAGGATGAGAGGATTTCTGTGTATGTTGCCAGAGAGGGGGAGCTTCAGTTGAGTTAGCTTCAGCTGTCTGAATGTTCGGCTCCACCTTGATGTGGCACTCAAAGCTCTCTCAGTGGGTGAGGGTGAGAAGACCTTAGCCAGTCCATCCCCCTGGGGTGTACCTCCAATCTTCCTCCATTGACTGCTGCAAGAGCCTGGGTGCTCAATGCTCCAAATGCCTTCCCTAAAGCTAGGTGAGATGCTTCCTGATCACAGAGGAAGCTGTAGATACTAAAATGCTGGAATTTGTGGTTATACTTTAATTTTTGTGAAGCTGGCACTCAGAGGAACCCTCACCATCAGCCAGGTCTTCTCCCTGCCCAGGGGTGAGGTGGGATCCTGAGTACTTGTGTGTTGGAATGCTCTTGTTCCAAGGCAGGGTTGCATCCTCACAGGTTGTGGGAAGGTAGGAGCAAAGCAATTCAGTCTGGCTGAAGGGGATTTATCAGTGAATCCATGAATGAAGACAGAAAAATGTGGACTCTGATTTCTGGTCTCTTGTTATTTCTGCCAAGCAGTCTCATGTGTGAACCATTGATGGCAGCTGCTTGGGACTGGAGGCAAGGAAATGTCAGTGACAGTAGATGTGTTTGTTTATGCAGGCAAGAAGATGATGAAATGGGATGCGTGGCTCTTCCAAGGGAAGCTGTGTGTCCACTGAACAGAGTGGATCTGTGTTGTGAGCGAGCTCCCCGCAAAGAAAATGCTCTATCTCTGGGCAACACCACCAACAAACCATTGTACCATCCTTGCTGAATATCCTCTTTGCCTGAGTCCAGGAAAGCTTTGTCCTGAAGGAGCAGCAGGCATTTAGCAGCGAGTAGCCTCTGTGTCTCACTGCTGCCTGGCCGCGGCGAGCGACGTGCCATTTTTTATTATGTAGAAGGAAATTTTGCAAATATGCCCAAGGGTGAGGCAACATCAATAAGCAGGGAATGAACGCTCTATTACATTCATTTGGTTTCGTAACTTCTGTTGGGTCACAGGGGAGCTGCTAAAGAAAACAAAACAAAATCTCTTGTATGCCGGCTATATTTAGTCGTACGGAGCTTTGCGTTTGTTCTGGGGCTGAAGAACAGCATGTCCAAACCTGGAGCTTGAGGTTGAGTGTGTACTTAAGCCCTGGTCCTGCAAAGGCTTATGCGTGTTCCTAACTTTGCACGTTTTGAGTACAAATGAGCTTTGGTCTAATGAGCCCGCTCATGGGATGTAACGGGAAATGTCTGTGACCCGCATGGATTATTCCTTCCACACATCCATAACGCTCCCAAATGTACATCAGTACGTGTGTTTGTGCCTGTGTGAGGTACCTGGGCATCCTTGAGCTGAAAGGCAAAGGCCAGCATTTTTTTCCTTTCAATTGCCTATCCAAATGTGGCTAAAATAGTATCTTATATAAAATAATTTGATGACGTGTTTCAGCATCACTGAAACTCCCAGTGGTGGCCCCTTCTAGGCCACATGGGCTCTAAAACCAAACAATGTGAACCCTTTTGCACCAGAGCATGGGAATACAGCCTCGTCATACGTCTGTTTTCCCCTTTATTTTAGCAGATTGTGGGGTGGTTTTGGAGGAGAGAATCAAAATAATTTTTATCTATATATCTATCTGTCTATCTTAGAGAAAGTTGGGATCTGTATGGACCTGCTGTGAACAAACGGTGGTGAGGATGAATTAAAATCAATCAGAGTAGTTTATGACAGGAAGTTTCACAGTAATTGTAACAAGTTTTCCAGTTCTTGACAATCAAAAATCATGAATTAGGTGGCTTGGAAGCATGGAAGTTAGAGCATGTGGATTTCTTGAGTTTTTTATCAAGGTTTTGAGTTTCCTAAGATAGCTTGAGTGGGAATTTCAGGCTATCTTCTGTCATGGTGTAAGTTGATGCTTCTAATAGTTAAAATCCTCATATATTCACATGACTCCAAGAGCTGAGGCTTAAAGAAAATCTCAAATGTTCAGTACTGATGCTAAAATTGGAGGAGCCAGTGGTACATCCAGTTGTGCTATGACTATAGCATGGTTCCTGAGCTTTCAGGGATTTCTGTTGTTGTTGCAGTGTGTTATACATTCTAAGTTGACTACCCAGGTGGTCAGATTCATGATTTACCTATTCAGTTGAAAGGAGAATTCAAACTTTGATGGTGGAGGATGACCCATGGAGATTTGCCTCCAAAATGCCCTTCTGTGATGAATCTGGGAGGTTCCTGGTTGCTTCATTCCCCCAGCCCACAAGAGTCCCACAGCAGGGACTAAAGGCAAGGCACAGCCTTGCAACAGGCATCACTCTCCTTTGTAGCTGATAAGAAAAATGGTGAAAACAATACGTAAGTTTTTTTTTGATTACTTAAAAGTGGCAGCAGAAACTCATGCTTCTGCTTGCTTCCCCATTACTTTACATAAAATTGTTATGCATTCTAAGTAGTAGCAGCCTGGGCCTCTTGACCTCACAAGAAGAGCTGTTACTATACATTTAACAAAAACAAGGTATTATGTATTAGCCTACACATTTTGCAATAGCTCCAGCAATCTAGTAACTACAGTCCAATTTAAACCGTGCCTGGAGGCAACAAAAATTGCACAAAATGGCAGCTAATTTATAGAAGGGAGAGAGGAAATATTTGGGGGTCTATTCCTTCAAGCCATCTGATTCGTATTATTGACTCATTTAGAAAACAGAAAGTGAGCAGAGACAAGTTTTTAAGGAGTTTGGTTTCACACAAATGACTTGCAATTGCAGCCCATTATTTTTATACCAAGACTTCATTAGTCATATCCCCGTCAAACCTGTGAGCAGTGTCAAATGTTTTCAGAAAACACACCAGGACAGGTATGGAACTCATCAGCCCGTGGCAAAGGTCGCTCTCATTAAGGAGTCAAAAATGAAAACTTTCAGTGTCTCTAACACATTGCACAGACGTTCCTGCCCCCACTTCTGAAACGTGGGGCTGAGCAAGCACCTCCTGCTCCCCAGACATTCAAATAAGATCAAGATGACAGGGCAAGAAAATGAATAGGATTCTTAACTGGCTGTACTTTATAATACGGTACTGATTGGAAACAACCAGAAAGTTGTTTGCCATGTCTATAGTACCATTTCCTGAGGTTAAACATAACAACTGAAATGAAGCAATTAAGTCTCCTTAAAGCAAAAAAGGAAAAAAAAAAAAAAAAAAAGGAAAAAATGGGGGGGGGAAAGAAGGAGAAAAGGGGAGGACGTGGGTCTGACTCGGCATGCCAGCCATGCTCCGATGAGCAAAAGAAATGTCTGTGCAAACTTCTTCCCACCTGGGAGGTTGGAGGGGAGACAGGAGAGCTGTGACACCGGAGTTGTTCGGGGCTGGCTCTCAAGCTGTGCCGTGACAGATGTGTTTTGAGGAATTTTGAGGCGCGGAGATAAGAATAACAAAAAGCCATTCACTGGAGCACAGTTACACAGGCTTAGCACAAAGGGGTGAAGAGAAAATGTGTCAATACGCTCCTTATTTGTGGAAGGTTGGCCGTGTTTCTGCAGCACGCTGCAGTCGGGTCTGGGGGCTGTTGCTAACAGCAGCAAGGGTTGCTGTCTTGCCCCTTAAAAGTTATTCAGAGTTGTCCTGGCAATGAAAGAGGATTCCCTTTAGCTGCTTCGTTCTGGGACACAACAAAGTCCTTCTGATGCAGAAAATGTTTGTCTTACAGAGGCTTTGCTTATTTAAAAATAGTGTCCATGGGGCTTTACGTAAGATGGCAGAAATACTTTTAGCAAGCTTTTCGTTTTTTAACTGCTCAGCTCATGAAGACTTGAATTTGCTTGTTATGCTCTGAACACATCCTTGGGCAGTCAGGGATGGGGTCTCCAAAATGCCCTAGTCTTGGCTTTCTCAGTCTTTCCCAGTGGATTGCGAGCCTTTGGTTATGGGTATAACCTTTGCTGGGTTCCCTGTCAAGTGGGGGCAAGAAACCTGATTTCTGTCAGGCTAGTCAGTATTTGCAACATTCATCTGTGAAGATTTAAGTTCTGTAGAAGTTACTTGAAGGGAATAGTTGAACTTGTGGGTTATTTTGTATGTAGGAAGATGCATGTATGGATAGTTTAATAATTATTTAGAGATCTCAGTGTCTTTTCCCATGCACCAGCTTTTGTACAGTGTGTGCATTCACACTTGCCTCTCCTGCTTCCTTGCCTGTTCAAGCCATGTGTGCTTGAAATGTTGGAATTCTTCAACCCTCTCCAGCCTGACAGCTGGGGGCACAGATCTTGGGAAAGCAGGGAAAATGCCAGTGCTGTTGGGCAGGTTGTGGCTGCCCTGCTCTCATGTGCCCTCCTGGTAGCTCATTTCTCCCAGTGGAGAGGTGGCTGAAGTGGCAGGTTGTTTCTTGAACATAGAAAATGGAGGTGATGTGATGCACAAATAGGTTATAATCGTCTCTGACCATCATTATTGGAGTGTGCATGGGGTGAGTGGGCTCTCTGAGCTGGCTCCACTGGCTCCCAGCTCCTTTGGTTGTGTGTAGTTCACTGGGAGGTCATGTGGAGGAGGAGGAAGGCCAAAATTTCTAGGTTCAATCATTCTACTGCTATGGTCTTAGGCAAATCTGATTCTCAGTTGCTTGGCTCCCCTCTCTGCCAAGCAAGATGAGTTTGACCCTCTTTGTGAGTGTTGGGAACTCTCTTGGGTTGGGAAAGCTCTGTTGGGAGCTGTTGGTGAGCAGAGCGGCTGTCAGGGGTGAGCTGAGAAATGCCAATGCTTATCACTGATAAGCAACACTTTGGCTAGACCCACTTAATAAAAAGACATTTCTGACACACATTACCTGCCCTGGGCTCACACCATGGAGTTTCTCCCTTTCCCAAACGCAAGACACATGGGGTTATGAACCTCCCTCTGCTGATCAAGCCTGTTTATCTGCAGAGATCAGGGCTGGGCTTTGCTGGGGTGTCCGTGCCCTCACCTGCCAGCCCCCGGCCAGCCCCTGACCAGAGGCACATCCTGATGCCAGCCCTGTGATTGATGCACTTGGCCGAGAACTTCCCTCCTGCCCGCTCAGGAAACAGGAGGGCTGGGGAGATAGTGCTCGCCTTTCTTTCACAGCCCCTGCTTCCGAACTCTAATCACCTTCTGCTGTGGGAAAAGAGATGAGATGCTGCCTAAAAAACAGATCATTGTCCGCCTCCTAGATTAATGCAGAGAAAGCAGTATTGTCTGCTGAATGGATAAACCTTCCTCCTGTCACTCAAAACCTAAATTCAACGCTACTTCATTTCTAAGAGGCTTATCTTCCTTGAATAGACCCTTGCAGCTCAAGTAAGAGGCGATGTAATGAAGCGTGTTTTTTTCTTAAGTGAGAAACCTGCTGCAAAGAAGGGGTGAAGCCTGTGCAGCTGTTCTAAAGGGCCTTTGCAGACTCTCGAAATACTTGTCATTTATCTGGTCTTGCCTGACAGCAAATGAGAGAAGATCAAGTTCAAAATCTGCTGGCGCGGCTTTCAGGGCTTCTTCATCTGTTAATTAAATAATGGTCATTAGCGCACAATGCGCCCCAATGAGGGCGGATATGATGCTGAGGTGGAAATATGGCTTTGGGGGGTTAGGAATAAGCAGATGGTCCCCAGGAATTTTGCTGCTTTGACCCCCCCCAGCGATGCCTTGGTATGTGGCTGGAGGGGCTGGCAGTGAAACAGGTGGCATCAGGCGGAAAAATAAATTCGTAGAAGCGTGCTGAAATCATTGTAGGACCCACTCCTTTCATGTGGGGCAGCGATTAATTCAGTGATTTCCCACAAACCAGCCTGTTTCTGGAAAAGCACCCACACCATTGCCACAAATAATGTCCTCTTTGCTTTCCTGGAGCCTGCTGTACTTAAAGACTTGCACTTTCAATGTATTTTGGGAAATGTACTCTCTAAATTAAGATTGGGTTGCTTAACATCAGAGGGCCTAATCCTGAGGTGTTTACTCAACTTCTGCTTGGTCAAAACTTACTCTGATATCAAAGAACAGCTCTGAGGGTTGCTGGGCTGGGATGTAAGATCTGTCTCTGAATAACTACAGGTGATACAGGAATTTATTGTGGATGTGAGAGGTTAGTTCTTCTTTTTATGGTCAACATATTTTCACATGTTTGAATTCATATTTTACCTAGAAGCACTGATCTTGTGAATACTTCTTTCTTTCATCACTAGTAGCATGACTTTTCCAGTCCCACCATCACCATGTGGACTGTGGGCATTCAGCTTGTGCCTGTGCAGTTGCAGGCCATGTCCTGAAAAATTCTTGGCCTTTTCTGACCACATCCACTGAGGTGGATGTGGTTTTATTTCAGCTGTGACCATCTAGGAATTGTGTGACACTGAGTTACCCAGGATTATATCTGATTTTTCCTGTGAGTTGCTGGTTTTCTTCCTGGGGTTATTGGGTGGGACAAGAGAGGAGATCCAGCATAGTGCACATGAGGAGGGCAATGCATGTGCCAGAGTTAAATGTGCCTGAATGTCCAGTCTGGCTTGGCCAGGAAAATAAAAAGCTTTAAGAACATACTTGAGAAGATTAGCCATTGGAAGGGTGCTGGTCAGCTTGGGGGGCTTTGGCAAGCCCCTGTGCTAAGCATAAAGCAGTTGGATGGTGATTTAAAGGGGATTTTGAGCAGTGTGGATGAAAACTCAAAGCTTGGAATGCAGATCCCTGTCATGGGATGGAGCATTTCTAATGCTGAAATGGGTGCTCAAAAATCCCGCATGGAAGTTGGTGTTACCAGGATGGGTCCCTGGATGTCATGGCATGGCCTGGATCAGTGTGGAGACCAAAAAAGTCAAGGAAAAGTGAGGAGTGGCTGAGAAAAACATGAAATGCACAATAAATATGCTCATGCAACAAATCTGTGTTAAAGCAAACATTACGCTTGTGACAGAAAACAATAAAAGTAAGGAAATTTGCAGTTAATGGTAAAACATACCATATGTCCACAAATGCCTAGGCACACCAGGGCACCCCTGTAACTGCTTGCTTGATGTCAAGGTGTTGAAGGCCAGATGGCAGGTTTCACCCCAAATTACAGATTCTCAGACTGCTGCTATGTATTTTTGTCCTTGGTTGCCTTTTTCATCATGTCTGACCTATTCCCACCATATGCTGAGGTGAATGTTTGTGAAGTGGGCATGACCTGCAGTTCTGCTTGGCAAATGTTGTTTTTCAGGTACTTTGGAGTGGGAAAACCTTGCTGATAGTGCCCTGAGTAGATCAGTCAACACTGTTGCTAAATATGCTGTAACACTAAAATATGGCACCTGGCCTGGTGGAGAAAATGTCGACATCACAAATCACAGGTTGTCCCTCCAGCCCTACATCTGGAGATGCTCTTGGCAAATATAATGCTATATTTCTTGGATTAATGGGCATCAATAGCCAAATTCCCTAGACTACGGAAAATTAACAAACGCTTTCATCTCTACTTTGATTACAGGGATTATTTATGGGGATGTTTTGGTAGTAGGTGCTGTTTGTTAACTGTTTAGGGAGCTGGCTAGAGGCTCGGTGTGTGCAGATACTGACCTTTTGCAGATTTTTTTTTTGCCTTAGCTGGTGTCTTCGTCAGTAAGGAGACACCTGCATCCGTGCAGGCCCTGCGAGCAGAGCAACACAGCACTTCAGTATTTCCCCTCCTTCGCCAGCTGGATGGGACCCCTGATACAAAACCTGAGAAATGTGCCAAAAGCCTTCAAAGTTCAGGCCAGAGGTGTTTGTGCAAGATAAAAATGGGACAATATAGCATCCCTGGACAACTCATCCGTTTACACATGACACTCGCTGCGCTCTCTAATTAGCTTGTTAGTGAGGAGGCAGGAAGAAGTGCAATCAAGTTTTTATGATTCATCATTTCTGTTCCCTGTTTGGGAGACAATGTCAGTGCTCTTTGCCAATCATAGAAGGTGGCTTTCGAGTGCCTTAGGGAGAAGCTTTTTTTAAAGATGCTCTGTCTGTTTCTGAAGGCTGAGCCACATTTCTAAATAATAGGGAAGTCCTGGAGTTTGTTTTGTGTTGTGCCCTTTTTTTTTTTTCTAATTGTATCTACTAACAATGCTTTTATGTTTGCTGCACGTAAGCTAAAAGAAAACATGCTGCCAGTTTGTCTGTAATCCTGTTTTCACTCAGAAGTATTTGTGCAGAAATAAATTAGAAATGGTACCTGGAATATTTTCCACAATACAAAAGGCAAATGTAAGTTTTATTAAGTTGAAAAGGATACATTCTCTTCTCCTGACCTTGATTTTTTAGCTATATTCTCTATACCCTTGCTTTAGAAGTATTATTCTTCATCCCATCCAATTACCATTTCTATCAGCTCTTCTGAAAGATTATGCTTTTTGGGTGTTCTTCTGTAGATGTCTTTCCAGTGGCTTCACTTGATGAATGTGACAAGTTTTGTGTTTTCTCCCTCCCCTCATTGAATTGGAAAGTTTTTTGATAAATACAGGCCAATAAGTGCCCAAAGGCAGTGTTTCAATGGCTGCTAAATCTTTCAAGGTTAGGACTTAACCTCCGTTCTCCCTAATTCAACTGCAACCTTCAGTCTGGAGCCAATCAAGAATATCAGATGATACTTAAACAATGAAGGATTTCTGATATTCAGGTACAGCCTCTGTTCAATAGGATTGCAAATTCTTTGTGTGAAGAAAGTCGGTTTTGCTCTAAAGTACTGTCACAAAAAGTGAAATTACCATTTGCTTGGAATGATGCCATTCATCATTGTCAGAATACTAAGCATTGTAAGTAGCTAGGCCTCTCCAAATTAATGCCTTGTTTTGCATCAGCTAAATTTCCCAAATCCTCGAGGATGGGTCATACAAAACTCATCTCACCGTTTTAATTTATCAATCCAATATGAGTGCGGTGAAAGGGAGCTTCATTCAGTCTTAGCTCTTTTATTTACAGTCTAATTCTAAAAGAAAAGGAAATAAGATATGAAAATAAGTTGGAAAATAAGATAAATCTCTCAGTGAAATCACAAGATCTACTCAGTCCTGTAGCAAACCCTCTATAATTCATTTGTAGGTCAGCTCAAGGGATTAGCCATGACGTATTTGGAAATTCATTTATTTTTATTTTATTTTGCTGTTTCTTATGCATAAGGGTAATGCTGTCCCCAAGGCTTTTCAGGTAGCCCTCAAATCTTGACAACATTTGCTGTCTCTAAGGCCTAAGCCAAAATTAATTTTCAAATAAACAGCATAAAAATGTATGGAGTTGTATAAATTTGAATACAAAATGCATTTGTTTTGCTTGCTCCCATCCACACATACATACTGTTGGCTCAGCCAAAAATCATAACATGACATGGAAATTAACGGCCATATGTACATCATGAAAGTCAAAAAAGTTTCTTAGTTTATTAGAAAGACTGTGGTGTGGGTTTTTTTTTTTTTTCTACCCACTTTCTCCCTGATCTGCTCTGCTGGGGAAGCACTGCATGTTAATTGTGCTTCTTTCTCTGGGTGCCTCTGAGCCCGTGGCTCTGCTCCTGGACCACTGGTTGCCTCCTGCATCCCACTGGGGATTTTGAGGTTGTGACATCTCGAGAAGTATCGACATGTTTTCAGTGAAAGTGAAATTAAAAGGGTGTTTGTATCTCTTGCAATTTGTTTTATCAAGGAAACAGTGGAAGTGAGAGAGCTGCTTGGACAGCCTGAGGCAGCAGCACAGGCTTGGAAATGCTTCTGGTCCTGCAGGGAGCAGAAAATTGGACAGGAGGGCTGGAAACAAGGCTTGAGGCAAAATCCCCAATTTTGGGTTGAACCAAAATGAAAAACCCAACAAGGAGCCCATGCTGAGGGATTGTAGAGAAACCATACAAACATTTTGCTGCTGTTTGAATATGGTATGGGAATTGAGTCTTGCATCAGGCTCCAGTGCACCCTGAGGAGTGCAGCAGTTGCTCCTGCCCCAGGAGCCTGTGGCACCTGCGGGATCAGCCCCACTGCAGCTAAGATAACTCAGTGCTCTCAAATTAAAACAATGCCTCTGTTCGGTCTCATTCCACAAGGGGGCTGCAGGCACGCTGGAAATTCAGCAGCTGGCAGGCTGGGGAGTACCTGGGAGAAGGGATGCCCGATGCCATGGGGAGGTGCCCAGGCTTGGGCCAAATCCAGAGGGAGATGGTCCCTGAGCAGGGCAGAGCCTGTGCCTGGCTTTTTCTGAAGGTGTGACCCGTCTGATAAGGAATGGTGGAAAGCAGGAGGAAAAGCCTGCAGGGGTGAGCTGGGATGCAGAGCTGCATTGTTGCACTCCTGCTGCTCCTACCCCCAGGTTCTCCAAATAAATTGGGTTAACCAAAAAATCCTTCCAGTTGTGCTTAATTAAGAGAAGTACATCTGTGTGAGATCTCACTGGTGCCTTGCCTGGAACTTTCATATCTGGGGCAGCATCAGCTGACCAATAAATAGTTGGTTAATTATTAATTTGCTAAAGATTGTTTGGAAGGGTAGATCACCTTGAAATGTTGCTTTCTATTATCTTTCCCAGCCAGGCAATGAAAGATTTCAATTTAATGTGACATGACAAACTACAAACAAGTGTGTTTTAGGCTTTGGCAGGTGAGGACACTGGGGTCTGAAGGGGTGCTGCCAGGGACTGGCTTTCCACACCATGCCTACCCAGGATCAGGTGTCAGCCTCCTGCCTGGCATGTTTGGGTTGTGTACAGATCCTCTGTTTAGCAAATAATTTATATCCTGGGTCATCATGGAGTAACTTCAGTACTGAGCGATCATGCACACTTCAGTATTTTGAAGCTTTTCTTTTCAGCTATAGCTGCTCACCCTGCTGTGCACAGCACAGAGCCTTCTGTCCCAAAAGACATCAAAGTGTGCTTTATGGATTATTTTCCAACTTTATTTAACCCTCCACTGAAATGCTGTTATGCTGGACTTTGGGGTAAAACACACGTGGGCAAGTTCTCACCCTGCCTCCTCCAGGCGTGCTGCCCTTTCCCAGCCCGGAGCGTGTCCTTGATGTGCATGGAGCAGCTCAGACCTTCCCACCTGCCTCTTCCCAGCTGCTGTTTGCAGGCTGAATTTTCCCTCCAGGCTGAGAGGGAGAAAGCTGGGGCCAGTTGTTAAATGGATGTTGTTCTTCCCATCCAGCGTGCAAGAGCTGCCCAGTGGCCCTGGCTGGGGAGCAGCTGCGGGCTCTGAGCCAAGCTTGGCCTTGGCTGGTGATGGAGCATCTACTTCAGCTTTTGGTCTCATTCCAGAATCTCCTTTGCTTGCCCTCTGTCACCTGGCAGATTTTGCCCACCAGGCTGCAAGAAATGCAGGTGGAGAATTGTTCACCTGAGCTCAGCCCTGGGTTAACTGGGAATGGGAAGAGGAGCGTGGACACCAGTGGGGAACTCCTGCCATCACTGGGTCCTGCTCTTACCAGCCCAAATCTGCTGTCATGGCTGCAGGTCAGAAGGAGAGAAAGAACAGAGGCAGAAAGACAGCCTTTCTTGCAAGTAAAAGGTAACTTTAAAAGTTATCTTTTGGCAGTCAAACATGAATGCTGCCATACAGCATATTTTAAGACTGGAAGGTGGATTTTAAAAATGAATAATCCCCTCAATTATCAAAGATAAAAAGGAGATTGGTTTGTATGTATTTCTAAAAGTGAAAAACACAGATAGGATCATTGAACTACATGATATCACTTATCTCTGTTTAGTGTATCTTTTTTTGACAAAAAATCAGACATTTTTTGTTTGTTTTACATACTTGGAATCTCCTCAAGTCAAAATCCCAGAGGAACACAATGCCTTGCTCTTAATATACACCGCATACAAATTGCTTTTTAATTCATAACACTTCCTAATGGCTATTTTAGGCAGTGTTTGTAGCCCAGCAGAACAGAGTAGTGTGCTTCTGGTTGAAAACCATGTTCGTGACATGCGAACTGTGTGTCTTGCTGTCCTGAAACTCTGTCAAACCTGACACATCAATAATATGTTTAGCCCTGTAAATGTCTTTCCATTGTGCTCATCGCCCTGTTATGGCAATTGCTGCTTAGGTGACTTTCATTCCTTGCCAAAGCGTAAAACACCCCATGATGCATGAAATGTGGGATTTGCATTCCCATTTGAAGCCTCAGATTCAGAAGTATGTTGGTGACTGGTTCCTCGAGGATCTGTGTGCGTCAGTGCAGGGTTCTGCAAGGCTTGGCAGAGTGCTGTGGGGGGAAGTGGCACTGTTGGTTGTGTGGAAAAGTGGAGAAGCAGTGGATTTTAGTTTCTGTTAGGAGGAGGTGGCAATTGGTTTCCTTGGATGTGCGTGGCTGCAGCAGCTCTTTGCTTTAGCTAAGCAGGGCACATGATTAAATGAGTTCTTCCCTTCTGGCTCCCTCCCTTTTGCATTTTTTGGAGAGCAAAACCCTTTGCCTTGTCTGCCTGCTGATGTGCCACTGAGGAGATGTGGCTGTGGCACTATTCCTGTGTCCCTGTGCTGAGGCTGGTACCTCCCTGTGCTCCTGTTCTCCCCAGGCTAAGGCAGAAAATCTCCTCTGTTGGTTTCAGCAAGGTGCAGGATTTTCTCTCCTTTTCTCCAGCTCCTCTCTTTTACCCTGTGGTATTTACACTTCATAGAGATAAAGGAAAGGAGTTGTGTAGTCCTATACCTGTATCTTAAGTAACTGCGTGCATTTCATGATATTGTTTGTAAGTGAGAAAAGTTTCAGGGCTTTAGCTAAATCCATTATTTGGACTCCTACACAAAGTTTTCTGTAAACTCTTCCTGTTTATACCAGGTGAGGATCTGGCTCCTTTCATTGCTTTCAGTTTGGCACGGCAATTAACTCTAAACTCCATTTGCTGTTTCTGCTGGGAAGAGCATAGAGGTGAAAGAAACTTTGAGCAAAAACTCCAAACCTCTACATTTATGAGAGTGATTTTAATAACTTTGGGTTGCCCATGCTAATCCTTTAACAGGAAGGGGGTTTGAGAACTGACCCAACCTCCTTTCCTTTCATTCTATCCCAAAACACCTGCAACTCTCAGCAGAGTAATCTATGAATCACTGTGTCTGTCGTCTACTTATTGTCTTGTCTAGTGCACTCCACGGTGGAACTAATCAACAGCCCTGAATGAAGCATTGCTCCTGAGCTGAATTCCTTAAAGCTCCTGAAGTATTCAGCAAGGAGGAGAAATCTTTTAGTATGATTTGCTCCACATTCCAAATTCATTTATAGAAAGAGAATAGATGATTAACAACGGGTCGAGAGACACAGATTTAGCACTGCTTTGCCCTGACCTGCCCCGAGTTACTCCTTCCACTTCCCAGGCTGCTCTAATAAGATGGGTTCAAGGATTGGGATGGCAAAAGCTGCTTGAATCCCCTGCACCCAGCCGTCTTAATTTGGTTTATTTGCCTTAATGAAGAAATCTGGTTCCTTAATTACAGGTGAACGGAAAAGGTCACTTGCCACGCTGACAAATGGGTTTACCCTGAGCTGTTTGTGTGGGGCTCTCAGATAGTGTGTCCTCCCCCTCCTCTCCCCTGCCACGAAATGCCAATGTCTCCTCCTGTTGCGGCCATTACCTGTGGTGCCTGGGCTGCCTGCCAAGGAGCACCCTCGGTAGCAACAAAAGCATAATCATTTCCAGTTGGAAGAGGCTGAGCTGGAGTAATTTTCCTCTTTGGAAAGTGCAGCAGCCGGGCTCGGGTTAAGCAGGAGGACGCTCGGTCCTGGGACACAGCACAAGGAGGGTGTGAGATTTGTCTGCAGCAGCCACTTGGGGAGACAGTTTGGGAGGTCCCAAAATGTGTTCTTCATCCTCACCTTGTGTTGTCCAGCTGACTTTGGCAGTGGGGTCATCTTCTTGCATCTTGCAAACACCTTTGTTTTGGCCAGGCATGGGTGGGAAATGCTAGCAAAATGGGTGCAAAAGAGGGGATTAACATTTCCTAAGTGAACAGCCCGGCCGGCAGAGGAATTCAGAAGAGTGAGAGGTGTAAAAAGGACACCCTGCATCTCCCAGGACTGGGCAGCAGCATGCTTTGAGGGTGTGTTGCAGGCCCTTTCCCAAGCCGTGCAAGCCTTGGGCTCGCTGACCTTTGCTGTTGACTTTGGTAATAAACTGTAGCAATTAAGCCATGCCTCTCTCCCTGTGGACCTCCTGGAAAAAGGCAGCTGAGTGGTCTCATGCAGCCCTGGTTAGTGGCTTACTCCAGGAAATCCTGCAGCTGGTACAAAAGGGAAACCATTCCAGAAAGCACCTCAGGAGCTGTGTAGGTACATGCAGGAAAATCATTGTTTCTTTCGGGTAGAGCTGAAAACCTCTTGATGTGTGTAGAAGCACTTGGAGCACGTTCATGTACGGTTGTCACCACGTGTGAGCTTTGTGGACATGTGGGCGGTGGAAAATAAAACTTTTGAGGAATGGCCTGGGAGCTTTGCAGAAATGTTGCCCATGTGGAGTGGTGTTCAGCAGAAGCTGAAGCTCGTCTCCAGGTTCTGGGTGCTCACAGACAGCCTCACTGGCAGCCTGCTCAGGTCATGTAAAAAATGAGGTGGGTCAAACCCCAGATGTGCTGACTGAGTGTTGAGACGCACTGATGTTCACTTTGCTGGAAATTGATGTCTCTTTTACTTCACACTTCTGTTTTGAACCAAAAAGAGAGGTGGGAATTGGTCCAAAACAGGGCTTTCCAATTTTATTTGGCATTTCAGTTCTGCTATTTTTGAGTAATAGTCAGAGATAAAGATAAAGCTCTGTCTTGCAGGAACGTCCTTGGACGTGAAAAAATAAAGCAGACAGGTGACTGGCAGGAAGTGAGAGCTGCTGCTCCCACACAGATGCAGATGGCTAAATAAGTTTTGAGATCATCATTCCTGTTCAGGTCCTTTCCTTTGATTCTTCAGATTATTTTTATGCCAGAGGCAAATAAGAAACAAAGACAAATATGCAAAATGATGAGCTGGAGCTTATCGGAGCAGGAAAATAAGCCACTCACGCCACTTCCCGGTTTGCCATGAAAGGCAAAATCATTCACAGTGGTGAATCATGGCAGCTTGAGCTGCCTGAAATTACTGCTTTCTGCAGTTAAATTGCTACTGGCATACATGGGCTAAACAAAGATGTTCAGTTCATTTAAAAGAGCAAGTTTTCTTTAATTTTGATTTCACATGTGCTTTTGTAGTGCCATGGGATGGTCTGATTTTCTGACAGATGACATTTTAGAACAGTTGTGTGTTTCCTTTGGGAACTGTAGTAGTTTTAAAGAAAAAAAACCTGAGAGATGATGGAGAAGTGCATTTACTCCTATCTCCAAGAGACATCACATGGGGATGAAGAGGTCTGTGTTGTATCTCTTCAACAACCAAAATTGATGCTGGGTGCAAGTGCCTGATTCTTCTCACTGATAAAAATATGGATTTTGGAATCTGCTCCTTCTGCCTTCTGAGTGAAGGCATTAATTCATCCAAGTTTTCTATGAGAATCTCTTGTGCATGGACTTTCAGAGTCAGCCAGGTAACTTTTAGACATATTAAAGGTACTGAATGTTACTTCTATAGAATATATTTTTTGACAGGTCTTGATCCTTCCCAGGTGCTGGAGATGGGAGATAAGTGGTTTATTTACAACAAAAATATAGCTGCTGAAATTAGACTATTTTGAGTAAGCTAGATGGGAGAAAGCCTTTTGGAGCCAAATTTAACAACAAATAGGTGCTTCTGCAGTGTGGCAGTTCCTGCCCTTCTGGCTCCTCCTGGTCATGTTATTCCTTGGAGTTTCATGCATTTCTGTGGCTGCCAGGGAGCAGAACTTGTTCCCTGCAACCCAAACAAATTTCTCACTTTGTTCTACCAAATTTAACCAGCATGTACACGGGCAAAACATCTGACCAGACCATCTGCTGTGATGTGTCCTAGTGCCAAAGCTCTCTGCTCCTCCCAGTCCACAGGCTGGTATTTGTCTGCTGTAGGTGTCCGTGAGCGTGCCCACCTCTGAGCAGATGGTTCAGATTTCCTTTGTGCTTGACAGACAGCTTGAAGGATGGCATTTCACCTCAATCTGGGCATCTGAGCTGAGTCCTCTAAGAGTCTCTCCCAGGTGTTTCTGCAGCCTGTGCGAGGCTGGTGTGGATGCTGTGAGCGCCCAGCCTCGGGGTGGTGGATCCTGGCGTAGGATGTGTGCAGACAGCAGAGGGTGCTGGAGTTTTTTCCCTTTCAATGCACCTCCAAGGTTGCGGGATCATTACGAACTAAAATCAATTGGCTCTTACTCTGCTGAACACACAAAAGCCAGGCAGGTACAGCAGGAGAGGAGGTACTGAGCTTGAGTTAAATGGACACTGTCACCTTCAAATCACACCTCTGCCAGAACTTCTGCACCTATCAAAACTGTAAGTGAAAACTGAGGTTATCATTATACAAACCAACAGCTTTTAATTTTAATGACTTTTAAACTAAGATTTTCCTCTCTTAAACATTTTAATAACCTTTTTTCCCCCAGGAAATTGAAAACAAAAGCCTCTACAGTCCTTTATTTTAGAGACAACAGAGTCCAGAATTTTTTTTTTTTCTGTCAGAAGTACAATTTGCAAACATCATCATCCTCCAGGAAGCTGCCAATATAGACTTTTATAGAGTAACAATGGTGTCAGCTGGCACCTTACAGCAGATCTGTACAACTAAAGAGCTTCACCCAGGACGGCCAGTCCCATGGGCCAGGGCTGCAGGAAGGGTTCCCCTGTAAATGTCTGTAGCAAGCCTTTTAAAAGCAGGATTTGGAAGAAGCAAGGGTAGCAAACCAGGCTTGCCAGGCTGTAAGACTGGAATAACTCCCTTAAGCTCAATAGAGCTCAAGTCACTTAAAATTCTCAGAGCCAAGTTTTCCCCATCAGGACATGGATGCACTGGTTGGTTACAGAATAATCCTGAAATTCAGATTTGTTCCTCAGGTCCGGCTGTGAGTGAGGAGCTTGAGGGTTGTCTCATGTGTGCTGTGGTTGGTGGTGATGCTCATGGCAGGGAATGGAAGCTGGTGTAGGGCAGTGGCTGCTTCACCTTCTGTTAATGCATCCTTACATCCATCCCTGCTTAAAAGCGCAAATTTCACATCACGGGTTCCAACTCCAGCTGATGTCATAGCCAGGATTAAAACTTGGGAGTGACTGGCTCCTGGCCTATTTATTAATCTATTAAATCACACAGTCTCTCCTGCTAACTCTTGCTGGTTACTGGGGTTGTTTGGCAGCAGCAAGCCCAGCCCAGTGTCCATTGCTGGCTCTGTTATGAGCTTGGTTGCCAGCTCAAGGGCATCCAGTCAATAAATGTCTTATTTTTGGATTCTCCCATTCTCCTGAGACCATTGCTATGAGGAATGACCTCCCTTAGCTCATTCACCTTGTTTGCTGTTCCCAACCCAGAGAATGCTGTGGCCATTGCATGAATCAGTCCTCCCATGGAGGAGAGGTCTCACTGGGATGTTTTCCTTAGCATTTGAACCAGAGCTGGGGCTGGCATCCACAGGACAGTCCAGATGAACATAGACAAGTCTATATTTTAGTCATGTTAAAGCTATGGCTAAGCTAACAAGAGTCAGGAAATCCAAAGTGCAGATTGGCAGGCTGTCCTTGGCCTGCCCTGCCACTCGTGGGCATGGCATGGGGCACTGCAGTCCACGGGGAGGTGTTTCACTGTGCAGTGTGCTGAGGGTGGAAGAGCAGCTACAGGCTGTGAGACCCATGATGGGTCCATTTCTCCTCTTTTTAATCAGTTTATTTTTTAAGCAGTTGATTTTTTTTTGGTTGTTGTTGTTTGCAAAAGGTAATTGTGCAAAGGTATGTGGCTTCCTCACATTGAAGTGGAAGTCTGGTTTTTACAAGTGAACATCAGGGTGGTTTCTCCCCCTCTGCAGGGTATGTCCATGGCTGGCTGTGGCTCACTGGTCTTTTTGCACTGCAATACACAGAAACCCCTTCCCTTTTTGAATGTGCCATTTTCCAGTTGTCTTTTTGTGTAGCCAGGATCACTTCTCAGTTTTGATTTTTTTTAATGAACATTTTTCCCCTTATGTGTTTAAAAATGAGTGCCCTCTTTAGGAAATGCACTATGGGAATCCAAAATCTTCTAGCTTGCCTGCTACACAAAAGTTGTGAAAAATAATAACTCACATATTCTTATGCTAAACTACATATTCTTATGAGTAACTGGAAAGCCTCATCTAAGTTTCTTATTAGAACTGTAAAATTATTCAGATCAAGATAATTTTCATAATTAAAAAATTTCTGGTTCCATACTACAAAATTTAATTATTTAAAAACTTCCTGCTTCTCCTGTTATCAATATAATTCAATATATATTTTATAAATTTGTTTTATAATTTAATATTTTACAATTCAATATAATATAATATAATATTAGAATGTAATTTATATAAAATCATATATAAAAATAATATTAAAAATAAAAATTAAACGAAAATTTATGTAAAATTATAATATAATTTAATATTTTATAATTTTATATCTTATAATGGTATATAAGATATAATATATATTTTATTTTTATATTTCATAATTATATAATTTTATATATAAAATATATATAATATAATTTTATATTTTAGTATTATTGTATGTTTTATTATTTTATATTTTATTATTATTTTTCTATTTCAGAATTTATCATTATTATTTTTCTATTTTAGAATTTAAAATAATTTTAATTTTATAGAGTAAATGTCAATGTTGCAATATTCAATGTTTACAGCTTTTACTGAGCGGGCTCACACAATTTTGGTGTGGAATGGCTGGGCTATTTGATGCAAAATAAAAAAAAAAAAAAAAAAAGCCATTTAAATATGGGATGGGATTGCATCCCGATAATCAGCAGCAGCAATCCCAACTCGAGCATTCCCGCTCCCTGCTATCTCTGGGGGTGGCTGGGAGTCACAATCGCCCTGCAACTTCCTCCTCCCTCCTTGCGAGGAGGGGATGGGAATTGGCTGCAGGCTTTTATCAGCAATCTGCATCTGCCCCCATTCTCGCTCGGCGCTCTCGCCAAGCAGTGGGAAAAGTCGGGCCAAGCTAATCTGCTCCCAGCTTGCTTCCTGCTGCCGAGCCCAGGGATGGAGGAAGCAGACAAGTGGCCCTGCGTGCTCTCTCCTTGCCAGCCCCAAAAGTTCAAGAGGCTCAGGGAGACAGAAGAAAATTTCTTTCTCTCTCGTTCAGGGATATTGTGTATTTAATGCTGGAATGTAGTGGAAGGCTGTAAAGATGAGAGAAAACCCAGATGCACTTTGTGGCTTCGAGCTCTTTGGACACCTGCTGAGTGAATTTTGGCCACTCTACAGTCTGATGTGATATTGAGGTGCCATCTGAGGAGCCCTCCACTTAGATGAGGTGTCATCTTCAGGTTTCAGTCTGTACTCCTGCTCCATGTGCAGTTTGAGTGCACCTGGGCTCACCGCTTGATTTATTTCTTAGCCCGTTCAAAAAAACCTTCTGCATCAAGAATTCCTCTTGTGTCTACAAAATTTTGATGAAGTGTGAGGTGGAAGGGACTTTTCTGCTCCTGTTGCATGTAATTTAAGTAAGTTTGGTGGGAGCTTCTGGGTAAGAAAGACTGATGGATAGGGGCAGAGGGTGAGCACAGGGGAGCGTGCTGGGGTCTGAGTGAAACATGCTGGAAACCAGTAGCAAAATGCAGAGCAGAAACTGTGCAAAGGACCATGAACCCTCCAGACATTGTCAAAGGCAGCCTTTTCGCTATTTACTGGTGCAGCAGGGTCTTTATCCCCAAATAAAGCTGTGGGGTGAGACCCTGGTAAATGCATTCCCATGTGAGGAACATGTTCTCTCACGTTTGCTGGTGTAAGAGTGGGAGAAAACCCTGCTTGAGCCAGAAAAGCCATGTTTGCTCAGAACTAGACATTTGGACTACAACTAGACATTTGTTTATCTGTTTTTTGAAATATTTTTTCTCCCCCAAACAATGTAATTGGTGAAAATCTTGTTTCCGTTTAAATCACGGGAGTTTTGTCACGGACTTTTATGGTGCCAAGATTTCCCACTATGTGTTTTTTTAGCACCTGAGCTTAGGTAGGGTTCAGGAGAACACATCTGCCATTAGAAGGTTGCTCCCAGCCTTCCTGTGTTGTATCAAGGTCTGGAGTTAACGGGGCAGTCTCAGAGCGTGGCACATAATGCGTTCCTGCATTAAATACACCCACATTATCTTACATCCCGAGCAGCCCAGATTGTCAGTAGACAATTATGGGTTTTGCTCGGTTTATTTTGATTGGCCTGCTCTCAGTTTTCCATAGTGGTACTCTATTTGTAAAAACAGATCATTAATGATAACAACAGATGACATGTGTCTGAAATATGGGGTGGACGAGGGGAGTTAGTTTTTCTTCCTATTTTTTTTTTTTTCCTGAATGTCTGCACTTTGACAGCGCATTTGCCAGGCTGTCACTTGCTTGAGAGATCCACAAGATTAGGACCTCATTGTGTGGATGTTTTCACAGCACTTGTTGCTATAAAGAATCTTCACACTTTGGTGGATGAAATCTGGACTCCTAGACACAAACTGTTAAGAAGCAATCATAACAATTAGCTAATGTGTCAACAATTAGCACTTTCCATCAACTGGCATTGAGTGGAACCTTCTTCTTATCCATATGCAGACAAAAATGCAATGATGTAGTAAAGAAAAGCAGTGAAGTTGGCTGCTCTCGTCCCTTGCTGTAGCCAGCAAGCTCCCATGGGCATTGTTTACAATGATTATTCTTCCATTATGATGTTATTGCACAGGTCAGGGGTGGTAGCTAGACTGAAAATAAGCTTTTTTCCCCCTTTTTTTTTTCCCCTTTAACTTTTGGCTGCTTTTACAAAAGTACAACAGAAAACGACTGCTGTGAAAAGGTCAGCCAGTAACAGTACTTCAGTGTTTAACTGGTAAATATTTCAAAATAGTATTTCTAATATTTTACCATTTGGAAGTTTTTCAATGCATCTCCAGCCCAGTGCGACTCAATCATTGTAAGATTTCCACAGTCTCCACTGGGAATTCTTTACAATGGGTACATTATAATCTGTTACTGTATCTACCACCAGTTGGTCAGAATTTGTTTTAATATCTTTTTATATGGCATGTTACTGGCAGTAATGTAAAAAGCACTGTTTTCTCGAGTATTTTACTCATCTCCATATGTAAGCACTGAAGAGAACTGAGGGTAGTTCCTCCTCTTAACCACACAGCAGCTTCTGAAGGGGCAATACCCGTGGCTGGAGAGAAGATCAATGTCTTCTCCAAGGAAATGTCTTTTGGGAATGCTTCCTGTGACACAAAGTACTGCAGCATCTGTGAGGGTTCCTCTGGTTAATTGTGGAGCTGGAGCCAAAGTGAAGCCATGTTAAAAAGAAGCAGCACAGTTTCTAAAAGTAACGCTCTGCTTGAGTGGAAGCCAGAGCACTGATTTAAACCAGGGCACGGTGCTGGAGCCTCATCTGGTGCAGCACCCTGGGAGCCACAGCTTGCTCCATGTGTGCACCTTTGGGAATGGTTTGACAGCTCCATAAAGAAGGTGTGTTCATCTGAATGAAGAGGTGGTGATAAGGATGCAAACAAAAACAGCAGTAATCAAAGTTTGCTGATTTCTCTAATTTCAGCTTGTGCTGGAACAAGGGAAAAGGAAAAGTCTGTGGTTTAGGGGAAGATGCACCTCCCAAATCTCCCTGAGATTTGTCTATGGGTGCAAACCTAAGACCTGAACATCCCTTGCTTGCCTCCTTTCAATCCCTGTCCCCTCCTTCCAGCCTGGGACATTGTGATACTGAACAAATGTTTGAGATTTTTGGAGTGGCAGGGAGTGAGGGTGGGGGGGGTATAGTTACACTGAGGATTATTAATATGGGAAATATGGTCAGTAAGTGTGAGAGGGGTTGAGTAATGCAGGAACATTCTTTACAAATTCTTTAGTAACAGAGTAGGCAGAGTGCCACAGACAAAGAAAATCCTCTGAATTGCAAGTGTATTCTTATGGCTTTTGCCAAGATGATGACAAACCCCCCCTTTCTTCCCGCATTAGGACTCCTATTCAATGATACACTTAAACGTGTTTTTAAATTCCGTTGACATTTGAAAGCACTGTTGACTTTAATAGGACTTAAGCACCTGTTCATGGTTAATTGTGTACTTTCAGGACTTTTCTCGAAGGAAAAAAAAAGATGGATAGACTTAGGCATGTGCTTAAAGTTAAGCAGGTGCTTAAGTGCTTTGTGAAGCTGAAGCCTTGGAACTGAGTCTAATCCTCCCTGAAGTCTGGGGATGGCCTTTCCCTCTGTGCCTGGTGCAGAGAAAAAAAATTACTTAAGTGATAAAACGAAGACATGAGAAATATATAGAAGAATATTTTTTTCAACAGCACCCACCAATGGTGATCAGTTGCTGATGTCTGAATTGAATTCATAACCAGACTAAATGTGCTATACCAAAACCTCTTCCAAAATAATTTACAGCTATGGGTGCAGATTATTTTACTGGGTAACTCTAATAATACTCGGAAAAAAACCTCACTTTTTCATTAATACAAGAGTTGTTCCCAGGCAGTGCAGAACTTGATCCCTCAAGTGAAGCAGGATCAACTACCCTAAACCTGTCCTGCTGGAAGGTGATTAGTAATTCTCAAATTCTCAGTGATGCACCATGCCAGGGCCAATCTGAGAACCCCAGAGCCTTGGGGAGTGAGCAGGTCCTCCAGCAGCACCTTGACCATGAGTCTGCCCATATTTGGTGGTTTTCCCAAAGCTCCATTTCCTTCAGTACTGTGAGTAGGTGACAATGATGTCTTCTGTTTTTAAAAAAACAACCAATAGAAGAAAGAAGTTTCCAGCTTTTGTGGTGGCAGAGATAAGCTGGAAGGAGAGAAACAACGCCATTCCCAAGTAAGAAGGCAAATAATTGAAATCCAACATGCATTTGTAACAGCAACAAAACACCCCTAACCCAAAATACTCCTAAATTCAGCTGTATTCCTTCCCAAGTGGGTTTGGATGGTGGAGGTCAGCAGTGCTGTCATGCTCACAGGGGGTGAGGGTTGCCCTGCCCATGAGTCTTGTTGAGATTTAACCCCTTTACCATAAAACTGATAAAATGAAATGCAGTTTAAGTGGTTCACAGGCAATTGCAGGGCTGTGGCTGGAAGGATGAATTCCTTGCCTGGCTGTGAGGGTTTCTGGAGAGGATGTACATACAGAAGCTGGACAAGGAGGAGTTTTATCCTCAGTCAGGAATCTGGTAATGAGAGCAGAGTGTTTCACACAAGAGCTGCCAATTCCTGTCCGCAGCATATCACAGATGAACAGGAAAATAAAAACCCTTGAAAATGCTCTTTTTTTTTTCTTATTCAGCTTATTTACAAAATGTTCATATGGGAGAATGGCAAGCAATCCTCACCACTGCAGACAGCAGAGCAAAAACAAGGAGCGCCAGGTGCTCCAAATAAGAAAATGTCAGGAAGGCTCTACATCTCTGCTGAGCAGCCTGAGCTATAAATTTTGGCAATGCCACCACTGTGACCTGGAGCCTGGGGGAAGAGAATAGTATAAAAATGATAAATCACATCCAGATTTCCAGATCTTAATCAGACAAAGAAAGCTGGTTCCATTATCAGACAGATTTATATAATCGCTTACTAATAATGCTGTCTTCTTCCTCCGATTTCTTTCAGTGAGACCCCAGATAACAATCCCGAGGTCACATCCATCCTGGTGTTGGAAGGGACCAGTGCATTTCCAGCCTGGCATTCTGTGTCCTGCAGGCAGTGTTTCCTTGCATTAGTACCTGCTTGAACTGGAGCACCCCTAGGGACGCAGTGGCTCCGGGTGCTGAGTGAGCACAGCACTGGGGGAGCTTTCCTAACAATTATTTTTGTTGTATTCCTCATTGCAGTGTCTCCAGCTCCCAGCCACTGCTCTCACTGTGCATCCATTTATTCACCTCCAGAAATTTCCATGGTCAGGCCACTGGGGTTGTCTTTCCCCTTACTCTCCCAACAAGATACAGAGGTGCTTCCCTCACTTCTTGGCACAAACGCTTTTGGATTTTTATTGCTCCTCTCTTCTTTTGAATCCTCTCTAACATTTCACACTCCTTCTCAAAGTGGATGTGCCAGACTTCATGGTGGCTTTCCAGGAATATTTTCTTTGGTACCACCGCAGTGGCATCACAGCTGTGTCCCAGGAGTTTTAGAGGAGTCTGATCCCTCTGCTGCCTTGGTGCTTTCCCTACTTGCAGCTCCTCAGTTTTTGCATCTTCTGAATATTTGTCAGGTGTCTCTTCCTTGTCTTCAATTAAACACTGTGATTGTGGTAGTGCCAGAAAGTCACTCTTGTGGGAAATTATAGTTGCTTGATAATGATTTCTTTTTGCAGCTGCAGATTTCAATTTGTCTTTTAGTTTTGTGTTAGTGTCATTGTGTTTCATTCTGTTATCAGAGAAAATATATTCATTTACAAGTAGTCCTTGCCATATTTCAGTTCATATTTCATTTCATATTTCTTAAAACATCATCCAAGGATTTTTACTGTAATATAAATTAATAATATTATCCAGCGAAATATTTTGAATAGTTTAAGAATATTATGTGACCAGAAATACCTTTGCCAGATAAATGAAAACTAAAAAAAACTATTTACTTTGGTAGGGACCTATTATCTCTACATGCATATTAATTAGCATCAACTCTAAATGCATTGATTTCTAAGGAAGAAAACCTTGTTAAGGAAATAAAATTAATATAATTTGTCTGCTCTGGTAGTGATTCAATTTGATTCTACCTGGTTGCTCCCTCTGCCTCATGTCAGATTCCAAAACAAGGCTGGGGCTCCCTCAGTCCCCTGAAACTGCCACTTCTTACAAACCCACATCACAGGTCAGGGGATGTCTCCTTCAGCTGCTGTAAAACCCTTGCATGCCAATTTTTTGGATAAGTTAATAAAAAAAAAATAATCTGACTTTCCAGCAGAAATTCAATTCCCTTCTGTGTTATTTTGAGATTAGGTCACTGTTGAGTGTGCTTGTGCTGACATTTTCTCCCAAATAGTTTGTAGAAGAATCTGTTTAAGCACTTCTTGCTTTTATACCTTATTTTTGACAATTAGCCATAGTATCATAATTCAGATCATTTTTGTTCCTACTGAGCTTGAGTTTTTCTTGTGTCATTATTTTCCTCAGGCAAATGTCTGTAATTTATAGCTTGAAATTAACATTTATGGCTCTTAGCTTCCCTCTTTTCTGTTATATTTATATCAGCTCCCACTTCCCCTCTCAGTGACACTGTTTTATATGTTTTTCTCATTGTTTGGGTTTTATTATTTTTTACTTTTGTTGCAACTTACTTTCTCAACTACCGAATAAAGCCCTGTAAACATCTTGTAAAATGTCAACTGATCCCAAGTATCATTCCTATACTTCAATTTAATTTGCCCCTTTCCACTGAATGCTCTGATAATTGCTTTCAGCTTAGTAAAACCATCCCTTAGAGCAGTAACGGTGTTAACTGGTGGGACTTTTATTCTTATTACACATAATGAGCGTAATTAATGTGATTTCACGAGGCCTGGGTGTCATCAGCAAACTGCTGCAATCCAGGCCGTTGCAGTGTGTGAATCCCAGCTGAAATTACATTTTCCCAAACCCCTGTATTCCTTTCTAATTCAATCTGGGAATCCTCTGGTTGCGCGGTTTTTTGTCGCTGAGGCTGTGTATTCATTCAGGGTAAGAGCACACATTCGTAGCAGCTCTGTAGCCACAAAAAGCACCCCTAGAGAAAGATCAGGATGTTGTTGGAGAGGTCTGTGCACCATCCTGATTTTCCCTGGAGGAAGGAAAAGCAGCGTGGGGAAATGTGTGCCCCTGCGCTGTGAAGCGTGCTGTCCAGACACCTGTACATAACGTGGAGCTAAAGAGGGGAAATAATGGGGGGGAGCCCGGTTCTGTTGTCATTTCCATTTGGATCATCCTCATCATCACATTTCAGGGTGACAGGTACAGAAATAATGTGTGAAAGTCTCCTTCCATGGTGCTCTCTGAAGGGCTGCACCTGCGTTTGAGCAGAGGCGTGAGATGAGGGTTGGAGCTGGGGATGCCTGCATCTGTGGAAAATTAATTTATGCCTTAGTGCCAAATACATTTGAGTGGACTGGGGAAGTCTCTTGGGAAGATGCTGAGCCTTTCTGCTATGATATTTTCTGGTAATTAAACAGTTCTCCATTTTATAATAGTTAGTGAAAATGAGAGTGGTTGGAAGGGTTATTTCTGTCTGTTGCCATTAGATTCTCCAGATTTGCTGACCCTGAATAATTAAATGTTTTTGATCACTCTGTTTATATTACCTAGAACTGAAGTAATTCTGATCCTTCAGCAAACTTGAAGCACAGCATGGAACATACTGAAAGGCGCCAAAAGATGAAACATTTCAGTTTTGTGGTTCACATCTGTCTGTCCTGAGACCAGGAGACCATTATAACACACTTAGAGCATTTAAAAGCTCCTCAAGGTTGAAAGCCCTGATTAGGGCAGTATCTGCTCACGTGTGGGAGCCCTGCCTGTGCCAAACCTGGGAGCAAGGAGCCCTTGGCTCCCTTTTCCATGGGAAAAGATGTTAATGATGTTGGGTAGAGGGGGAAAAAAGAAGGGGAAAATGTAATCAAGGAGATCCTGACGCTGAAGTGAAAATAGCAGTGTACACATCCATCAGTTTGTACTGTTTTTACAGAGAGTATAAAATATTTAAACTGAAGCCATTAATCATCCTGTTCCTCTGTTCTAATCCATGGGAACCACAGGAGGTCACCAAATATGCATTTAATATAAAAGAATGAAAAATATTGGAGGGAAAAGTAGTGTAATCTAAGAGCAAGAAATGCTAAGAGCAAAAAAAATAATCTCAAACAGAAATTTTGCTAAAAATTCAAATGTTATTTTTACAACGTTCTGTTGGAAAATCATTACATTTTGGGCAGAAATTCAAAATGCATTTAGAATTAGTTAAACCAATTTCCATCTTTGGTATTTTTTTTACTTCTTGACTTTTTTTGAGATACTGCTGGATAGGAGCATTCTCTATTTTGTTTATTTTGATGAAATCCCAATATTTCTCATGGAAAACAGATGCTTCCTGCAGAAGCCATTGCCAGCTTCCCATTCCAGGTTTCCATCAGGTAATTTTGATGGATGTTTTAAACCCCTCACACCACGGGGTTTTTGTGCCTTGGGCTGATATTGCTCCCCTCAATTTCAATACCTAAAGGTGAGAGAGGGATGGGGATGCCTTTCCCTGCCTTCACTGGGTGTCAGTGTGGAAAGGAAATCCAAAAGCTGGGGCTAAGCTGCATCCCTGTGATTTATTCATTATTATTTGAGTTTCCTGGAGTAATCCTGGCTATTGATTGATTAATTAATTAATTTACTGGTTGAATGGTGTGCAGAGCTGATGCTGCTGGGAGGGGATATCTTGGCGCAGGAAGGCAAGGGGTGGCAGAAGGAGATTTTTACTGTCCAGCCAAGGGCTGGAAGGTGGAAATATTTCCATTATGTTCCCAGGTATCCTATGCTTGCTGTAAGAGCTCAAAGAGCTCTGCTGTGCCTTGTGCTGCCTGGGAATGCAGGAGGGAGGAACCCTGGGCTTCCAAAACCTGCATTCAGCCTTGGCACAATACAGCCACTGTGGAAGAAGACATTAGGAACAAAAAATAAAGCTTGAAGCTTCAAGAGCAGGCTGCCAGAATTATTAAGAAAAACATCAAAATGATGCCATTAAAAACAGATGGGGATTCTATAAAGTATTGAAAAGAAAATGTTTAATTATGAGCCTTATGCAAAACCCATCAAAGTTGGATTAATATTATAGTGCTGTTGCTGTAGAGGGTTTAAGTAGTCCGTGGTGGAACATTAATCTTTCATTCCTTTAAAAATAATGTTTTCCTTTTGTTGATGACAAATTCCATCTCTTCACTGTTGAAATCATATATCCAGATTAATAGCATCTAACATAATGAAATCAAAAGGCACAGGTAATATGGATTAGTTTAGAAAACAACAACAACGAGGGAAAAAGAAAAAAAAGCCCCAAGGGGGAAAAAAGCTTCGCTGGATGAGTGCTTTTGTCAACATCACTGTATTTTTTCCTGTTGTTAAAAGATAATGGGGTAGTCTCTGTTCATAGGTATCTGTGTCTGTCTGGGATATTTTATCATGTACCTCTGATGTACATCTGTGCTGTTTCTAGTAGGATGCTCTATAATTTTTTGGGGTGATGGAGCCTTGTCTGTCTAAAATCTCTGGCAGATTGCCCACGGCTGCACAATCTGAACACCTCTGGCAAAAATTGCTGCCACAAGCTTGCATCTCCAAACTCAGCTGGCTGGGAAAGCTAGAAAGAGGTTTTGGGGTTTTATTTAGTAAATGTATCTGAAGTGTGGAATTGCTGGTGTGAGGAGGGTTGTTTTTAGAATGTAAAGCTGCTTTCCCCAGCCCCCCTGGCCATGCATTGCTCTGTCCCCTCTGCCTGGGGGGTTTTGGTGGATGTTGTGCCCACACAAATCCATCACTGCCTGGCATTCCCTTTTCATGCCAGGATCTTTGCTGCCTCCCTGCATGAAGAGATTCGCACCCCTGATCAGGCTCAGGCATTTCAGACTTTTTCCTTCTTCATCAATTAATTTGGGCATTGGAGAAGATGGCAAAATTTTTCTTTTTTTTTTGCATGCCTCATGATGCTTTTGAATTCCAAGGCAAGATTGAAAGGGGACCCAAACAATTTCATCTAATGAGTGGCACTCCTGACCATGGCAGGGGGATGGAACAAAGTGACCTCTAAGGTCTGTTCCAACCCAAACCATTCTGTGGTTCTGTGATTTCCTTCCCTGGTGGAGTTGGGCACAGGTGTGAGCTGCTGCTTGGGGTGGGAGAAAACTACAAAACGAAACCTTTCCCTCCAGCCTCTGCCATCCTGTTGTCTGAGCTTGGACTTTTGCATAAATAAGGCAAGGATGCCCTGTTTTGTCTCCTCACCTGTTCTCTCTTTAGGTCTGGACTGCAGTGCTGGCTGCATCAGTCCATGTGCTGGGATCCACTGCCCTGGCCCTCCATCACATGTCTTTCCAACATTTGCAGCCAACTCTTTGTGCACAAAGCTCTACCTGTGCTGCTTAAAACTCTTCTGTTTTATCAGTGAACCACAGGGTCAAAAACCTGTTGCTGTATTCACTTAATACTACAGGAACAATTTTTCTTCTTCCCTTCCACCCCTTCAAATTTTTTTTAAAAATAATCTGTGTTTTATTGAATCACCAGGTACACCAAAAGCAGGCTCTTATTTTAGCAAAAATATCAACACTGACTGCCAAGGTAGATTTAAAGTGTTCATTACAAAATATTTTGTCCTGGGCTTTAAGAATAATGCGCTTTCAGTACAAAGAAATGGTTATTTCAAACATTGGACTTTTTTTTTTTTTTCTTTTAGTTATTTACAATAGGTTTCAAGATTTAGAATTACCATGAAAGATTTACTTATATTGCAGTTCATGTAAAATTTAAAATCAATAAAGTAAATAAATTTAGCTTGTCTGCCTGAATCGATTTCCCCCTATGCTAACGCAGCCCTGTAATGCTGCACTTCCTTATCTCCCATGTCATCCTCCAGTGATAGTCTGGGGCTTGAATGGTGCTGTGTTATCATGTCCTCTGCAACATAGTGTTCCTCTGAGCCTCCTGCTACCTCAGTATTTCAAACCTGGCTTTGGAGCCTCGCCTCCCCATGGATGGAGAGCTGGGAGCAAGGACTCAGCTTCCTCCCCCTGGGAGCACCCCTGTGCTCTCACAGCTGGTGATGAAGAAAGGGAATGTTGCTGCCAAAATAGGGGCAGGTGTCTGGGCTGGGACACAGGCAAGATATGCATGGACAAGGGCTGAAAGGTTTTTTGGCAGGGCAGCCCCACTGGAGAGGGAAAAATGATTGCTCCTTGTTTTTCCCACTTTTTTCCCCCCCCCCCAAAGATTGCCAGTAGTTGGGGACAATTTCCTTTTTAGTTGTTTATGATGATGGTTATTATTGATTTTATTTTTTTTTTAGTTAAAGGATTTTAATGATGATGACAAGCAAATGTGTTCATGCACCCTTTGCATTGGTGTTTTCCTCAGTGTGAGATGGGGCAATTGCAGCGTGCACAGAAAGAGGAGACATCTCCAGTGATGGATTTTCCTTGGGTTTGTCCTCTTTTTTTATACAGATGCCTCGGTCAGTTGTCAAAACTGACACACCTGTGGGGGATGCCCTGGCATGGCTGAAATGCCAGGCTGAGGGAAAGCACTGGGTCAGGAATGCAGTAGCCAGTTCCAGGTTTTACCCTTGGCAGTCTCATCAGTGTTCCCCACAGAATCACAAATGATAACATAAACCATGGACCCACCTTGCAGTGCTGTCGAGTGTGCTCAGCAGACACAGCTGCCCCATTCATAGGATTTGCAGCAATAATAATCTAAAACTGATGAACTTTAAAAATATTGGATTTACTTGTTAAAAAAGGAAACATATAAATACAAGTGCTTTGATTCTGGGTCTGGCAAAAGGGTAACTTTTTATAGCCACACAAACACTGTTCTTTTAAGGCACTACTCTGGTTTCATGTGTAGTGAAATGTTCCTTTTTTATTACTTGTGAAAGAAAAGAAAATATCAGCCCCGTCTGTCAGTGCTGCTGTGGAGTTTAAGATGGAGCACCCTTCCGGAAGCTGCGAGAGAGATGTCTATAAAATGTTAGGCTGGCTTTAAAGAAAAACAAAAAGGAGAACAGAAAACAGAAAAAGAGAGGGCATAATGATATAATAATAATAAAAAAGAGGAACAGATCTCCTTCTGGTTTAAGTTTGGATAAATTCAAGTGGAACCAGTGATGTGCTGTATTTATACCAGTTCAGCAGCAAGAGGTTTGTGCATGTCCGAAACTCAGGAGTTTAAGCAAATAAATACAAGCTATGTAATCAGTTTTATTTGTTTTCTGAGTCATGTCTGGTGCATGGAGGCAAAGAGGCTCCAGTTGGAGGAGTGGATTGTCCTTCTGGCCGGAGCTGATGGTGAGCTTGGAGCATTATTCCATAGGAAGTCCAGGATGGCTGTTTCGGCTCTATAACTACCAGCAGGTTTGCAGGTGATTTGGAGCATGATGTGGTTCTAGCCCAAATACAATTCCTACACCATCCTGGCCAGCCTTGGAGAAAACAGGACGTGCTGGATTGGGTACGTGCATTAATGACTGCGTTTCCCAGAGATGCAGGGCTGTACAACTCCTGAGGCTGTTTGTCACTACAAAACTTGGCTGAGATGTGGGGAATTGGGCTAATTAAGGAGATGTTTGACACAGCTCTGCAGTAACAGCAGCTGACTGGCACGCTGTCTGGAACAGGAGGCTCACTGAGCCTGACTGTCACGAAGCTGAGAAAGGAAGAGCCTGTCCTTTTATTAACTGCAGAATCGTCTTTGATTGCATTAGCAAGGCTCTCCCTCAGCAACCCAGCCTAATTTTCCGGGGAAGGCAGAGTTGGGTGCCCGCAGGGGAACGCTCTGCTCCGAAGGTCAGCCCGGGCTTTCATTCCTTCCCCCTGGTTTTTGATAAAGAGCTCTGTGTTGTCAGAAAGGAGCAGTGGTGGTTGCCCTCCTAAGTACCTACGGATAGGCTTGAGCAAGTGCTTAGTCTGGGAACTGCAGAGCGTCAAGTCAAGAGACTCTGTCCTGTGCTGCACTGCTGGGAGCCAGCGCTTCTCCTGGCGCCGACACAAGGGCTGTGGTCACCCATTCAGAAAGGGCTCAGAAATGCCAGCCCAGGCTTTTGAGATCTTTTCCCTTTCTAATTTGCTTATTTAGTAAATAGGTAAAAAAATTAATCCCGTACAGTGCTGCTTTTAATTCTATTATCTGCTGGTTTTTCACTGGGGACATAAGCTGTGTCCCCGCACGGGGAGACTGAGGTTCAATTCTGCGCCCAAGAAGTGGCAATGCTCTGCAGGAAAAACTCTGTCCGTGCAAAGCAGAAACACTCAGGACCAGCCAGGAATATTTCTGAGTGTATGTAATCAGTGCAGAGCTCGCAGACTTTATTTAAACCTTCAACTTTTCTGCACTTAGATTATCAAACATTTTAAGCCTATCCGCCAAGTCATCACTTCCACTCCACGTGTTTAGATTTGCAGAATTTGATTTCAAATTATATTTTCTTTTTAATAGAAGGTTTTTTTTTTTTTTTTTTTTCCAAGTAGTGAAAGCACCCTCTCCTCCCTGTTTAGCCTGAAGATGCTGAGCTGGTTCCTTGGTGTTCATTGAGGTGCCTTAACTCAGCCATTGACACAACAACTTCTGTTTGTTGTCTTACAGAGTTCATGGGTATAACAGCAGAGAAATACGAAGCTGTGACACTATTTATTGACCAATACCATGTGGTTAATCCAGTATTTCCTCTGAGAGGGGTGATATGATAACAGACTGTGGTTTTAATTTTAATGGGTACTAATGTGTGATCCTGTGTGATTTGGGGTGCATTAATTAGAATGTGAGAATAGCTGAAAACACATAAAGGGGTGGGTTAGGCTGACAAGCTCTTATGTTACTAACTTTGCCATATCAAGTATTTATACTGGTCCAGCTGCCTGACTCTTGTATATACTCCTGCACCTTGAGTTGTAGGTAAGATTAAATTCATGTCTGTGCTCACCTTTTTCAAGATAAAGTAAAAAGATTCTGGAGGGGGGACATGGTATTAAATGGGCACCTCAGTTTACAGAGATGCCTGGGTTTCCTTGTTCCCATATGCACAAACCCAGCTGAGGATGTCAAACTCTTCCCAGTGTTTCACCTTCTGCTTCTTATCCACACTGAACTGAGAAGCTGCTGTGAACAAAGTGCTTGTGCAAACCATGGAAATGTAAGGTAGGATCTTAGCCCTGATTAGTTTAATGGTGTTTCTAGAAAGCTGTAAAGCTAACCACAAAAAAAAAAAAAAAAAAAAAAAAAAAAGGGAGGGAAAAAAAAAAGAAAAAAAAAATTTGTCCAGGCACCAAAGAGAGCACGAAAGTCCAAATCTATAGTGCAAGGAAAATATGAGAGGGTAGAGCAGGGAGACATGGATTTGGGGCAAACCCGGCTTGACCCCGCTCAGTCCTTGGTTTCCCTGAGGCTGGAGGCGATGTGAAGGGTGTCCCCATCCCTGCCATGTGCTCCGGGAAGCAGGATAGAAGGTCTCAGTGATGTCTTAGCGTGGGAAACATGACAGGATTTATTTGCTGCGCTGTGGTTTCTGCTCCTACAACACAGAGTTTGAAATGCAAATATAAGGTTTTTTAAAAGTTACTTTTTCAGTCATTTTATTTGCCAGCTCCAGCTGCTGCCATTTCAGGTTGATGATGGCTGTTTGCTGTCCTCTCACACAAGTCCTGTGTGATCCCAGGTACGAGGGCATCTCCTCTTGGCCCAGGGGGCCGGAGCTCAGTATTTCGGTGGTTTCTCTGCACTATCTCCAAAATCAGCCCCGCGCCTCCTCCTCCTCCTCCTCGTTTATCAGCCAGAGCACACAGATAACATCCTCGTGACGTGGCCCTGACCTTTGTCAACCTTTGTTAAGGCTCCATCTGAAGTCCGGCCGAGTGTTTGTAAACAGGATGTAATTAAGGCTGGGAACTGACAGCGCCTGATGGGAGGACAATGCGGAGCTGGCGGGACCCGGGCTGTCAGATGTCCGCCCGCATTGTGCTGCCGGTGCCGCGGTGGTAATTGGTGTCCTCTGGCCGAAGGAAGTGCACTCAACTCGGATTAATCTGCGGCGGTGCGGGGGCCATCCCTGCGAGCGCGAGTGTTTCCTCCGATAACCGCGAGCGGGGCGGGGGCGGCCGAGCCGGGGCCGCGCTGACAGGTGCCCGCCGAAAGCTGGGAACAGGAAAAGGTGTGGGGCGACAGAAGCTGGCAAGGACACGGCGTCTTCGCAGCTCGCCTTATCGGCGGGGCGAGCGGGGCAGGGTGGGCGCTTATCGCGGCTCGGGGCGGCCACAGCGAGCGCAGGACCGGCCGCAGGAAGGGATGCGGATAACGCGGCATCCCGGCGGGCACGGCTGGATGGGGCTGCGGAGCGCCCCTGGCACGGCTGCAGTGCCACGTTTTGTCCAGGACAAAGTTTAAAATACATGCATTAAAATACATATATGCATACCATACGTACATACATACATTATATATGTATATGTTTATATATATATATTTTATATATATATATATGTGTATATCTATATCTGTGTATATATATATAACATATCTACATGTTATAATATATAATATTATCTATAATATAATATATAATAATATATATCTTATATATCTATAAACATATCTATATGCTGATAACGCGGCATCCCTGCGGGCACGGCTGGATGCGGCTGCGGAACGCCCCTGGCACGGCTGCAGTGCCACGTTTTGTCCAGGACAAAGTTTAAAATACATGCATTAAAATACATATGTACATACCATACGTACATACATAAATTATATATGTATATGTTTATATATATAAATATATATTTATATATATATATATTTATATATCTCTCTCTATATATATATCTATATAAAAAACTATATCTATATATATCTATATATATATATATAACATATCTACATGTTATAATATATAATATTATCTATAGTATAATATATAATAATATATATCTTATATATCTATAAACAGATCTATATGCGGATAACGCCGCATCCCTGCGGGCACGGCTGGATGGGGCTGTGGGAGTGCACATGGCAGGGCTGCAGCAACAACTTTGGTGCCACGTTCTGTCCAGGACAAAGTTTAAAATACATACATTAAAATACAAAATACATATGTACATACATACATTATATATTTGTATGTTTATATATCTTATGTAGATATAAAAACATATTAATATAATATAATATAATATAATATAATATAATATAATATAATATAATATAATATAATATAATATAAATATATCTGTATGTGGATAACGCCGCATCCCTGCGGGCACTGCTGGATGGGGCTGTGGGAGCACCCCTGGCAGGGCTGCAGCAGCAACTTCAGTGCCACATTTTGTCCAGGACAGAGTTTAAAATACATGCACATATATATAAACACATATATGAAAATACATATATATATCTATATATATCAACATATCTATATACATCTATATAAACATATCTATATATATATATATATAAATGTCTCTATACCTCTATATAAACATATATATATCTATGTGTATATAAACATATATATATAACATATATATACATATACACACCTATACATGCATACAAATAAATATGTATATGTATGTATGTATATAAAGTGTGTATATGCACATACATCTATCTGTATATACATACACACACCTATACATACATACAAATAAATATGTATATGTATGTATGTATATAAAGTGTGTATATGCACGTACATCAACACACATACATATCAAAATGAAAACTCATAATTGAAGGAAAAATGATTTTCTGGGTTTTTGGCATATTGGTTTATTATTTGGTTTTTGGTTATTCCTTTTTTAATATCCCGATCAGGTTTTACAGCCCTGAACTTGTCTATAAGTGAGGGTGGAAGTGACTGAATGGAATGCTGATCCCAAGTATCCCATTTTGTTTCTCTGCTGCTTGTTCAGGGATGGAGAAGAAGCTTGGCTTGAAAATTTGTTTTTCATCGCCTCACATAAGCAAGAGTGTTTCAAAACATATCTCTTTAATTTTTCATATTTACAGACTGGCAGAGGTTTGTCAATGGTAACCTAAAGGCAGGTAAATATTCATGGGTGTGCATTGATTTAAGAAAATGTACAGCATTCTCATGTTTTTTGGCATACATGTGTCTAAAAATATTATGGTATGTTTTTTCCTTGCAAGTTTAAGATTACATCATCAGCTGGTTGTACTGATTGCACTAATCCTTTCAGGTTTATTCAATTAGTGTTTAATGCAACACACTGGATGCCATATTCTTTAGGAATTTCCAAATCACTGTTTTAATATGAAAAATAAAAAGGTGTCCTTGAATCAGTGAACAAATGAGAAGGTGTATGACAAGATCTGTTTTAAATATATGGAGTAGACGCTTTGAAAATTCATATAACACCATGGCAGGTTCCCAGGGTAGCATCCTACCCAACATCCAAGCACAGAGTAATCATTGAATATTTTAAACCCTGTAATTTAGGGTTGGAGGAGTCAGATCACACTCCTTTGAAATCAATAGCTAAATTCTTGTTCCACTTTGCCCTAAGGAAAGGTGAGAGTTAGGAGGGGCATTCCCCACATCCCAGCCCAAGAGCTCTGTGGTGTCAGAAGGAAGAGGCAAAGGTGGCTGCTCTGTTGGGAGTGTCTGCAGATCCAAATGGTGGTGACTTGTAGGGGAATTAGGAGAAAAAAGGACTCTGGTAACTTTTCCCTGCTTTTTTAGGTCTGCTCAAGAAGGAAGCCTTTAAAAGAAAGAAACACCAAACAAAAATCCACCTCTTTCCAGGGGAGAGAAGTGATTCCCAGTAGCCCAAAAAGAGACTAGAAAAAGTTATATATATATATATATATATATATATATATATATATATATATGCACACATATATTTCTGTGCAAGAAGATGAATGATTTTTCTTTTCTCAATATGAGAAGGAAAACAGAAAAATATTCTTTGGCAGCTTTGAGTTTACTCAGCTCAGAAATATGCCTCAAAGTTCAACTCAAAGTTGACCAATCCTCCAAAGCTGCTTATAGCTGCAGATATAATGACATTTATTTCCAGTTGTTAATGGGAGGAAAGTAGAAAAGCACAATAATGCTTTGTGCATTGAATGGAAATGCCTGTTTTCCTCTATTAGACTGCGCAGGGCTGTCAGACATCCACATCCCAGTGCTGGGAAGAGGGGCAGGGGTTGTGGTGAGGGTTTGCCAGCTCTGGTTTTATGTACATGTGTTCCACAGAGTGCAAGGCGAGGCTGAGCCCTTCACTCAGCAGCAGCAAATAAATACAAGGAGGCAAAGGGCTGAGTACAGCACCTTGGGGAGCAGGGCAGGGCAGGAGAGGAGGATGGACAGAAGCTGCTGAGAGATGCAAATGGGCTCATGGCTAAAGAGAGATGAGGCAACCCAGGGCAAAACGGTTCCACTTAACCTACCTAACCTGCTTAACTAAATAAACCCTTCCTGTGACATGCAGCGGGGTTTCCCTCAAAGGCCACAGTCATTGGATGAAAGAGTTAAAGACAGAACACTCTGAAAGAATTAACTTTGATGTTTAAATATGTTCTTGGCATGTAAATACACCCGTCAAAGGAAAAGGAACAAAATACCCAATGCAGTGAACATAAAGTGTTTTAATTTTTGGTTGGGAAGGGTGGGTTAAGTTAGGGCTGTGGTGTTTTTTTTTTTTTTTTTGGTAGGTAAATCATTTTCTTTTTAAATGAAATTCTGTTTGACTGCATGAAATATGAACAGTAATTAAATGCACAGTCTGTGGGCCTTCCATACTTTAAAGCTCTTTCTTAAAAAAAAAACCCAACACAACTGCTCACCTCAGACAGGCCAATTACCCAAGAATGATGGAGTCAAGAGGAAAGTAGCTAAATTTCTTTACTTGAATGATCACAACCACAAGCCAGTGATTAGTCCCTGCAGCACCAGCGGGGATGTGGTGGGGACACTCACATTGGAAGACTTCAAATAGTCATTTCCTTGGTTAAAATAAAATCTGACTGCACTAAATAGACAGTTTTTAATCTCAATTGGACATCTGAAGATTTCTCAAGCTGTTGTTGGCTGCGGCAGAAACAAATTTTTCTGCTTTGTTGATTAAACCAGTGGTCTCCACCATTGCTTATCGGCCTGCAACGAGCTGTTCTTTTTAATTAAAAGTGAGCCACCACGAGAGAGCAATTAACAGCTAGTAATTACTGTGCTCTTCAGAACTGCAACATTTTGCCTTTCATTCCAATTATATAATGGACAAGTGGCTTTTTGATCTTCAAATTAGTGAGCTCTTGTACTATTTGTTTTGAGGCAGATTTGGAAGGTTAATGATGGCCTGTGGTGGCACTCTTTCCACTGACTGATGTAAGACAAGAAAAAAAGGGGAAGGAAACAGGAATAGTCTATCAAGAAATGCAAATGCTGCCTTCATGATAATGAACAGGAGAAATGCAGGCAACTTAATATGCAGGTTATTTAATACAAACCAAATAAAGGCTCGTTTTGGTGCTAGCCCATGCTATGGAATTATTTTTTGTTTTTTTTTTTATATTATTAAAAAAAAGTTTAATTAAGCTTTTCAATATAGATTCTTTAGAGAGTGACACATAACATTTAACTGTTTGATACTTAATTGTGTTTGCCTTTGATTGTGGCACCTATAGTTAAATGTTGTACAACATTACTGAGGCATTGAACTGTCCCCTAGGACATGAGAGGCATTGACTTTGTCTAAAATCTTTTAAGTAATAAGTCTTAATATATTTAATGGCCACTGTGCCCTTTGAGTACAAGGAGCCCTTACATCACAAACAGTTGTCTAATTTTAATTAATATTGATTTGCATCTCTTAAATAAAAACTATAATTGTTGCTCTTGCTTACGGCTCTATAACAATCCTAGAGGATGGACATGGGGAATATGCTGTGTGTATAGGAGTGTGTGTTTTAAAGAAAAGATCAATAATGCTGTTATTAGGGCAGATCTCGGCTCTTTTGATTAGAGCTGCTGCAATCAGCTGAGTGCTGCTATGCTGACTTATACCAGTCGTGGTCTTGGCATCCGATTTTTTAAAAATTGTTATTATTACTGGTATTACTTTTTCATGTACAAATACAAATAAGGTTTGTGCCGGTCTCAGCTACCCTGATTTTTTGCAAGAAGTCAACAGCTGTAGTAGCTGCCTCCTCAATGGATTAAGGATTTGGCACTTTAGTTTTGCTGTGCATGGCTGGATCATGCATATCTGCACATCTTAACAAAACCACAGACCCCACTAAACAGACAAATTACAGATGTTCTGGAAAAAAAGAAGGTGTCTTCAGTGTGATGAATAAAGCATCAATCTCTTTCTATGGATTGCTGAAACAGGAGCTGTGTTTAAATTTCTTCACATCCATTGATTTGGTTTTTCCTGGACTAAACACAGCCATTAATTACAGAAGTAACAGCAGGTGTGACAGAGCAGAGACAAACCTTTTCTTTCAGGCTGTTGAAGCTTTAGTCTTGTTCCTCTAGGACAGAAATGGACTGTTGGTTTTCTTGGAGACAGATCAGGTTTGAGTTACTCAGCAGATGCTGAAAAAGACTGTAAAAATCATGTTTTTAAAAGTGTTTAAAAATGTTTTGCATCATGTTTTCAAGTGTCCACCTAAAACCTGAGCTGGAGTATGATAATATAATTAGGATTTTAAAAAAGTCTCTGCAATCAGTGTGCTAAGCTGGTTACACAACTTATGGTCTACTGGATAAGTGCAAGCTGAGCTCTTGAAAATCAAGAGTCTCTTCCCATGTCTTGGCAAACAAAGCTTCCACTGACAAAATTTCGGCCTGTGAAGAGTTCAGGACTGAATCTGCACACAGGGTGTGGGAGGTGAAAGTTGAATACATAGAGAAAATAAAGAGACTGAATTAAAATATTTCAAGCAGGAATAGGGACAATATACATGCAGACAACTTTGAAAAAATTCAGGTGCTCTAAAGTTTAAATCTCTTTAGAGGGAACTGTTTTGCTGAGTGGGACAAATGTTGACTTTTCAATTACAGGTTTGTTAGGGATCATGGGCTGTTTTGGTTCACTGTGTGGAGCAGCACTCCCCAGTGGTTCCAGGTCTGAAGATGAATGTGTGCTCTTTGTCTGAGCCATATGGAACCCCTCACAGCAGCGCCTGCCGTGGGCTGATGTGACACCAGTGTGATGTTTGCCTGTATTGCAGGCATGTGGAGCGAGTACCAGGGCTGCATTCTCCATCCTCTCTCATTCATGCAGCCATTTGAATGGGTCACAGCAGCTCTCCGTTGTTTCCTTAATTCCCAGCTAACTGGGGTTTCTCTGGAGGTGTGAGGGGGAGGCTGGGGTGACACAGGATCTCTGAGCCCCCGACATGAACTGGGGTCATGCTGGGGGAAATGGAGAGAAAGGAGTAAAGACGCAATTTGAAAATTTAGGAAGGTAACGTCTGGAGAAGTTTAGAGAGCAGGACACACCTGAGCTGAATTATTGGAGGAATACAGCAAAAACCTTCCCAATTTTCCTTTTACATCAGCAAGCCAGCACATTCCTTGGTCCAGGCCTAGGGGAGGTGTGTGCACTCCCAGGAACATCCCTAACAAGTAACTGCTCCCATGGGGAGGGTTCCCTCTCTCATTTCCTAATCCTTCCATGTCACTACTACCGCTGGTAGTTATTGATTTCTGATCACTACTGCTGGTGGTGATTTCTGCAGCCAAAACCAGGTACCAATTTCATGGTCACTTTGCCTATTATCTGTCCCTGCAGCATGGCCAAGATCTGGTACAGTTCTGTATTTAGAGGGAGTTCAGGAAAATTGAGACGTTGGGGCATGGGTTGGACTCGATGATCTTGGAGGTCTTTTCCAACCTGGTCATTCTGTGTGAATTCTGTGTGAAAATGTTAAAAGGAATTGGCAAAATTATTTATAATATTTAACTCAATATAAATATGAACTAGACTGTGGTCATTTGCACATAGCCCACGGGGCAAAGGCCCACATGTTAAATGCTGACAGGTCAGGGTGACACCCAATGTGCACAGATATATTTACATGCTCCGGGCACAATGAAACATAAACCAAACCTGAAACTCTGGTGTGTTTTAGGTGTTGAGGAAGAAAAGGAGTAACAGTTCTAGCAGTGGCAGTGCTGCTCTTCACTGTGCTGAAAGGCTCTGAGAATTTCTGAATTACGGTTATTAATGTCAAAACCAGTCATTTTGTGAAACCAGGCAATGCTCCCTGGCCCTTGTGTGACACCCCTGGATCCTCAGGGACTCCACCCCAGCTTATCCTGATGGATCTCGGCAGGAGAGGAGGATCCAAGCATTTGCTTCCACTCTTGCAAACTCTTCACCATATATCTATATATCATATATCAACACCTTGGAACCCGAAAGGGAGCCCTGGCAGCAGCTCCTGAGGCTCAGCTCCTCAAACAATCCATCCCCTTGATCTGCACACGTGTGGTGACTCCCAGTAATGGGAGTTGCACATGCTGGGTGAAAGAAGACTAAACCTTTCCTGCATTTTTACTGGGGAAATACTGGAAATGGGATGATGGCAGCCAGCTAGATTGTGAGGACTCTTGTCAGAAATATGATTAGGAATTTCTTTCTATGTAGCTCACACGGTAACAGACATGAGCCTTGAGCCAGACGAATAGTGGGTAATATCTAGAGAAGGAAAAGTGTTCTCTGAGATGTTTAAATGAGAATTCCAGAGCAGATGAAAATTGGCCTCTGAGGGAATAACATTTTCTTTTTCTTCATAACTGCGGATAAAAATTCCAAATAGATCATCAGTATGTATATTGAGGGGAGATCACATTCCTGTGATATTGCTAGAAAATTCAGTAGCAATGTATTTTTCATTTTTGATTATTTTTTTCTCTCAGAAAACTTTTTTCTTGGATTTTTGCCATATAATGCAATAAAATGCGCCCATGAGATACAGGAGATTTAAAGTCTGTTGGTGTTCATTACATTACACAGAGTCATACAGAATTTAAGGTCCTATATGTTAGTCTGCTTCTGAATCAACACAGGCAAGCACATCCAAGGTAGGAGAAGCAAAACCCTGGATGCCTCTGCTCTAGCTGGAAATATGAGAATAAGTCTTCTGGATGTGTATTTATTTTGGAGTCTCAGAAAAACCCAATAGAAGCAGGGCTGCTTTATGTGAGGCTTGGAGTGAAAGAATATATCTATTCACCGAAATAAAAGTGTGATCAATTCAAGTTTCATCCCTTCTGCCTTGTCCTGTGTTGCTGTCACTTCTCCTAGGCAGAGCGGAGCAAGGCTCCATGAGGGGCTTGAAGGGAATTGGAGTATAAATCCCTATATTGCTAAAGAAGAAGATAATACAATTTTAAGATATAAATTACAATCTGTAGATTTTAGTGAGAAGAGCTCTACTAGAGTTCAACTGGCCTGTTCTCTAGGATTTTGTCTGGTTCTGTTTGCCATTGCCAGGGAGCTCTTCTTGTGGTCATGTCCTGCTTGGATATGGCAATACTTGGGTTAAACTCAGTGTTTCTCACTGCAGAGGTATTTGAAAATTGTCTGCAGATATATCTGAAAAATGGCAATGTTGAGGCAACATTCCTTTAAGAATATTATTTTTTCTGAGCAGAGAAAAAGGAAGTTTCTTCAGATAGTTTTGAAATATTCAGTCTTTCAAAAAACTCAAAAAGATATCTTTAAAATGATGCAATATCTATCATTCATTTTGTGATACACCTTGATTTTTAATAGTTGAATTAAAATATTTGCAAAGATCCTCCAAAATGCCAGAATCCTGGCTTTGACATATTTTTTTTGTGTCCTTTCTTCACAAATTCAACCCCATATTAGCAAATTATAATTTTTTTTTTTTTAAATTGCATTTTTGCTTAAATTTTCTTCAGGTTTCAAACATTCTGCCCACCATCAGGGTCCTCCCTCCCTTTCTCTGTCGTGAGTGGCATACAAAAAGACACTGAGATCTTCATGGCCCAAACTAGAAAACCTGTAATGGGTTATTTTTTTGGCTGGAGCTCACAGTTATTAAATCCCTCCTGCTTTGAGAATGTCTCTCCTCCAGTGAGCACCATGTGCTAATCTCCTGTTCTTCCAGTCTATGCATCCATGCCTAATGTGGGGAAACAGGCTTAAACCTGTTAAACTCATGTTAAATGCTGGGAGCTGGCTTTCACAGCTGTCCACATCCAAAGGTGGGAGGGCATCCCAAAGCCTTCCCAGCACTGCCAGTGGTGCAGAGTGTGACCAGGCACGAAGCATTTTGCATTGAGCTGCACATTCTCAGGTTGGGGCTCTGGCTTTTGAAATTACCTGCTGGTGCCACCACTGCTGCCAGGTTGCTTTAAACAATCACAGGATCATCCAGTGGTCTGGGCTGGAAGGGAGCCTAAAGCTCCTCTCATTTCAACCCCCTGCCATGGGTAGGGACATCTTCCACTATCCCAGGCTGCTCCAAGATCTGGCACTTCCAGGGATCCAGGGGCAGCCACAGCTTCTCTGGGCACCCTGTGCCAGGGCCTGCCCACCCTCACAGGGGACAATTTCATCCCAATATCGTGTCTAATCCAGCCTCTGTCAGTGTGAAGTCGTTCCCTCCTTGTCCTGACCCTCCATCCCTTGTTCCCCCAGCTTTCCTGGAGCCCCTTTAGGCACAGGATGGCTCTGAGCTCTCTGGATCCTTCACCACCATGGTGATGACTCCCAGCCCTCAGCCTTTCCCCATAGCAGAAGTGCTCCAAATTCCATGTGATCATCCTCAAGGCTTCCTCTGAACTCAGTCCAACAGATCTTTCTCCTTCATGTGCCAGGGAACCCAGAGCTGGATGCAGCCCTGCAGGTGGGACCTCATGGGCGCAGAGTAGAGGGGAGAGTCACCTCCCTTGCCCTGCTGCCCACAAAGGGGAGTGTGGCCTCCCCACTGGATCCAGGCTGCTGGAAAAGTTCCTCTTAGCTCCCTGTGAGATAAATGCTGTGATAAATAAATTCCCAGCTTTGGGAGCCTTGCCTTTCAGTGGAGTCAGATGCTGTTTCCTCACCCAAAACTTGTCTGTGGCACTGGCTGGTGAACAGAAGTGATGCCAACCTCTTTGGGGAGTACAGAAATGGTGAACAGAAGTGATGCCAACCTCTTTGGGGAGTACAGAAACCATGTCAGCTGCAGAAAATGTTTGTGCTGTGCCGCCACAACCCTGTTTTCTGTTAAGCAGAAGCCAAAGAATCCTCTCTGTTTAGAAACCCATGAATTTGGTAGCAGTGGGAGATCCAGGGACCTGCTGGGTGCCATGTCAGGAGAATGGAAACCATGCAGTGGAGTGTAAATTAATTAAAATTTTTTGTAATTTTGTGGGTTTTTGCAAGTCTAAGTTTCATCTAGTGCTGTGACTTTTAAAACATGGTTAACTTTGCTACTGTACTACTTTTCCTTGCTCTCTGCATAATGGAAGATAATGTCCTGGTTGCCCAGCCCCTTTCCCACTAAATTAAGGATGTTTTGTTTGCATGCGGGTCACTTTAATTTACATTATTCTAGGAATATAATGCACATTCCTGGGAAAATACTCTTTTTCCAATAGAGGGAGTGTTAGTGCCAAGCAATGCCCTTCTTTCTCACTCTGTTTGCATCTTGTAAACCTACCTATAAGCAAATAAAGATTGTCTTGTGGCTTGGTGCTGTTTGGGCTGAGTTTGCTCCCCACTCTGCACCAGCCAAGTGACTTCTCTGAGCCGTGACACTCACACAAAAAAGATCAATCTATTCATAACAGCGGAGTGAAGGGAAAGCAGGTCCTCCCAGAAACCTGCCTCTGGATGGTAGGGCTGAGTCCTCGTCTCTGTCACCCTTTGCATTCGTTTGCCTAATCTCCCGCAGACAAAAAAGTCATGTTGGCATCCAGAAGTTCTTTAAAGGAAAAAAAAAAAAAAAAAAAGGGGAATTCAACCCTCTAATCCCTGTCACCTTCCCCTCAGAAGGCTGGGGGTGGTGTGGGCTGGGGAGGAGTCGAGCAGCCCCGGCTCTCAGAACAAAACTGATCTAAGCCCTTTGCACAGCAGACAAAGCCTGGGAAGGGAGTGCCCGTCTGGGAGCAGCAGCTGGGCTGAGAGCCCTGAGAGCCCTCTGCCCCGGGTCCTGCTGGATCCCTGCACTGCCCTGGGCAGGTGGGATGCACTGGGACATCCCCAGCCCCTCCATGGGATGCACTGGGGCATCCCCAGCCCCTCCATGGAGAGGTGGGATGCACTGGGACATCCCCAGCCTCTCCATGGGATGCACTGGGACATCCTCAGCCCCTCCATGGGCAGGTGGGATGCACTGGGACATCCCCACCCAGTTCCTGGGATGTACTGGGACATCCCCAGCTTTCCTCAGACAAACCAGCCCCCTGCCCCCCGGCACTTGAAAGGGAAGGGGATGCTTCAGGGTGGGATGTGGTGTGGGATGTGGTGGAATGCACAAGCAGGCATCCAGCACGTATTTGGGATGTGGTGGTGAATGCACTGGGTTCACACAGCTCCTGGTGGTGGGGAGGGTCTCCTATCCCAAGAACGTTCCTTTGCTTTCCCTCCACTGCGCTAGCCGAGCAGATTTGGGTGGTCATTTGAGTCTGTGGGGCCAAATCCTGCCCTGGACTAAATGACACTGGATTCTGCACTCCTCATGCAAGAAAGACCAGGGTCTCATCCAGACTGGGCTTAATGTCTAGCAGCTGCCCTGACTGGGAGCTTTACCTTCTGGGCAGGACAGCAGCCGCTGATTAAAACCCAAGCCAAGGGGACAATGAATGACCCCCAGTTTACTGCCTGCCCTTCAGCAGCCGAGGGGGTTTAGAATCCAAACCCCCAAGCTCTGAAAGGGCTGTGGGAGTGCAGGAGACTCTGGAGAAATCCCTGGAGAAGCACCAGGGGAAGGTGAGCAGAGCAGCTGAGAGCTGGGCTGCATCTGTCCGGGCAAAACAAAGGCTGCAAACCCAGCGTGAATCATGGGAACGGAATTAACTTAAAATTCTCCTTTCAAGGTGAAGTATTAGCGGTTGCAACTGTTTGTTTTTGTCACACAAGTGTGTGCCGCTGTGATTTTTAGGAATCTTTTCCTGGTAATTTAGTTTCAGGGTATTTGTCATGTGCCCTGATGCCTTTAAAGGGGAGACATAATTGTGTGTGCTGAGGGACCTGTGGGTTCAACACTCAAGCAGACAGCATGTATTTAAAGTGTAAAAGGCAGATTTATAATGTTTCTAGTGACACAGAATGATAAAAGCCAATGACCAAAAAATATGGAAAATTAATTTAGATCAAAAGGAAGCATCCTTCTGTCAGTCTCACATCTGCTGTTCTGGGATTTCTGCATAAATCTATATATTTTGGTTCTATTTAGTGCTGTGGGTACTTTGATTAATTTAGCTACATGTTACTGTCATGTTGGGCACATTCATCTTCTGTCTTGAAACATGTACTCCTCAGCCTCTCTATCATTCCACCCCTTCAGGCCTTATTTTCATCACATTTAAGAGAACTCTCCCCTGCCTGTCTTTATCTTGTTAGGCTTTCAGCAGCTTAAGTTGAATCTTCATTCTTTCACTCTTGCTGTCAAACCTCCTTTAGCAAGTTATCTCATTTTCCTATTCATAACATCTAACCCATTATATTTAATACTCAGACACAATTGCATCTGAACATTATGTAGGACTTGCCAGCACAAATACTTGTAAATGAAATCAGACCACCCCTGGAAGGAGCAGTGGTGGCTCTGCCTTGCCAGTGTGTTTTAAATTGAAAAATGCCCAGGACTAAATCCAGTCCTGGAGTGAGTGAAGCCAGTGGAGCTTCATCTGCCGAGCTGAGATGGATTTGACCCTCCAGTAGTGGAAGCTGGAAGGTTAATAACGATCACATAATCTGATATGAAGCAGAAATTAGTGTCAGAACTGTCCCCGCGGGGGTGTGCGCATCTAAAGATGACAAAGCCCTTCACAAGGATGGGTAAATTACAATGTTCATACTGCAGCTGGAAAACCAAGGCAGGGAAGCAGAGGGAATTCCCAAATTTCCATGAGCTGTTAGTGTTGAGGGCAGATCCAAATCTCCTTTCATGGTGGGAGTCTCTGGGTCCTCAGTGCCAGGGTTGGAGGCTCATCCCCATGGGACAGGATGGTTTGCGTTTTCTCCCTCTGCTTTTTGAATTGGTGAAAAGGTGCTGCAGAGGGGCTTCTTCAGCAGCAGATGCCTTGAAAAAATATGGGGGAAAAAATAGATAGGGGAAAAAAAAAGATAGGGGAAAAAAAAGATAGGGAAAAATAAGATAGGGGGAAAAAACAGAGCGGGGGGAAAAAATTGGTTTAAGCTTTTTGGCAAAGTCCTGTTTCCCTTGCCCCTTTGCAGAGGTAGCAGCAGCTGCAGAGGCACTGCTGGCTATCCCAGGGGCTCCTGCTCAATTTTTGAGGTGGATCCCAACATTTCTGCCTGCCGCAAGAGCTGGGTCGGTGTGTGAAAGACAATATATGAATTAGTTCCTTCTGGTAGCGCTGGACAGGACTCAGTGACCCAGGAAATGTTTTCCTCCCCTCTACTCCTATAACTGCCTTCCTTTGCTGGCAAGCTGACCTTTTTAAACGCTTCATCCTTTCCCTCCCAAATGTGGAATTTCCTCCCAAAAAAAAAAAAAAAGAATCATTCTGGCTCAAGCCCCAAGGCTGGTCAGACTCAGCACAGGCTAGAAATGGGTTTTGATAGAGGACAGCATCATGGTTTTGGCAGAGTCCTGGCCTGGGAGAGCAGCAGTGCAGAATTGCTCAGGGCAGGGCCTGGGGATCCCTGCTCCTCCCTGGGGCTGGCCTCCCTTCCTCCATCACCTCCAAAAGGGGTCCAAGTGTTTTCTCTGTGCGTTGCTCTATTTTTAGGAGGAGGAAAAGCTATTTTAAGCTACACTAAAATGTTTTTATGGCTCTTTCTGAGCCTTCTGTAGCTAGCCGGTCTCATGGTAATTAAGGCATTTGGCCTTACAAGTGGAAGGATTATGAAAACAGTTTCAGTGATTTCTAGAAGTGCTCCAACATATTCCCAAAATAGGATTTTTTTGCATGTGTGTTTGAGTTTGCTTTAGTCCTTTGGTTTTTTACCAATGAATGATGCTAAGTGAAAACACACTGTCTGCCACTTTCACTGGGGTGCTCTGACCCAGCCCTTGAGCATGGAGAGCACTGCAGAGCATTTCCTAGACATTAATATGCACCACTTAAATGAGAGTGCGTTATTTTTATTAACTGGAGCAATTAAAATGCCTTTGCTGAGCTTCTACTTATCCTTACTGCTGGCAAAACCTGCTGCAAGATTTATATGGGAATTCTTCCTGCATAGAAGTAGGGAAAGAGCCCAGATTTGGGGCTTAGGGACAATGCACTGCCTGTGGGATCGTGGCACTGAAATCACATGGAGCCAGCTCCAAACTTTTTTAAAGGGATGATTAATGTTTCACCTCTGCTCTTCCCGCTAGAACCAAAATAGTCCCATGAAAAATGAATATTTTCTGTGGTGCGTAGGTGATGTGGAAATGTTATACACCCACTGGGTTTGGGATGGTATCAACCACAGTGTTACAGGATCCTCTGCATTTCAATGCATGTGTGAAGGAGATGGATGAGGCAATGAGAAACAAAAAGTATCACTTGGAGGGCTGGCAAAGGAAATGATTCCTTGTGTTTCCAAAGAGATGTGTGGGGCTGCTTGGCTGTAGGCAGCCCAAGCTGAGCAGTTGGTGCAAGCCAGCGTTGATGCTGTTAAATTTAATATCAAAATGGAAAGAATGAGGTTGATGATGGCCCTTAATTTGGCCAACAATTTGCTCCCTGGAACATATTTCTAAATTTTCTGTGGTAGAAACAAATAGAGGTTTAATAATGTCAGATGAACATGTAAATAGAATAATGTCCTAAACGACCTCATTACAAGTCCTAGTGCAGTCTAAATAATCAGTCTAATACCTGACAAGTGGATAGAAAAATACCCTTTTGCAAAAACTACATTTATTCAAATATTTCTAGAACTCTTGACTAGAGGCACAAATACAGGTTAGTGCCTTTGGGCCTGGGTACCTTAAACATTAAAATTTATTATTATTATTTATTTTTATTAGCTTCATGTGGCAGAAGATTTATAATATTCTAGTTTTTATTAAGTACTTGTGGTTTTTAAAACTGATCGTAATTGTTGCTGGGCAAATCTCAAAAGGGGAAGAGGATTGGTTGGTTTAGTTTTGATTAAACTCTCAGAAGTTTGGGCATTTGTCCAAACTATCTCAACTCCTGCATTTCTAATATGGGTCTGCATATCTTCAGAGGATAGACTTTTATTTTTCTCTTTATCTTTTCCTTTCCTTTTTCGTTTCTCTTGTGAAGGTTCCTGTCCTGGCTGTGTTTGGGTCAGACACATGGTAGAGTATTTTGGTATATCTGCTTCTGAATGTGGCCTGGGAAAGGCAGCCAGGAAAAGGGTTCAAATAGTTTGCAGCAAATAATTAAAAAGAAGTTATCTGTATCCCTCAGCTGTTAACCCTTAAAAAGCAGGTTCATGCCATATAAAAATCATAACATCACAGAGTATCTAGAACCAAAAGGCACCCACAAGAATTACCAAATCCAAGTCCATATTTGCCTGTGTTTTGAGCTGCAGACACATCAAGGCCTTTCAGAGGTAAATAATTATATAAATATTTTCTTTGGAAATATGAATAGAAAATTATGAACAGGTAATTTGACAAATATATAGTAAACGCTTTTCCTGCTATGCTGCCACGTTAAATTACATGAAAATTGGTGAGGAAATGTCCTACTACAGCTCCCTTTTCATTCAGTTCTGTAAACTGAATCCTGTAGCTTCACAACATGCCTTTTTCTTTTTCTAAGTGTTTAGTGTACACATGGAGATGCATGAAATTTATTTGTTGCATGGTTTTCAGAGTAATTCAAAGGAAAATGTCAGTGTAATTAGACTTGTGTGGGTATATTTTGTTTTACTCATAAGAAATGACGCCCAATATGAAGTTTCAGACTTTTTACTGCAGTTTGTGAAAGAATCTCTGTTGAAATCTTTTGCATCTTTAGGCAGATTTAGGCACCTGTTTCATCAGGTTGTTACCAGGGACTTGGTGGCACTGTCAGAGAGCCAAAGGAAGGATCTGGGGCTGTACAAACACAAACACACAAACAGAAACAGAAACAGAAACAGAAACACACAAACACACAAACACAAACACACAAACACAAACACACGCAAACACAAACACACACAAACACAAACACACACAAACACAAACCCAGCCCAGTGTCTGTGTGCACTGCTCCTGAGCTTGTTGCAGTGTCCGTGGCCGCATCCTCTCAGAGTGATGGAGGCTGGCTTTGAGCAGATGCTCATATTTCCCTTTTCCAAACTGGCTGAGTTGCTGGGAGGATCCTTGTTGGACTGATGGGATTCTCTTGCAATGGGTACAGACAAGGTGTAGCGCATGGGTGGAGCAGTTTTGGCATGGATTGTGCCCATCATGTTCTGGTGAAGCTGCTTTTCTCCCTGATGGAAAACCAGGGTGCTTCCTTCCCTCCTGGAGGGACAAATCCATGCTCAGTACGTGCTCCTACCATGGAGCACAACCCTGGTTTTCAGCTTGGGTTCCAGAGCTGTGCTCAGCTCTCCTCTTTGTGTAGGTTTTTTGTGGAGCACTGAACAGACCTTTATTCCTCTCTTCAGCAAGAACAGCTTTCTCCATTTCCTCTCAAGCACAGGCTTTTGCTGTTATAATTGTGCAATTCCACCTGGGTTAAAACAGAAGAGTGTTTCTAATTGGATCCAGGCTAATATCAGGCCAGCTCGCCGTGGTTTTCCAGTGTGACTGAGATATTCCACCCTCTGCCAAGCAAAAGGACACACTTTTTGCTGTAAAATCCCCATGATTTTCACTTGGAAAAAAATACCTTTTTTTTTTCTTCCCTTAAGAAAACGAGAAAAAAAAGTAATAAAAATATTTTATACAGGGCTGTATTTTGATAGTTTTGGGAATGATGCTTTACTAGACCAGTTTCTGGTCACTGGTAGGTGTTGGTGGTGTTGAGAGCTCTGTGAACAAACCCACCAGGCATGTTTGAGCCATGACCACCAGTGTTTGCATTCGGTCACCTTCTTCCAGTGCTGAGTTTTAAGTGCTGCAGCGTTATGTAGTTTTATTATTTTAATAGATGAGAGAGGCCTGTGATCAATAGCAGGGATGCTTTTATCTTAATCATCCATGCCTCATTCATAAATATGGAGATTTTCAGCCCTCCTGTAAGGCTGCTTGTGATTTTCTGTGGTGTGGTGAAATGGACCAAGGTAATTTCACCATTCCTAAAATGCCATAAAAGGAGTAATCAGGTTATATTAATTTTGCCAAACATATTATTGTGCATGTCTGTTTAAAAGGTGTTGGGATGGCTGTAGTGGGACTGTATAAGATCCTTCTTTCCCTCTGGCATTATTCTGCCCCTAACCCTCGTGTGTCAGTTCAGGATGACACCTGAAAAGTGTAACCTATGTGCAGCACTGAGTTAATACACATCCAACCTGTAAAATACATCTGTGAGTATTTCCTTGACCAAACTAGAATCAGTGACCTTAAAACATCCTAATTTCACTGAAGTGAAGGCTCAGATCTAACATGTCTGCTTTTCTGATCTGAAATTAGTGTAGTTTTTGTAAATGGTCAATTTTATTATTTATGTAGGGAGCATGCCAGGGCTGGAAATCTGCTAAAAACAACCAATATTTGTTAACCACTGACTGAAGGGCAAAAGTAACATTTGGGATTTTTTTGTTCTACTCATCAATTTCTAATACAATGGGTGTAAAAGATTTTAGGATAATTTTTTAGTAAGAACAAAGGATTTTATTGTGACAGCCTGCCATATTTTATAAGCATTTTATTACAGAGATAACTACCAGCAAGTGTGTGAGAACATCTTAGCTTGCACCCTGCTGGAAATCAGTTTTAAGGGGGATAAAACTGCCAAAAACTTCAGCCATTAGTAGGCAAGAAAAGGCACTTGCCTTTGTCCCTAAGTGTGGCTTTTCAGGTGAAAAAAATAGCTGTCATTTTTTACTTTTGTATAGAGAAAGGAGGAACAAGAAACAGGGGGAAAAAATGTCAGGAGAAAGAGTTCAGGGCCCACATCTTCTGAAACAAATTGACTTGAAGGCAGGCAGGGTGGCAGTGAGGGTG